>NC_092382.1:659119-988679 GCF_030028105.1 Mobula birostris | reverse complement strand
GTTCCTCAGCATAAACATCACCGAGGATCTCACATGGTCTGTACATACCGGCTGTGTTGTGAAAACAGCACAACAGCACCTCTTTCACCTCAGACGGTTGAAGAAGTTTGGGATGGGGCCGCAAATCCTAAGAACTTTCTACAGGGAGCATCCTGACTGGCTGCATCACTGCCTGGTATGGGAACTGTACTTCCCTTAATCACAGGAACCTGCAGAGAGTTGTGTGGACAGCCCAGCACATCTGTAGATGTGAACTTCCCACTATTCAGGACACTTACAGAGACAGGTATGTAAAAAGGGCCCAAAGGATATTGGGGAGCCAATTCATCACAACCACAAACTGTTCCTGCTGCTACCATCCAGGAAACGTACCACAGCAAAAGGACCAACAGGCTCCGGGACATCATCTTCCACCAGGCCATCAGTCTGATTAATTCACTGTCCTATGTACAAACTATTTATTATAAATTACACATTGCACATTTAGACAGAGATGTAACATAAAGATTTCTACTCCTCATGTATCGGAAGGATGTATGTAATAAAGTCAATTCAATTCAATTCACCCTCCCCACTATCTGTTCTGTCATTCTGGCTCCCATTCCCCCTACAACTTATTTTAACCACATCACCCTCTCCCCACACTAGCACGAGCGAGCCTCACCACTGGGATATTAGTCCCCTCTTGTTGTGTTCCCCTAACTAACGAATCCCCTATCACCCCTTTGATTTTCCTCTGCCAGGTAATCCCCCTCAACAGTTTCTAAAGTGGTCCACCCATTGTTGTGTGGGATGGACACAAGCGTACTCTGCGATGGCTATTTAACCTCATTCCCCTTCCTGACTCTCACCCAGTCTCCTGTGTCCTGCACCTTGGGTGTAACTCACCTCTCTTCATGTCATATCTATCTCCTGGATGATCCGGAATTCATCCATTTCAAGTTCCAACTCCGTAAAGTGCAGGGTTACAAGCTGCAGCTGGATGCACATCTTGTAGGTGAGGGCATCAGGGACACTGGAGGTCTCCCCACCTTCCCACCAATGTCCTCTCTAATTTGTCATGACCAGTGTGCACATAAAGCTTGTACTGTACATTTTTTTACCCAGTGACAACATCTGCACCGTGAATTTTCTATAGAGAGGTATTTATTTCAACAACTGGCAAATCACTGTCAGTAAGAACTTTGATCTCCTCTGGCTTTGATTGAGTTCTGCACTCTCACACAAGCAATGTAGCAGGCCTGTAACGGGTAATGAAGGATTTCTCACCACAGGTTTTGCACATTGTCCATATGTGGTTTGCTTGCTAAATTACGCTTTAAAAACTCAGATTTCCAAATATCACTCCACTTCTTCCCACTTGTAAATTCTCCAGCAACTTTTGCATCACCACAATACACACAGGTAACACCAGTTTCTGTATTGTACACAAATATTTCCCCTGAACCCTCCCCCAGGTGACTGACGGTGGTGAACTCAGTGATGGCAATGCCAATGAATATGGAGGGAAGGGCAGTAGTCTGTCTCATTGGAGTCTGGCACATTTGTGATGTGAAAGCTACTTGTTGCCCAGGACAAAGGTGTTTGATTTCATTATGTACTCAGAGAGAATGGGTCAAAACATGTCCCTGTCATTTGGAACCTGATCTTTTGATCGCTTTTTTTGGTATTTCTCAAGACTCTGACAAGCATTTGATCCCGGCTAAATGACAAACATTGTCTTTTGTCTCTCTTTTAGCTGGACGTGCAGTACTCCTTAAGTGGAGAGATGTAGTTCCCCCTACGCATGTTCGATGGCTCAGGGATAGAATGTCTTGTTTAGATCTTGAAAAGATTTACTATTCACTTTTAAATTAGGATATAAAGTTCCATGAGGTGTGGGGACCATTTTTTAAAATATTTTCATAACTCTCACCTAGATTGACAGATGTATTTTTTTTTCTTCCCTTGATAGTCAGAGCCTGCATTTCCAGCGTTCTTTGTTTAGTTAGCAGGCTGCTTTTTTTTTTATCATTCATTTCTCTTTTTACTACAATATATAGTTCTGGGGTGATAGAAGTTTATCTCAAATGTCCTTTTAAATATTTATACTTATAATGGTTGGCTTGGAGTTGGATCGTGGGTGGGTTGGGAGCTTTCCTTTCTAACTTTTCATTTTTAATATGGGTGACTTGCTCATTTGTTAAGATATGTATTATTGCTATTTTTGTCTGTATTGCAATGATCCCTCTATTTACACTATTGATTTTTTTTCTTCTACGCTGTAGCTTGTAGAAAATAATAAAATAAAAAAATAAAAAAAACATGACCTCACGGGTAGAAAAGTCCAGAACAGGAGGAGGTAGAACAAGCAACAGACACAAAATGCTGGGGGAACTCAGCAGGCCAGGCAGCATCTATGGAAAAGAGTACTAATGCTGAGTTCCTCCAGCAATTTGTGTGTGTTGCTCGGATTTCCAGCATCTGCAGATTTTCTCTTGTTTGTGACTGGAGGCAGAACAAAGGTGATTTTCACAACAGCTGATGTAAAAGATTTTGTTCCCTTTCTCCGAGTTCCCGATCCTTGCATTTAGACAGCTGGAGCTCAGCTCTGTCTGAGAGACCCATCGGTTCCCATTCCCTCATCAGCCGGAAGCTCCCCGGGGCCCGTGTACGGATGGTGGGGCTGAGAGAGAGGGAAGAGAGCAGGACTGTCCCGGGATTGCGGGTCACGGAATCCGGAGTCACAACATCGCCCCGAGATACCCGCTTACCTGCAGCCGGTCCCGCAGCCGTGATCCCGAGGCCTAATATATGCGCGCATGCGTGATATTCACCGACGTCATCAACCTTGACGCCTGCGCATTTGATCAATGCTTCAGCGCCGGCGAAAGTTTTATCGCAGGGCTTTATGGGTAATCACGGTGCCATTAACAGTTTCTGCAAACACCGGTTCCATGTCCATACCTCACTTTTTTTTTGTGTATATAGAATACTCAGCAACTGTTTTAACGCAGAAAGCGGCTCCCATAAACAATATACTCAATATCAACGTGTATCTAATGCCAAAGTACAATCCTTTACAAATGCAGATATAAAATAGAAGAGATTCTGCTGTTGCTGGTAATACAGAGACGCACACACACAAAATGCTGGAGGAACTCTGCAGTTCAGGCAGCAACTAAGGAGAGGAGTACATATTCTAGGCGTGCTGAAGGGACTCGGCCGGAACGTTGTCTATTTATTCCCTTTCACATTTGCTGCCTGATCTGCTGAATTCTTCCAGTATTTTTCAGAAAATAACTAGATTTTTTTTCAATCAACCAGTCCGCAAATGTTTCTGATCTTTCATTTGTAGCCACATCATGATGGTCTGATTCCTCCTCTTCCTTGTAAACTCCAGACCCCATCTCTTTCTGGAGCCCCAAAGCCTTGATTCGTGCTGGCGACTCTGGCTTCTGACCCTGCTCTATCGAAGACTCACTCGCTAGTCTGCTGTCAGACTGTGGAGGTGCATTGCAACAACCCAGCTGTCTGAAGGACAGTCCTTTGAAATGAGTGAAAATGTCCCAAAACGTTCGAAAGAGCAGGGAAGAAGGAGTTTAACCTCCTTAGTCCAGAGCCCTGGGGAATGTCAAAACCACAAGGAACTCATCGTCTTATTCAGTCTGGAGAAAACAATGCAGAGAATTCATACAGGTGTATAAAATGTTGAGAGGCATTGGTCGTGGAATAGCCAGAGGCTTGTTCCCGGGACTGAAATGGCTAACACTCGGGGCATAGTGTTAAGGTGTTTGGAAGTAGTTGCAAGACAGAAGTAAGAGGGAATGCTTTTCCATAAAGTGTGGTGGGTGTACGAAATGCACTGCCGGTGACGGTGGTGGAGGCGGATGCAATTGAGTCTTTTATGAGCTTAGAAAAATAGAGGGCTATCTGTGAGGGTAATTCGAGGCGGTTTCCAGAGTAGGTTACATGGTCGGCACAACACTGTGGGCCGAACAGCCTGTAATGTGCTGCAGATTTCTATGATTCTATGAAATTCAAGGGAAATCTCTTTTCCCAGGGAGTGGTGATTAGTTGCAACTTGTCAGCACAGGGAGGGTGAGAGAGGAACGGCAGGGATAGATTTTAAAATACTGATGTGGAACAGAAACATGGGCAGGGTCCAGATGGGCCGAGCGGCCTCTCTAGTATAAACTGTGAGTTTGGTAGAGAGAGTAAGTACTTCTGACAGGGGATTTGATACAGAACTGATTTATCTTTCACAGATCCATGATGTTAATACCAATCTAGTTTAAGGTTAGCATCAGCAGAACAGACTCCTCCAATGCTCTGTGACCAGGGTTCAGTCCTGGGTGCGATGAGCAGCCGCAAGAACTGCAGAATAACTGGCAGTAACAATCCCTCATGAACCTACAGCTGCGTTCAGTCACCGTGATTGTTAAACATTTAACACAGAGCGGATTTGAACTTCCTCCCTGATGTGAAGTTGCTGGTGTTGCAGCAGCTGGGATGATTGAGTAAAACTCTTTGCTCACTCCGGACAGAAATGTGGCCTCTATTTATTGTGAACTCACCGGAGCATTACAAGGTGGGTTAACTGAATGAGTCTCTTCGCACACACGGAGCAGGTGAACGGCCGCTTCCCAGGGCGAAGCTGTTGGTGTATCTGGGATGTCCGACTGAATCCCTTCCAAAATGAGAGCCAGTGGATGACATCACACTGCTATCAACGTCATGGCAATGTATCCAATCAGATCACGGACACGGACACGTGACCGGGCTCTCCTTGCAGCGAGTGGGGCGCCGTCTTCTCCAGCATCTCCGTCTCCACATTCAAGGATCGGCGACATTCAAGCGCTGGTGAACTGACAGAAACAGCGGGACTAACGTGCTGTTGTGTTTGTGATTCCCATACACAAATCCTTTGACTTTTCTACACTGTTAAAAGTTTACAAAGCACGTCAGTGGGTGGACAGCATTTCAACTCAGATAATTTTAGTCTCCATGGTGTCTTCTGATTAAAAACACTGTCACAGCTCAAAACAATTTGGAGGAACAAGACTTCATCTTCTAACTGGACACAGTTCTGGCATCAGGCACAATATCAAACTCTCTGCTTCCCTCTCTGTATCAAAATGGATCATTCCTCCCCTTCATCAGTCTGCGACTTGGCTCAGTTTGTCTGTCTCCTTCGCATTCTCGGCATCCGCCACACACCTACTAATATCACATTTTATTTACACGGCTGCGACTGGAGACATATTGATTACTATGTCCCTCCTGGCATTTGACGGAGGTAAACTCAGAGACAGCAATTGTATTGACCCTCAGGAGTAGGTTATTAGGCTTTCTCTTTGGAGATCGATGAACTGCCGCTACTGTGTGGCTGGATGAGGGAGTCGTTTTCAGACTGGGAGGAGGTAGCGTTTGGAGTACCCCAGAGATCTCCAATTTAGAATATCAAGCCGCAGAGCAAGCCTATGGTTTGTATATAACCAATAGCAGAGGCGGACCAGCCGAGAGGCCGTCTCCCGCTTCGGCGCCGATCTTTCCTCAGAGCCAAACAAATCCCGAAGTAAATGTCCGCTTTCTGATTTATTTCCATTTCCCTCCGAGGGAAGTTGGGGCGTTTGTAAAGCGTCTCCTGCGGCCGGAGTCTGATGTGTCGCTGAGAGGTAGGAGGAGACCGCTCGGCCCGTCGGTTTGATGCCGGTTCCCCGGGGAGGGAGAGGGGGATTTTATTGAAAGAATGAAGATGGTCAGAGAGGGGGCGGACAGGATGTTTGTCCCGGTGGGGACAGGAGGGGTTCATCTGTGGAAATGTCTGAGCCCATGTTGGTGGCCAGCAGAGGGATTCACCACATTGGGGGGCAAACACCGGCAGACTGTTGCCCTGCAAGCGGGGCCAATGGTCCGGGCAAAGTGACAATTATTTGTGTTTTGTTGAGACTATACCTGGAATATGGTGTAAAATCCCACTCCCCTCGCTAACACGGGTCATACAGACGAAAGAACAAACTGCCGGAGGAACTCAGTGGGTCGGGCAGCATCTGTGGAGGGAAATGGACCGTCAACATTTCGGGCCGAGGCCCTCCCTCTGGACTGAGAGTGGACGGGAAATAGTCAGAGAAAAGAGGTGAGGGGTGGGGATGGGGCAAGAACTGGGGAGTGAGAGGTGGATCCAGGTGAGGGGGGAGGTGGGAAGGTGGAAATAGTGACGGGGGTGGGAGGTGAGTGGTTGGGGCAACACGGGGCTGCAGAAGATGGAAATTAATTTCATAGAGGATTAACAAAGAGGTTAGAGAGTATTTGTTATAGAGAGTGCAATGAAGATTCACCAGACTGATCCCTGGAGTGGTGGGGTCATCATATGAAGAAAGATCAAATGCGATAACCCTTTCATTTAGAGAATCGAGGACTGAGAGGTGAACACATTGAAATGCACATTATTACCGGTTGAACCAGGGATCCCAGTCTCTGAAAAAGGGGGTGGACTGTCCGGGAAATGTCTCCATTCTGAGGGTGGTGAATGTCTGTAAATCCCCACCACAGAGGGGGTTAAAATCTATTGCTATGAATTAGGTTCTATTGCTGCCGCAGAGACAACAAATTACATGACACCTGCCGGTGCTATTAAACCTGATTCTGATAATTGGTCTGGGAGACCCATCACCGGTCACCTGATCCCAGTTACCGCAGATCGTAATACGAGATCGAAGCCTTTTCTATTTATTTGTGTTCCTCAGTTGAGTCAAGTTTCCCTCTGTGGTCAAAGCAGAAGCTCAGTCTGTCTAATATTTCCACACAATTAAAATGGAGAATTTGTTTATTCTTATCACGTACTGAGCTACAGTGAAAATCTTGCCCGACCTACCATCCACACAGATCAATACATTGCAACAGTACATTGAGCTGATATACGACAAAACAATAACTGTAACAAAGCATTATGGCTGCAGAGAAAGTGCAGTGCAGATGGACATATGGGGCAGGGTCACGTCCAGTTACATTGTGAGTTCGAGTCCATTTTATTGGACTGGAGACCATTCATTTGGCTTACAACCGCAGACAGGAAGCTGTCCATGAGCCTGGTGGTACGCACTTTAAGGATTTTGTATCTCTTCCCCGGTGGGGGATTGGGTGTTTCTCTGTCCCTGTACCTTCTCATACTTGTGCACTTGGGAATACATTTAATAGGACCTGAGAAAACTCAGTGAGATTTGATTAGTGATGATCATCTTGGCAGCTCGGTAGGTCGAATGTAGAGGGACAGTACACTGTTGAATGAAAGTCCCTGAACAGTGTCGATGAGCAGAGGGATTTGGATCCAAGTTCACAGCTCCCTGAAAGAGACTGCACAGATTGATCGGGTGGTTGAGAGAGCTGTAACGAGAGGCTGGACAAACTTGTGTTGTTTTCTCCAGAGCGGCGCAGGCTGGGGTGAGACTGGATGGACATTTATAAGATTACAAGAGGAATAGATAGAGCGGACAGATGACATATTTTTCCTGGGGGTTGAAATGTCTAATACATTTAGAGTGAGAGGAGATGTGAGGGGCAAGTGTTACGAGATCAGAGGTTTCATTTTGCTGTGGGTGTTACTTTAAGAGAGGCTGCAGGAGGCGGGAGTATGACGTCAGTACACTGCTGGAGCTGTCAGTCTCATAGAGAGGGAGAGAGGAGACAGAGAAAGAGAGGACGAGGGAGGGGGGAGAGAGAGAGAGAGAGAGAGACACACACACACACACACACACACTTTGGAATACGGTTCGACAACTGAAAATCTTCTGTGATTTGTATTTCGTTTTCCCAGTGTAGAACCTGCGAAATTCTTTGTGATTACTTCCTCGTTGCATTTTAATGTGGATTTACAAGTTTCCCCATTCCGTGGAAAACTGAAACTTGCCATTGTGAAACTTTCAGAACTGTTCCTAAACTTGACATTTTTGCAGCTACAAACGCATAACACTGTTAACTTCTGTTTAGAAGAGTAGTTTGTTTAATTGTCTCTATACTAATACAGATAGTAGTTTATACTAATACAGACTGAGTTTGTGGTCTATCGCTGCCGGTACATAACACAGAGTGGCGGGCGGGTCGCTGGAGTCTCTCCCTGGGTTGTGGGACCCCACCGGTCACGTGATCCTGTTCGCCCCGCCCATTTAACCGCAGACGGGCAGCAGCGCGTCTTTTCCCGAGGCCCCGCCCTCCGGATGACGCAATAATCTCTCCGCGCATGCTCACTGTCGCCAGACGGACGGTGTTTGCCTTTCCGCTCAGTACTGAAGCGGGTTGTCTGCGGGATCGGGAAGGGACGATCGCCTCCCAGGTCGGGGAGCCGGGGGTCGGGATCACTGTCTGCGGGCCGAAGATATCACTTTCCCATCGGTGAGTATTGAGACCGATCCCGAGCGGGGAGATCTGATGTTGGCCGTCAGCCCTGAACGGCGGGCCAATTACTCATTTAGTACCCAGTTATCTGGGCTCGTCAGAAACGTGGCGACTTCACTTAATCTGCATTGAACGGCCCAAACCAGGAGCCCAGGCTGTCTATTTCCGCAGAATTGAAACGGAAGTCCCGTCAGCAGGTCACGTGAGGCTATTTAGCCCCGCCCTCCGCTTTGTGACGCAAGGTCACGTGGTGTGTGCTCACACTCCCGATGGGTGGCGATTCTCCGGGACCCCCTGGTAGCAGCAGAGATGCAGAGGAGCAGATTGAGGGGCAGATTCTGGAAAGGTGCAAAAATAACAGGGTTGTTATCATGGGTGACTTTAACTTCCCCAATATTGATTGGCACCTGATTAGTTCCAAGGGTTTAGATGGGGCAGAGTTTGTTAAGTGTGCCCAGGACGGATTCCTGTCACAGTATGTGGACAGGCCGACTAGGGGGAATGCCATACTAGATCTAGTACTAGGTAATGAACCGGGTCAGGTCACAGATCTCCCAGTGGGTGAGCATCTAGGGGACAGTGACCACCGCTCCCTGGCCTTTAGCATTATCATGGAAAAGGATACCATCAGAGAGGACAGCAAAATTTTTAATTGGGGAAGGGCAAGTTATGAGGCTATAAAGCTCACACCTGTGGGTGTGAATTGGGATAATATTTTTGCAGGGAAATATACTATGGACATGTGGTTGATGTTTAGAGATCTCTTGCAGGACGTTAGGAATAAATCTGTCCCGGTGAGGAAGAGAAAGAATGGTAGGGTGAAGGAAACATGGCTGACAAGTGAGGTGGAAAATCTAGTCAGGTGGAAGAAGGCAGCATACATGAGGTTTGGGAAGCAAGGATCAGATGGGTCTATTGAGGAATATTGGGAAGCAAGAAAGGAGCTTAAGAAGGGGCTGAGAAGAGCAAGAAGGGGGCCTGAGAACGCCTTGGCGAGTAGGGTAAAGGAAAACCCCAAGGCATTCTTCAATTATGTGAAGAACAAAAGGATGTCAGGAGTGAAGGTAGGACCGATTAGAGATAAAGGTGGGAAGATGTGCCTGGAGGCTGTGGAAGTGAGTGAGGTCCTCAATGAATACTTCTCTTCGGTAGTCACCAATGAGAGGGAACTTGATGATGGTGAGGACAATATGAGTGAGGTTGATGTTCTGGAGCATGTTGATATTAAGGGAGAGGAAGTGTTGGAGTTGTTAGAATACATTAGGATGGGTAAGTCCCTGGGGCCTGACAGAATATTTCCCAGGCTGCTGCACGAGGCGAGGGAAGAGATTGCTGAGCCTCTAGCTAGGATCTTTATGTCCTCGTTGTCCACAGGAATGGTACCGGTGGATTGAAGGGAGGCGGATGTTGTCCCATTGTTCAAAAAGGGTAGTAGGGATAGTCCAGGTAATTATAGACCAGTGAGCCTTATATCTGTGGTGGGAAAGCTGTTGGAAAAGATTCTTAGAGATAGGATCCCTGGGCATTTCAAGAATCACGGTCTGATCAGGGACAGTCAGCATGGCTTTGTGAAAGGCAGATCGTGTCTAACAACCCTGATAGAGTTCTCTGAGGAGGTGGCCAGGCATATAGATGAGGGTAGTGCAGTGGATGTGATCTACATGGATTTTAGTAAGGCATTTGACAAGGTTCCACACGGTAGGCTTATTCAGAAAGTTAGAAGGCATGGGATGCAGGGAAGTTTGGCCAGGTGGATGCAGAATTGGCTTGCCTGCAGAAGGCAGAGGGTTGTGGTGGAGGGAGTACATTCAGATTGGAGGATTGTGTCTAGTGGTGTCCCACAAGGATCTGTTCAGGGATCTCTACTTTTCATGATTTTTATTAATGACATGGATGTGGGGGTAGAAGGGTGGGTTGGCAAGTTTGCCGGCAACACAAAGGTTGATGGTGTTGTAAATAGTGTAGAGGATTGTCAAAGATTGCAGAGAGACATTGATAGGATGCAGAAGTGGGCTGAGAAGTGACAGATGGAGTTCAACCCGGAGAAGTGTGAGGTGGTACACTTTGGAAGGACAAACTCCAAGGCAGAGTGCAAAGTAACTGGCAGGATACTTGGTAGTGTGGAGGAGCAGAGGGATCTGGGGGTACATGTCCACAGATCCCTGAAAGTTGCCTCACAGGTAGATAGGGTAGTTAAGAAAGCTTATGGGATGTTAGCTTTCATAAGTCAAGGAATAGAGTTTAAGAATCGCAATGTAATGATGCAGCTGTATAAAACTCTGGTTAGGCCACACTTGGAGTACTGTGTCCATTTCTGGTCGCCTCACTATAGGAAGAATGTGGAAGCATTGGAAAGGGTACAGAGGAGATTTACCATGATGCTGCCTGGTTTAGAGAGTATGGATTATGATCGGATATTAAGGGAGCTAGAGCTTTACTCTTTGGAAAGAAGGAGGATGAAAGGAGACATGATAGAGGTGTACAAGATAATAAGAGGAATAGATAGAGTGGATAGCCAGGGCACCATTGCACAATACAAGAGTACATGGCTTTAAGGTAACAGGTGGGAAGTTCAAGGGGGATATTAGAGGAAGGATTTTTACTCAGAGAGTGGTTGGTGTGTGGAATGCACTGCCTGAGTCAGTGGTGGAGGCAGATACACCAGTGAAGTTTAAGAGACTACTAGACAGGTATATGGAGGAATTTAAGGTGGGGGGTTATATGGGAGGCAGGGTTTGAGGGTCGGCACAACATTGTGGGCCGAAGGGCCTGTAATGTGCTGTACTATTCTATGTTCTATGTTTCCTCTATGTTGTGTTGGGGAAATCTAATGTTGACCACTGAGTCCCGTTAACTTCCCCCAACTCGCCTCGCTTCCTGAGGCTCCTCACATTTGTCCCTGAGCTTTCGGCTGTAGACTTCTCCCCGATTGGGGTGGGTGAGAAAGGAGAACGTCCCAGGTCGTGGGGATCTTTGATTTCACTGCCTGCTTTACCGAGGGACTGGGAAGTCTAGGGGGCAGAATGGTTTCTGTGATGTGCTGATCTGTATCCAAAGGTCTCTGGAGTTCATCACAGTTACGGGTAGAGTAGTTACCATGGAAATGTGTGAAGTGTCCGGATGAGAAACTTTCTATGGTGTGTTGATAAAAATTTGGTGAGGGTCAAAGTATATGTGGCAAATTTCTTGTTGTTTGTTCTAACTTTGTCATTTTAGGATCTTTTATACAGTAGTATGTACTATTAATTCAGTATCTGTGTATTGCTGGAGGATCATCAATGATTGTCTTTGATCCCTTCTCCCACCTGGTGCCATGTGCTCATCTCTGCCCATCTTGTTCAACCTCTGTCCAGTCTCCTCACCCCACCCCACCCCCCATGCCCTGCTTCAGCGATATACATCAACCATCTGGGTCAACCTCGGTCACCCTGTGTCCCACCTCCTCAATGTTGTATATCAGCAATTTTTCTTCTAACCCTTGTTGTTATTGTGAAGTGTTCTTTTGCACCTTTGGCCTTGCTGAGTTATTTCCAGAATCAGTTTTTGTTAGCTGGAATGCCAGAGGGTCATCAGGTACCAGTTGTGTTGTGCATTGGTGTGGAGATGCTGGTTTTTGAACTGTGACTGGCTGACACACTGCAGCATTTTCCTGGCAGCAAAGAGTACTGGGAGAGTCCTGTGATCTACATTCCAGGCATATGGAACTGTCACTGTTTCGGTTTTGACTTTGGTTAGTGCTTCTACAGATGGGGCAGGATGATCGTCCTTCTGCAATGAAGCAGAAATTTCGAGCAGCTGGACATTGGTTGTGTGGAAATCCCAGATTGCACTACCCAGTCTGAGTTGCGGGGGTGATGTGTGAGATTTTCAGGGTCAGTGAGTGGCAGGTTCAGCTGTGTGAGGTTGGATCCTGGGGTATCACAGTTTTTGCTCCAGGTAAAATGGACCCGGGGATCGAGCTGCTTGGGTTTATGAGGCGTTGAGCGAGTATTTCTGGTCTGGGATCAGATGTTTATTTCTGGAGTTCCTTTGGAAGCAATGACTGCTAATCTGAGGAGAGGCTATGAGTAAATGGACTATTCCGTGTTTACAGCAGTAGAAATAGACCCATGAGTTTGGTGTTCAAACTGTGTTTGGAAATCCCCCCTGTCTGTCACTCGGTGGAAATCAGACAGAATCTCAAGTTGCTGGAGATTGGCACTAAAAACTGAAAATGTTTGAAGTCATTCTGATGAAACGTTATTAACCTGAATTGTAAAGTGTGTTCCTGTCCCCACAGCTATTCCTTACCTGCTGAGTGTTTCTGGTAATTCTAGTTTCCTTTTATTACATTCACCCTGGACTGGTTTATATTTCCTGAAATAAACCTGGTTTCACTTGGAAATGGAAATGGCTTGTTTTGTGATCGTAGTGTTACGTGGTCGGCAACTATGAATATAGAATTGAGTCAGGTTTTATAAACAAACTTAAATATTTATTAAACTCTGCTTAACAATAGTGAAAAGTAAACTAACGACTAACTTAACCGGAAGTTAACTGCTATATGGCAATTTAACAAACAGCCAAACTCTGGAACAGTTCTTAAAGAGGTAAATTCGAACACAGTCTTAAAGTGGTAAATTTGAAAGTCCAAGTGATTTACGCAGTCAATAAGGAGAGACTTCTCTGGAAACGGATTTCTTCAAAGATGTGACGTTACTGCTGATTCTGTCCAAAGGATTCACGTCAAAGGAAATAAAACGGATTAAAGGAACTGACCTTTTTCTGGATGCTGAACACTGCACAAACCTTTCCCAAGCTTGCAGGGGTTATCTCAGATGCAGATCACTAATTCTGAATGAAGATTCAATAAGGTCGATCTTTTATGAAACTGCCAAATGACACAACCTTTACTCAATCCTTCAGGTTCCTGTAGTTTGGTAAAGGTCTTCACTCTCCGACACTAGACTGCAAAGGTAAACAAACAAAACCCGGCAGCGATTGGCGAAACTGCCAGCACAACGTTTTTACCTTAAGATAGAAAGTAAAACTTTGCTTTGAAACGAAACTACGTCATGAGATGATTACGCAGCAAAACTAACTGACTGAGTAACTGACGAACCAAAACTGACGAACTAACTCCGTAACAACAGGGGTTTCCCCATGTATACCTGTTGGAACAGGTCATCACATGACCTCACACTGGCGGGAAAATTACTTGACCCCACCATCACAACGCAATTACATCATGCTCACAAGATACTCCATTACTTCATGGTCATAAGACAGTCACAAGATGCCCACAAGGTATGTAACAGTAAAACAGTAAAGAAAGCACAACATTTCCCCCTAAATTATCCTGGTACCAATTTGTCTATTATTCCTGGAAATGTGTTTGTACAGTTGTTGCAAACAAGGTTTACAAGAATAATCTCAGGAATGATCGGCATTATGTATGAGGAGAATTTCTTGGTTCTGGGCCTGTGCTGGATGGAGTTCAGAGGGACAGTTGGGGTGGTGGAGAGATGTATGGTCAAGTAAACCTCTTGAAAGCTGAAAAGCCTGGATACAGTGGACATGGAGAGGATGTTTCCATTAGACGGAGAGTCTGTGATGTGACAGCACAGTCTCAGAATAAAGATGCTTCCCTTTAAAACTGACATGAGAAAAATGTTTTGGCCAAAAGATGTCCAATCTGTAGGATTTGTTGCCACAGATTTTGGCTGAGGCTGCCATTTGGGTATATTTTTGACAGAGATTAATATATTCATAATTGCTAAGTAACTTTGGGGTTACAGGAGGAAGGCAGGAATATGGTGTTGGAATAAAAATCAGCCATGGTTGAGTGGTGAGGCAGACCAGATGGATCGAATCACTTAATTCTGTTCCTGTGACTTATGTCTTACCATGACTGAATGATGGGTTGTTCTTATCCCACATCGTTTTGTGACGTGTGAGGGACAATAATAGATTGTTCGCTGAGATCATTATATCTGCCTTCAATGTTTAAATTTCAGTGAGTTTTGTTCTTAGTAACATTAAGCAGAAATGTTTTTTACTCCTTTTTATTGTTATTGTGCTTCATTATCTTTCACGTTAGACCTGCGCTGAGAGATTTATTGGAAGAAAAACCCCAACTGGAAGCAAACCACGACTGAAGATGAGGGAACAGCAACAAGTGAATCAGCCCGAGGGTTGAGAGTATCAGCTGGAGAGGACCCATCTGACTCGGAGAATCCAGTGATTCAGTCAGGGGAAAGTTTGGTGAGTCTCATTTACTCAAACACTGGTCCTTTAGACATTGCATACTTGTACAAAGGATGGTAGGAAATAGTTGGGGTGAGACTGAATGTTCCCAGAAGAACCAGTTATGCCTCTGTCAGACCCAGCTGCAATCACTCCAGGTCTGGTAATGTGCTTCCAGCAGCCCAGCCCTTTAAAACCACTCCCATTCTGTGGAAGTCGAATCCGGATAAAGTCACTCAGAGATCGTATAAGTACAAACTCTTTATTCCAAGCACCCGGGGCTATTCAGTTATTCGCTCAAACAGGAACAGTCCATGACTGTTCCTGCCCAATCCACTAACTGACTAACAATTCCCCTTACACCACAGATATATCCGTCCAGATACCCCCCACACAAGACAGGCTGGAGTCAAAGTTATTTGCTAAAGACAAATTACAAAATAGTCATAATGGCTTACACACACATAACAGACTGAAGCTGTCCTATCTCTGTGCATGAGTGCACAAGGAGATAAGCATCCTGAAACCCCAGCTAGCCACCCTCAAGAAAAAATATGGCTCAGCGTGGCTCAGCACATCTGTTGATCATCAGCAGTTTCTTTCAGAAAAACAGGCTGCTATCGTTTAACAACGTGTTAACCCTTTTATATACTTTATCATTCCCTCCTTTTGATCATTACATGATCAACAAAGCAGTAATTTTTCACAGAGAAAGCAACCGAGTACAGCATTGACATATCAGTGGGTAATAACAGCGTACAACAGTAATTATAACAATGACATGTAGAACTATTAGGCCATAATGCAATATCATGCTCCACATATGAGTGAACAGGCCTTCGAAGACCATCATTTTGACCCTTTGGTGACCCCATGTAAATCCTGTCCAACTTTCTTAATGCTGCAGTCTCCTCGGCAGTGTGCTCGGAGAGGGGTGTAATGTTAGTAGACTCATCAGGGATATAGGTGCAGCATTCTGTGTCAATAATAGCACAGGTTCCCCCTTTCTCAGCTGGGATAAAATCTGAAGCCATAAGATTCTGTAGGACGGTTTGCCGGATTGCAGTCATTTCAGTAGATATTTCTGTTACTTGGGCCTGTGTTTCTGTCAGGGCCCCTGCAGTATTGTGGCCAGCTCCTCAAGTGCTGTAGCCAAATTGATCATCTCTCGTGAATTCCTGGCTACTCCATAGAAGAGAAAAGTGATTATCCAAAATCGCTCAGTCTCAGTTATTCTTCTCCACTGCTGGCCACCTGCAAGTATGGCCAGGATGCATGTTTCCCAGTATAGGAATTTCCATTTAGTGGGGGCCTGAGATACCATCCCTCAAAACACTGACAGCCATGGTCATCTCTGACTGGACCACAGTTCCTCATCTCACTTCCCCGGGTGTTACTTGAGAAAAGCCAGGCTGAGTGTTCCTCACTCTGGTTGAGCGGGATTACTGACATTGTAATCGTAGTTTTACCATGCTGCGGAATTGTGACACAAACCCAGCAGACACCTAGTTCCACCTGTTTGGCATAGGTGTGATAGAGAGACAGAAAGGTGTTAAAACGGGGGCCCCCGGATGCTGGGGTGAGCCCACTCAAAGACATAAACACGGATACCACTATCAACCAATACATTTTCCTTTAGTCCGAGAGAGTCCTTCTACTCAGTTCCTTCAGTAACATGTTTGCAGTCTGTTCGATTTATCCACCGAGATTGCTCCTTCAGTTTCACAGCCGTGGGAGTGGTCAGTAACTCCTGATGTGGTCCTCTCCACCGAGGTCTGAGATTCCCTCGATCCCAGTTCTTCATCAGGACAAAATCCCCAGGTTCTATGGTGGGATAGTCACTCCTCTCTGCAGGGTAGTTCTCTTCCTTCTAAGCCTGTCGTAGCTGTGAATGTAATGCTTGGAAAATTTTGGTTAGTTGGCATATATATTTCCCCATCTCTTCCACTAGAGTATGCACATCTAATTTTGCTGGTAGACTTTCTGGGAGCAATGGTACACAAGGTCTTGGTCCCCAGTGTGTCCTCATGGGCCGTCCATAAGTGATTTCAGCTGGTGATGACCCTGTTTTCCCCTGTGGAGTCACCCTCATGTGGAACAGGGCCAACAGTAGGACCTTCAACCAAGTGGGTCCAGTCTCTGCTGTTAGTTTGGCCAATTTACTCTTCAGAGTGCCATTGGCTCTTTCTACTACGGCAGCGGCCTGTGGGTGGTGTACACAGTGGAATTGTCGCTTCATAGCTAGTTCGTTACATACCCTTTCGTTAAGTTTCACCACAAAGTGTGGGTCATTGTCAGAGCTCAGCATCTCTGGCAGGCCGTACCTAGGAATTATTTCCCATAATAATACCTTCACAGCAGTCAAAGCAGTATTATTGGTAGCTGGAATAGCTTCAGTCTAGCTACTAAACACATCTATAATTAAGCAGTATCTATAGCAATATGCTCTAGGCAATTCAATAAAATCAACTTGTAGACACGAAAAAGGTCCATCTGGTACGGGAGTCGTACCCGGTGTGCAGGGTACAGGTTACCAACTATTCCCTCCTTTTCCAGGTGTCTACAATTATGTATATAATTGACCAATATTGATAAGAACTGTGTAGGAACACAAACCTGTCCCGCTGGGGTGATCCAAAAACCTAGGTTGGGGTCTTTCTGGCATGCCATCTGGGACCACAGTTTGCACTCCTCCTCAGAGGCATCCCCTGAACTTCAGACTGACGTTCCTGCCCTTATCTCCTATCTAGGCCTTGGTTTGCTTACGCTGTTTTCCTGCTCTTGTTTTCAGCTCCCATCCTCCCACTCACGCTCCACTTTTAGTGTCTCCCAACCTTTGGTGTTTCTTCTGCAGTACATAACTCTATTCCTTTGTCACATGCATTATTCCTCCAACTTGCTAATAATATACTGTTCCACTTTACATCTGCCTTTTCCTTCCATTCCCTTTTCAACAATTTCCACTTCTTTCCACAGTTGTTGTGCCATATCTAATTTACTGCTTGTTCTCATGAGGTAAATGTGTACTGCAGACGATCCCAGTGGCCACATTTTGTCCCCCAACTGCTTACTGAGCACTGCAGTCAACATTCGCAAATCTTTTTCCTTGTCTGGAAACCTCTCACACACATTGTGTGGGTCTGCTCCTGTTCCAAGCGTATCAATCGACTGCAGTTGACCCGTGTTCTCTGAGTAATTTACCCGGCACAACGCCTCCTGCTCAAGTAACAATCAGATAAACTTACCCGGCCGGCACATCCTGCCCAATTCATTACTTTACCCGGCTGGCATCTCCTGCTCAATTGATAAATTTACCCGGCAAGTCTACCTCCTGTCCACTGAGTAAAGTTTACCAGGTAATACCTCCTGCCCACTAAGTAAAACTTTGCCTTCCTTATACGAGCCTCCTGACAGATTCTTTCCCGATCCCGTCAACGTATGCCATCAGCCTCGGGCGAGGGACTGTTCCTCCAAAGGAACGAACAGAGAGAGACAAAAGGTAAAATACCTATTGGGCGCCTGGTCGGTCTCCGCAGTCCCCAGAGTGGTCCAGCCGCTTACTCAGCCCGTCTGCTTGGTACTCCCTATATTGGGATCCTTTTTGTGACGCCAAATGTTAACTTTGAATCTGAATAAAACACGGGAGACCGGCTTCTTATCGTCACCACAGTTTATTGTGCATTTTCCTGCGGGAGATTGAGACCCAGTTGTCAAAGGGAAGGCACGTAAGCACTGCCACCATCTGACAAGTGGACTGACTTAGTCAGGTTACAGCTGTATATTTACACATAGTAAGCCCCATACATTACTCTTGCAAGATGTTATTTGAATTGGTACACCCAACAAGTCTGTTGGTGCAAAATTTAATTAGTTAGATAAGAGAGTTCGCGAAATCAAAGTTTTATTTACAGATGGATGTACTGTCCAGTCCTTATCAGTTATTCTCTTTGCAAGGCTGTGACTTAATTACAGTCAGATGTTCAGTCCTGTCTGTATCATTGAGTCCTCCTTTCCCCCAGACAAACGAGAGTACGATGTACAATTTATCGATTCTTCCTTTTCTGAAGTGACGGTACAATGTATAATGTTATCAGCTGTCTGTGTGTCTCTCTGCAAGCCGCAGAGAACTGTTATTAAGCTTGTCTTAGCTAACCACTGAAGGCAGAGTTTACTTCAGTTCAAAAATTCCTGTTCGGTCCCAATTATTCTTTTAGATAGAGGTTACATAGGTTCAAAATATTTTTTTTCATATATGCTCAATTCCTCAGGAGGGTTCGGGGAAATATTTATGTTGAATATGGAAACTGGTGTTACCTGTGTCTATTGTGGTGATGCAAGAGTTACTGGAGAATTTACAGGTGTGACGAAGTGGAGTGGTATTTGGAAATCTGACTTTTTAAAGCATAATTCAGCAAGCACACCACATATGGACAATATGCAAAAGCTGTGGTGGGAAAATCCTTCGTTACCCATTACAGGCCTGCTATATCGGTTGTGTGAGAGTGCAGATGAACTCCATCGAACCCAGAGGAGATCAAAGTTCTTATCGACAGTGCTTTGCTAGCTGTTAAAATAAATACCTCTCTATATAAAATTCACTGTGCACATGTTGTCACTGGATAAAAGAATGCACAATACAGGATTTATGTGCACACTGGTCATTACAAATTAGAGGGTACATTGGTGAGAAGGTGGGGAGACCTCCAGTGTCCTTGATGCCCTCACCTACAAGATGTGCATCCAGCTGCAGCTTGTAACCCTGCACTTTACAGAGTGGGAACTTGAAATGGATGAATTCTGGATCAGCTGGGAGTTGTAGGGGGTGATAGATATGACATGAAGAAAGGTGAGTTACACCCAAGGTGCGGGACACGGGAAACTGGGTGAGAGTCGGGAAGGGGAATGAGGTTAAATCACCATCGCAGAGTACTCTTGTGGCCATCCCACACAACAACAGGTGGATCCACTTTAGAAACTGTTGGGGGGATTACCTGGCAGAGGAAAGTCAAAGGGGTGAGAGGGGATTCGTTAGTGAGGGGAACAGAACAAGAGGGGACTAATATCCCAGTGGTGAGGCTTGCTAGTGCTAGTGTGGGGAGAGGGTGATGTGGTTAAAATAAGTTGTTGGGGGAATGGGAGCCAGAATGACAGAACAGATAGTGGAGAGGGTGAATTGACTTTATTACATACATCCTTCATATACATGAGGAGTAGAAATATTTACATTATGTCCCCATCTAAATGTGCAATGTGGAATTTACAGTAATTTAGAATAAATAGTTTGTACAGAGGACAGTCAATATAACATAGAAATGCAATTGTATCAGCATGAATTAATCAGTCTGATGGCCTGGTGGAAGATGATGTCCCGGAGCCTGTTGGTCCTTTTGCTGTGGTACCGTTTCCTGGATGGTAGCAGCAGGAACAGTTTGTGGTTGTGGTGAATTGGGTCCTCAATATCCTTTGGGCCCTTTTTACACACCTGTCTCTGTAAATATCCTGAATAGTGGGAAGTTCACATCTACAGATGTGCTGGGCTGTCCACACCACTCTCTGCAGGTTCCTGCGATTAATGGAAGTACAGTTCCCATACCAGGCAGTGATGCAGCCAGTCAGGATGCTCTCAATTGTGTTCCTGTGAAAAGTTCTTAGGATTTGTGGCCCCATCCCAGATCTTCAACCATCTGAGTTGAAAGAGGTGCTGTTGTGCTCTTTTCGCAACACAGCCGGTGCGCACAGACCATGTGAGATCCTCGGTGATGTTTATGCCGAGGAACTTAAAGCAGTTCACCCTCTCAACCCCAGATCCATTGATGTCAATAGGGGTTAGCCTGTCTTCATTCCTCCTGTCGTCCACTATCAGCTCCTTTGTTTTTGTGACAATGAGGGAGAGTTTGTTTTCTTGACACCAGTCAGATGTTGTTCAGACCTCAGACAGAGTCAGCAATCAAATGGTTGAGCATGGTGCGATGAATGTGGTGAGCTGTGTATATCACAATGCAAGAAGCATCGTAGGAAAGCCAGATGAGCTCAGGACAGGGAATTATGATATTGTAGCCATTTTTAGGACTTGGTTGCACCCAACAGTCTGAGGGATTTAGAGGAACAAATTTGTAGAGAGATTGCAGACCATGCCAAGAAACAAAGGTTGATTCAGTAAGTGATTTTAACTTTCCACATATTGACTGGGACTCCCATACTGTAAAAGGACCAGATTGGGTAGAGTTTGTCAAATGTACCCTTAATCAGTTCATAGAATTCCCGACGTAGAAGTGTGAAATAAGCTGTTAGGAAATGATTAGGGTTGGTGACAGAAATTAGTGATCATGATGCCATGAAATTCAAAATATAGATGGAAAAAGAGAGATCTGGATCATGGGTTGAGATTCTAAATTGGAGGAAGGTCAATTCTGAAGGTGTCAGAAAGGATCTGACCAGTGTGGTTTGGGACAGGCTGTTTTCTGGTAAAGGTGCACTTTGTAAGTGGGAGGCCTTCAGAAGTGAAGTTTTGAGGGTGTCTAGTTTGTATGTGCCTGTCAAAATAAAAGTTGAAAGATAACTGGTACAGGGTATCTTGGCTTTTAGGAGATATTGAGGCCCCAGATATTTTGTTCCTCTAAATGCCTCAGACTGTTGGGTACTACCAAGACTCATTAATGACTGACTCATTAATCATCATTCCACGCCCTGAGCTCATTTGATTTTTTTTTAGTCGTCTTCTGTTGGTTTCTGAAAGCTTCCCAAAAGTTTTTGCTCTTTTGTTTGCCCTTTCTTTGACTTTTATGTTGGCTTTGGCTTTTCATTTAAGTGTCAGTTGTGTCCTCCTGCGTCTCCAATGCTTCCACTTCTTTGGAATGTATCGATCACTCAGCTCCTGAATTGCTCCCGGAAACTCCAAACATTGCTGTTCCGGTGTCACACCTACCAGTTTTCCCTGCCAAACAAGTTTGTCCAGCTTCTCTGTCATACAAACAAGGAGAGGTTCAGTACAGAAACAGGCTATTTGGCCCATCTGGTCAATGCCGAAAAAACATTTATGCTGTCTAATGTAACTACCTGCACTGGGACCATCGCCCTACATACCCCTACCATCCAGGCTCCCATCCAGACTTCTTCTAAATGGTGAAACCGAGCTCATATTCACCAATTGTGCTGACATCTCATTCCACACTGTCACGACCATTTCAGTAAAGAGCTTTTCCAAATGTTTCTGTTTAATTTTCACCTTCCCCCCCTTACCCATGACCTCTGGTTGTCATCCCAACCAACCACAGTGGAAAAAGCTGCTTGTATTTACACTGTCTATACCCTCATATTTTTGTATACTTCTTACAAATCCTCAAAGCAATGTATAATTTCTTGTTTATGTTTAGAGCCTTTTTTAGATGTATAAGATGATGAGGGGCATTAATCGTGTGGAGAGCCAGAGGTTTCTTTCCCGGGGCTGAAATAGCTAACATGAGGGGGCATAATTTAAAGGTGCTTGCAAATAGATACCGAGGGGATGTCAGGGGTAGGTTTTTTACACAGAGAGTGGTGGGTGTGTGGAATGCACTGCTGGCTATTTGTGTGAGAGTGTTTCAGTTACTGTGGGGCCAGGAACCCATGCAGCTCAGTGGGAACCGGGAATAATACCAATGGAGAAAGTCACACTGAGCCAGGTCACAGATTGGAGATGGCAGAAATGCCCCTTTCTCATAGAGACAGGAAGAGCATCTGAGAATTTGATGGTCACTCCAGATACCAGCACTGTGCCCAGTTAGAAGATGATTTCTGTCTCCAACTTGGGCTGAACCTCACTGTAGCAGTGTGATACCAGATCACACCTTGACAACTCAAGTGATCTCATCTTAAATGTTGTCCTACACCCATTTATGGATTTTGTAACTCTTTTTACAGGTTAGAAATGACAAGGAATTTATCTACAGGAATCTCGACCACAATGCACCAGCTTTGTTGACTCTGTCCAGATATTTATGAAGTGGAGCAAGGGATTCACTCGATCATCCTTCCGGCTCAGACTGTGGGGAGGGGTTGACCGACTGCCATGCCCATCATTTTACACAGGGGAGAGGCCATTCACCTGCTCAGACTACAGGGATAGATTCACTGAGTCATCTCAGCTGAAGGTACATCAGCAATTTCACACTGGACAAGGCCATTCACCTGTTCTGTGTGTAAGAAGGGATTCAATCGGTCTTCCGACCTGTGGACACGCCAGTCAGTTCACCCTGGGCAGAGGCTGTTTGTCTGCTGAATTTGTGCAGGGGGATTCACTAAGTCATCTGATGTAATGGCTCACCAGCGAGTTCACACCGGGGAGCGGCCGTTCACCTGCTCAGTCTGTGGGAAGGGATTCATTAAATCATCTAAACTGAAGATACATCAGCGAGTTCACACTGGAGAGAGGCCGTTCACCTGCTCAGACTGTGGGAAGGGATTCACTCAATCATCCAGTCTACTGATACACCAGCAATTTCATACTGGGGAGAGACCGTTCATCTGCTCAGTCTGTGGGAAGGGATTCACTCGATCAGCTGACCTTGATAGACACCACCAAGTTCACACTGGGGAGAAGCCGTTCACCTGCCCAGACTGTGGGAAAGGATTCACTTTATTATCTCAACTACGGAGACACCAGTCAGTTCATACTGGGGAGAGGTCGTTCACCTGCTCAGAATGTGGGAAGGGATTCATTCAGTCATCCCAACTACTGGCACATCAGCGAGTTCACAACGGGGAGCGGCCGTTCACCTGCTCGGACTGTGGGAAGGGATTTATTAAATCATCTAAACTGAAGATACATCAGCGACTTCACACTGGAGAGAGGCCGTTCACCTGCTCAGACTGTGGGAAGGGATTCACTCAATCATCCAGCCTACTGATACACCAGCAATTTCACACTGAGGAGAGACCGTTTACCTGCTCAGTCTGTGGGAATGGATTCACTCGATCAGCTGACCTTCATAGACACCACCAATTTCACACTGGGGAGAAGCCGTTCACCTGCCCAGACTGTGGGAAAGGATTCACTTTATTATCTCACCTACGGAGGCACCAGTCAGTTCACACTGGGGAGAAGCCATTCACCTGCTCAGAATGTGGGAAGGGATTCATTCAGTCATCCCAGCTACGGGCACATCAGCGAGTTCACACTGGGGAGTGGCCGTTCACCTGCTCAGACTGTGGGAAGGGATTCACTCGATCATCCACCCTAATAGCACACCAGCGAGTTCACACTGGAGAGAGACCATTCACTTGCTCAGTCTGTGGGAAGGGATTCGCTCGATCAGCCGACCTTCATAGACACCACCAATTTCACACTGGGGAGAAGCCGTTCACCTGCCCAGACTGTGGGAAAGGATTCACTTTATTATTTCACCTACGGAGACACCAGTCAGTTCACACCGGGGAGAGGTCGTTCACCTGCTCAGTGTGTGGGAAGGGATTCAATCAGTCATCTCATCTGCTGAGGCATCAGCAAGTTCACACTGGGGAGAGGCCGTTCACCTGCTCAGTGTGTGGGAAGGGATTTGCTCAGTCATCTCATCTACTGAGACACCAGCAAGTTCACACTGGGTAGAGGCTGTTCACCTGCTCAGACTTTGGGAAGAGTTTCTCTCAGCCATTTCCACCAAATGCGCATCATTGAGTTCACCCTGGGGAGAGGCTGTTCACCTGCTGTAAATGTGGGGAAGGATTCTCTCAATATTCTAACCTTGTGACACATTACCAGGTTCACCTGAGGAGAAAGTTTCAATGAGCTGCATGCTGGATATTTGTCCATCACTGTTGCTGAATGCAATTTCGAGAGTGACTGTCGGTGCTGAACTCTGCAATTATTGCTGCTGCTCACCACACCCAGTTCTGCACCCTGGTCACTGGGCATGGGAGGAGTTTCTTCTGCTGCATGTTCACCTTTAATGGGACTGGAGTTTAATATTCTGGATCTGAGACAAATAAATCAGTTCTATTTTAAACTCTGTCTCCGGTACTTAGTGAATTTATAACATACCTAGTGTACAGTAGAGCGTCAACTCAGGCTGGCTGGACCCTGCCAGTGATTCTGTTCCATGACAGTCCTTTTAAATCCTCCCCTATTGTTCATCTCTCGCTCTCCCTGTGGTGATGGGTTCCAAAAGTCACCACTCTGTGGGTGAAGAGGTTTCCCTTGAATTTCCTGCAGACTGAAGAAGTTGAGCTGACTGCAGTTCTGTTTGAGATGTTCTTCGCCCCTCTAATCTCTGGGCTGAAGAAGAATGACATTGGGAGTTAACATCCTTATTCATGACTCATTTCCACATTATGGGTCATTTTCCCTGCTTCTAAAGAGTTGTCCACTGTCCTCTAAAGACTGAAAGCAGAAAGGGAAGCCATCAGTTAGTTGTTCAACGGAGCAGGGTCAGAAACCAGAGGCGGGTCCACGCAGGGCAGAGCTTGGGGCTCTGGATGATGGTTGGGGTAAGAACGCATGGTGAGGAGAAGGGAATCAGCAGTGGGGTGTGGCAACGAATGACAGAGTAGCAATATTTCGAAGCCGATTGACAGAGAAAATAATTCGGTTGTCTGACTGATGACACAAACAATGCCTGTGGTGAGGTGCTCCACTGGTCGAGGAACATGTGTGTGCGGGGAATGGTTATATCTATTGAGGGAGTTGTTCCTGCTTGTTTATCCTGTAATATTATATCTGGATGGTTATCATTTGTGCTATTAGTAGTAATGTATTGATTATCATATAATTTGTAAGATTTTGACTCTAACTGAATCAGGCTTGAATTTATGGTGCTTCAATGAAGTTGTGGTCATTCATGAGTTTGTATTTTAAAGCAAGATTTTGGTGAATGATATTTGCCACTTGATTGTACCTTTGTAAGTAATCAGATTGAGTTAAACTGCTGCAGGATCCTGGAATGTGTTGGATCGTGTCTGGTTTCTCTTGCATTTTCTGAACTTACTGCGTTGTTTGTATTTCATGTATTTTCAATTTTGTTTTTCCTTTTGTTAACCACCTTGTCCTGCATTTCTGCAAGGAACCCCTCTGTTTCTGGGAAGAGGTCTCCAACTCAGTCAGGTGCTCGATGCTTCCTTGTCAACATCTCGTCTGCTCAGATCGTTGGGATGTCTCCCATGGAGGGTCATACTCATTCCACTGGTTAATGTTTTCTTCCACAGTGATGATTCATTTTTTCTGAGTTAGCCTGTCATTTGAGTTTCTGGGCTGTATTCCTTATCATGATTGCAGACACACACAGGGAGTGCTGAATCCAGTTCAGTTTTGATGAAAAAATATACTTTCAAGTTTTATCTGACTGTTGTGTGATTTTTGTTTTTCATGTGTGTTATTTCTCTTCCTCCTTCTGTCCAAGGTAGTGTTAATCTAAGTGGGTTTGAGTGTAAATAGTCTTTTCTAAAGTTATCACTTCAGTTTTTATTTACCTTTGGAAATTTTGCTGATTGAAATTGAATCAAGATATTTTCATTAAAATAAAGTCAATGTCGGTATTGATGAAATTGTTTATTGCTGTTGTTGTATTTGTTAACTATTGAGCTCTGATTGGCAGGTTTTTAAGCCTTGAACTATATTTTGTCAAATGTTTTCCCTGTTTCGCACTACTTTTTACTGTCTTTGCTTGTTGATATTCCAGATACGTGGGTATCAAGAGTCCCAATGTAGGGTTTTGGCCGGAAATGTTGAATCCCATCCATAGATGCTGCCTGACATGCTGAGCTCCTCCAGCACTTTGTGTGTATTTCTCTAGATCTCTAGCATCTGCAGGTCCTCTTGTTTCCCAGATACTTATATGTTTCTTGAAAGAACAAGCCAAGAACAAGCTGTTAGTGGGGTTGTGTGGCTCTGTTGGTAAAATTTTAAATAAAATCATTAGAAAGAGGTTGCATAGGGTTGGAAGGTGTAGAATCTGTGGGTAGAATTAAGGAACAGCAAATGTAAAAGAAATCCCCGTTGGGAATTGTATAGAAACCCCCAAACAGTCGTAAGTATGTGGTCCACAAAGTACAATGGGAGATTAAAAATGCTTGCCAAAAGGGCAATCTTACAATAGTCATGCAGGATTGTCATGCAGGTGAAAAGGAAAATTAGTGTATTGTTCTCAACTGAAGGCATTCCTAGAATGCCTACAGAATGCTTTTTTAGAGCAGCTCGTGGTTGAGCCCACTTGGGGATCAGCTATTCTGGATTGGGTGTCGTAATGAGCCAGAATTAATTAGGTCACTTACGTTCAAAGAACCCTTAGGGGCAAGTGATCTAAATATGATCAAATTCACCCTGACATTAGAGAAGGAGAAACTAAAGTCAGATGTGGAATAAATGTGAGGCTGCTTTACAAGATCACTGCTCATGGAATTACAGGAAACATACTTGTCTGGATCGAAGATTGGCTGACTGACGGGAGAAAGAGTCAGAATAATGTGGGCAATTCTGTTTTGCTGTCAGTAACTAATGGTGTTCCGTAGGGGTCAGTATTGAGACAGCATCATTTCATGTTAAATATGAACGATACGGATGACGGAATTGATACCTGGGTGATGAACTTTGCAGCTGATACAAAGATAGGTACGGGACAGGTAGTTTAGAGCAAAGCGAGAGTCTGCAGAAGGACTTCGATAGGTTTGGATAACAGGCAATGAAGTAGCAGACAAAATACATTGTATGAGGTATATTGGGTGCAGGGAGGATATACAAGGATGTTGCCTGGATTGGGGAGCATACCTTATGAGAATAGGTTGAGTGAATTCAGCCTCTTCTCCTTGGAGTGATGGAGGATAAGAGGTGACCTGATAGAGCTGTATAAGATGGCGAGAGGCATTGATCATGTGGATGGTCAGAGGCTTTTTCCCAGGGCTGAAATGGCTAATATGAGAGGGCACAGTTATAAGGTGCTTGGGAGTAGGTACGGAGGAGATATCAGGGGTAAGTTTTTTACGCAGTGAGTAGTGGGTGCGTGGAATGGGCTGCCAGCGGTTGTGGTTGAGGTGGAAATGATAGGGTCTTTTAAGAGTCTCCTGGATAGGTACATGGAGCTTAGAAAACTGGAGGACGATAGGTAAGCCTAGGTAGTTCTAGGGTAAGAACATGTTCGGCTGAGCTTTGTGGGCTGAAGGGCCTGTATTGTGTTGTAGGTTTTCCATGTTTCTAAGGGGCTGCATGTGAGGCTGCTGAACAAGATCACAGCTCATGGAATTACAGGAAAGATACTTGTATGGGTCGAAGATTGGATCGGCTGACTGACAAGGGAGAAAGAGTCAGAATAATGTGGAGAATTCTGTTTTGCTGTCGCTAACTAATGGTGTTCCGTAGGGGTCAGTATTGAGACCACATGTTTTCATATTAAATCTGAATGATATGGATGACAGAATTGATACCTGGGTGATGAACTTTGCAGTTGATACAAAGATAGGTACAGGACAGGTAGTTTGGAGGAAAGCCGGAGTCTGCAGAAGGACTTTGATAGGGTTGGAGAACAGACAACGAAGTAGCAGATGAAATACAGTGTATGCAAATGTCCGGTCATGTACAATTGGTAGAAAGAATAAAGACGGAGAGAAAAAAAATAAATGGGAGAAAATACAAAAATCAGAAATAGGTACTTGGGAGTCGGTGAGCAGGAGCCCCTGAAGGTTTGCTTGCAGATTGAGTTGATTAAGGATGACAGCTGTAATGTTCGCATATAAGAGCAAGGATGTGACACTGTAGCTTTATAACACATTGGTCAGATCGCTCTTGGCATATTGTGACCAGTTTCCGACCTCCTGTCTGAGAAAAAGATGTGCTCGTATTGGAGCGCGTCCGGAGAAGGTTCACAAGAATGATTCCAGGAATGACAGGGTTAACGTATGAGGAGCGTTAGACGGCTTTGACCCTGTACTCACTGGTCTAGAAGAAAGAGAGGGGATCTCATTGAAACCTATTAAATATTGAAAGGCCTGGACAGAGTGGCTATGAAGAAGATGCACCCTACGCTGTGTGAGTCTGGGACCAGAGGCCGCGGCCTCAATGTACAGAGCATCCACTGAGAGCAGAGCTGAGAAGGAATTTCTTGAGTCAGGGAGTGGTAAATCTTTGGAATTCATTGCCACGGATGGAGTAGAGGCCAAGTCAGTGAGTGTATTTTAAATGGATGTTCACAGATTAAGGGGAGAAGACAGGAGAATGGAGTTGAGAGAGATAATGAATTGGACATGAAGGAATGGTGGAACAGACTTGATTGGCTGAGCAGCCTCTGTCTCATATCTCATAGCTCATAGTCTGAAGAAGAGGCTAGTGAGGTTGCATTAGGGTTAGGGTATCCGCGCCTGGACTATTGTATTCAGTTTTGGTCGTTCTGCTGTCGGAGAGAGGACGTCAATCTGGAATGAGTGCAGGAGAGATTTACGAGAATGGTGCCAGTACTCGAGGGACTGAGTTCTGGAGAGAGGTTGGGCAGGTTGGGACTTCACACCTTGAAGTGCAGGAGATTGAGGCTGACATGATGCAGGTGTCCCAGACCCTGAGTGTACAGAACTGGGGAACGTGCGCAGTCCTTTGCCCCACTTTTGTGGAATCAACAACCAGATGGCACCGGTTCAAGGTGAGAGAGGAATGATTTAATAGGGATGCCAGGGGAAGACTATTAATCCACTCTCCCTTCCGGTTCATTGTTTAACTAACTCGATGAGTCCACTTGCAGGTTAAATGAGCAACACCTCATATTACATCCGGGTAGTTTACAACCCGACGGCATGAACATCGATATCTTTAACTTCTACTGCCACCTTTTCTTTTCATCAACCCACACGCCCGTCTCCTCCATTCTGTCTCCCCACTTCTCTTCTCCACTGTGGATCGTCTCCCTCTGGTTCCTCTTTTACTTCCTTTTTTCCCCATGGTCCGCTCTCCTATCCTATCAGATTCCTTCTTTTCAGCCCTTTGCATTTTCCACCTCCCACCTCACAGTGTCTCACTTCATCTCCCACCTCCCCCACCCACTTCATCTCCCACTTCCCCCACCCACTCACCTTCACTCTTACCTGACTTCACCTGTCATCTACCAGCTTGGACTCTTTCCACTCCCGCACCATCTTGTTCCAGCTTCTCCCCACTTCCAGTCCTGATGAAGGGTCTCTGCAGGAAATCTCTGTTTTGATTTATCCACCGCTATAGAAGCTACCTGACCTCCTGACTTCCTCCAACATTTTGTGTTTGTTACTCTGCATCTCCAATATCTGCAGAATCTCATCGGGACAGAGTGCAGAATGCAGAGACTACATCGGGTCTCACTAATGTCGAGGAGGCCACACCTGGAAAACTGGAAACAGTCGATGACCCCAACAGGCACGATGTTGAAAAGTTGCCTCATGTGGAAGGACTGTTTGGGGCCCTGACTGGTGGTGGGGAGAGTGGTTTGGGGCAGGTCTGGCACTTCATCCACTTGCAGAGTTGGCTTCCAGCCCCCTACACCCCTTCCTTATCGCTGTAAACTGCTCCCTCTTGTGGACAACACTGCCACTTGGTGGTGATTTGCCACAATAACAGGAGCCCCTGATTTGTGGACTCCATTGTCACCGGGTGACGCTCTGCCGCAGGAACACTGAGAGACAGAAATGTGACGCTGCAGTCTGCTGAAATGTTTATTCAAGATTCAAGGTAGTTTAATTCCATTTCCAGCAGACAAATATGAATGGGATCAAAATAATTATTACTCCGGCTTCAATGCAGCACAAAAACACAATAGTAAAAACATATATCCACAGCTTGTAAACTGTGCACGGATTGATTGTATGTCCATAAAGTGACGCTCGGTATAGTCAAGTCAAGTCACTTTTTATTGTGATTTCGATCATAAACTGCTGTTACAGTGCACAGTAAAAACAACATACCTCCAGGACCATGGTGCTACATGAAACAACACAAAACTACACTAGGCTAAGTGACACAACGCAAAGCTACACTAGACTACGTAAAATAACACAAAAACTACACTTGACTACAGACCTACACAGGACTGCATGAGGTGCACAAAACAGTGCAGGGCACTACAATAAATAATAAACAAGAAAATAGGCACAGTAGAGGACAAATTACAATATAATAATAAATGATAAAATAATAAATAAAAGTATGCCTGCATATAAGATGACAGACAGGAAATTATAAAATAGAGGTGTTTGGTGGTGTGGAAGGGTGGGTTAGTGGGTAGAGATATTTATCAGCCTTACTGCTTGGGGAAAGTAGCTGTCCCAGAGGCTGGCCGTCCTGGTGAGGATGCTGCGTAGTCTACCCAGATGGGAGTGGAACAAACAGTCCATGAGTGGGATGGGTGGAGGTTGATCATGAAAATCAGGCTGGTGTTTGATCTCAAGAGAGGGAATTTGGAAAATACCAATGAGATGCCTTTTTGAACAGCTTGTAATTGTGCCCATTAGGGAAAAGTTAATTTTGGATTGGGTGTTGTGTAATGAACCAGGTTTGATTACGAAGCTTATGGTAAAGGAAACGTGGACTTGGTGATCATAACATGTTACAATTCACCCTGCACTTTGAGAGGGGAAAGGTACAACACGATGCATCATTATTAGTGGAGTGAGGGGAACTACGGAGGTATGGGAGAAGAGCTCACCAAAGTTGATTGGAAGGGGACACTAGCATGGATGATGGCAGAATAGTAATGGCTGTTTTCCTGCCTCTCTAGCCTCAACCTGCCTCTGCCTTTCCACAGCCTCCATCTTTAATTTTTCTAACTTGTACGGGAGCCTAAGCTCACTAGGCTTACTTCCAGGAAACACCTCCAAGTCCTCCACTTTAAACACACCCTCAGATACATAATGTTCAGCTATTATCCTCTGCATCTGTGACCTCCTCATTGTCGATTTCACCTTAGCAAGTTTTAACCTTTTTGCAATACTCAACATATCAATCCTTCTGGTGTCCTTTAGTGCCTCAGAGGTTGGTGCTTCCAGAAATCTATCAACATCCATTGCTGCTGATTTTCCACACACAAATAAATCAAAAGGGATTTCTCCAATGAAATCGATAATTAATCAATACACCTCCAAATCTGTTCCTATCCAGGATGCAGGCCCAAATTTTGTTATGAACCGTAACGCTTTAGAAATGAGCCGGACGCAATAGACTACACTTAGAGTCTGTTTTTGATGTTAAATCCACTATCTTTATTCGTATCTACTAACAATATAGTAATTAGCAAGATAAACAAAAGTTAACAGTGTTATGTGTACTTGTGTGTAAATATAACTCCCAAACTATTGAGCTCAGGGGAAACCAGGCTTGGAGTCTTGAGATGGTGAACTATGAAAGTTCAGTTCAACCACAGAATAGGTGATGAGAGAGAGATATTTGTAGTGCAGGGTAAATGTCAAGAGAAGGCAATTCTGTCGAATTCCACAGTGGTAAAACGAAAGAACAGTCGCTGTAGATTTTATCTGTCGTCGTTCCAAATCCACATACAAATTATCACTGAAGGTGACTTGTCACAAGGGGTATCGTCTTCAAGTGAATTCCCACACCACACCCAGGCAAGGGTTAACACATAAGTGGTCTTCACAGGATACCCCAAATCAGATCCACTCGTATGGATCAAACGAGGTGACAACCTCACATTTGATGTTCGCTGAATCGATAATTAACCCACCCTTGTGGGCATAGGAAAGTTCTAAACAGTGACCCTTGGCCACTAGTTCCCTTGTTTTGATCCTTCCATTTATCCTCCTTCATCTCAGTCTGACTCTGAGTGTCTGTGTCCTCGGTTAAAACTAAACAAGCTGTGAGTGATGTAAACAAGCTGCAAGTCAGACTGATTTCCATTCTTAACCTCTCTCTCTCTCTCAAAATGACAGTCCACAGGAAACGAAATCTAGGGATTCATAACAACGGCCATTCCCCATTGTGAACTGACTGGTGTGCCAGTAGGTTGGATGACCGAATGAATCCTTTCCCACATTCTGAGCTGGTGAATGGCTTCTCCCCAGTGTGAACTCGCTGATGTCTCTGTAGGTTGGATGACTGAGTGAATCTCTTCCCACAGACTGAGCAGGTGAACGGTTTTTCCCCAGTGTGAACTCGCAGGTGTGTCAGTAGGGTGGACGATTGAGTGAATCCTTTCCCACATTCTGAGCAGGTAAACGGCCACTCCCCAGTGTGAACTGACTGGTGTGCCAGTAGTTGGGATGACCGAGTGAATACATTCCCACATTCTGAGCAGGTGAATGGCTTCTCCCCAGTGTGAACTCGCTGATGACTCTGTAGGGTGGATGAATCAGTGAATCTCTTCCCACAGACTGAGCAGGTGAACGGCTTCTCCCCAGTGTGAACTCGCTGATGACTCTGTAGGGTGGATGAATCAGTGAATCTCTTCCCACAGACTGAGCAGGTGAACGGCTTCTCCCCTGTGTGAACTAATTGGTGTCTCTGTAGGTTGGATGAATCAGTGAATCTCTTCCCACAGACTGAGCAGGTGAACCGCTTCTCCCCAGTGTGAACTCGCTGATGTCTCTGCAGGGCGGATAACTGAGTGAATCCCTTCCCACATTCTGAGCAGGTGAATGGCTTCTCCCCAGTGTGAACTCGCTGATGAATCTGTAGTTTGGATAACTGAGTGAATCCCTTCCCACATTCTGAACAGGTGAACGGCTTCTCCCCAGTGTGAACTCGCTGATGACTCTGTACGGTGGATGAATCAGTGAATCTCTTCCCACAGACTGAGCAGGTGAACGGCTTCTCCCCAGTGTGAACTCGCTGATGTCTCTGTAGGTTGGATGAATCAGTGAATCTCTTCCCACAGACTGAGCACGTGAACGGCTTCTCCCCAGTGTGAACTCGCTTATGTGCCATTAGGTTGGATGACTCAGTGAATTCCTTCCCACAGTCTGAGCAGGTGAACGGCTGCTCGCCGGTGTAAACACGCTGGTGAGCCATTGTGTCAGATGACTGAGTGAATCCTTTCCCACAAATTCAGCAGATGACCAGCCTCTGCTCGATGTGAACTGACTGGTGTGTCGACAGGTGGGAAGACCGACTGAATCCTTCCTCACACACAGAATAGATGAATGGCCTTGTCCAGTGTGAACTTGCTGATGTACCTTCAGTTGTGATGACCGAGTAAATCCATTCCCACTGTCCGAGCACGTGATCGGCCTCTCCCCTGTGTAAAATAATGGGTGTACCAATTGGTCAAATGAACGAGTGAATCCCTCCCCACCTTCTGAGCAGGAAGGATGGCTGATTGAATCCCTTGCTCCTTTTCTTAAATGTCTAGACAGAGACAGCAAAACTGGCGTGTCGTGTTTGAGATTCCTGGGGACAAATTCCTTCTCATTTTTAATCTGTAAAAAGAATAACAAAATCCATTAGTGTGTGTAGGACAACATTTCAGATGAGATTACTTGAGTTGCCAAGGTTTGATCTGGTATCACACTGTTATAGTGAGATTCAACCCGAGATGGACAGAGAAATCATCTTCTAACTGGGCACAGTGCTGGTATCTGGAATGACCATCAATTCTCTGATGCTCTTCCTGTCTCTATAAAAATGGGGCATTTCTGCCATCTCCAATCTGTGACCTGGCTCAGTTTGACTCTCTCCATTGGTATTATTCCCTGTTCCTGCTGAGCAGCATGGGTGCCTGGCCCCACAGTAACTGAAACAGTATCACGCAAATAGTCTTTCTTGACATGCATTTGGGATTTTCTTTTACATATGATTAACTTAAAGTGCCACAGTGTTAACGCCATATAAAAAAATTCCTGCTGAGATGAATGGTTGGTCTGCACAGCTGTGAAAAGGACTTAAAGTGAATTTTTGTATTATTTCAGGTTCTTGGGCCATCTGGTTTGTGCTGAACTATTTAAACTGCCCACTCCCATACCCCTACCATCCAGGCACCTACTCAAACCTCTTAAATGTTGAAATCGTGCTTGCATGCACCACTTGTGCTCTTTGCTCGTTCCACACCTGGATGATCGTCGGTGCGAAGAAGTTTCCCCTCATGTTCCCCTTAATGTTTCACCTTTCCCCCTTAACCCATGGCCTCTGGTTGTAGTCCCACACCATCTCAGTGGTAAAATCCCTATCTATGTCCCTCATAATAGTGGTATACCCCAATCAAATCTCCCCTCAATCTTTTATGTTCCAAGGAATAAAGTCCTGACCTGTTCGATCTTTCCTTATAACTCAAGTCCTACAGACCTGGCAACATCCTTGTGAATTTTCTCTGAACCTCTTTTACATCTTTCCTGTAGGTTGGTAACCAAAACCGCACACAATACTCCAAATTAGGCTTCACCAGTGCCTTCTACAAGTCAACATAACATCCGTCTATTGTTGTCAGTACTCTAGTTCATGAAGGCCAATGGGCTGAAATCTTTCTTTCTGTCTCTATCTAACTGTGATACCACTTTCAGTGAATTAAAGACTTGTATTCCCAGGACCCTTTCTTACTACAATACTCCTCCATGCCTGACCAGTCACTGTGAAAGACCTCCCTTGGTAGGTCATACCAAAGTGCAACACCTCACACTTGTCTGCATTAAATTACATTTTCCATTTCCCAAACCATTTTCCCAGCTGGTCCAGATCATACTGCAAACCATGATACTCTTCCTCGCTGACGACTACACCACCAATCTTGGTGTCAGCTACAAATTTTCTGATCCAGTTAACCACCCTATCATCCAGATTACTGATATAGATGACAAACAATAACAGATACAGCACTGATCCCTGTGGCACACCGCTAGTCACAGGATGCGGTCAAGAGGCAGCCATCTGCTACCACACACTGGCTTCTCCCAAAGACAGTGTCTCATCCAATTTACTATCTCATCTTGAGTGCTGAGTGACCAAACCTTCTTGATCCACCTCCCATATTCCACCTCTGTAATTTGTACAGGGTCTAGGAATTTGATGCTGCTTTGCCTCACTTCTATAGACTCTGCGTTCATCTCCTGAGCAAAAAATATCTCCCACATCTATTTTGTCTCCTCATATGGATTACCATTCTGATCTTGCAGAGGATTAATTTTTTCCCTTGCAATCTTTTCACTCTTAACATATCTGCAGAATCCATGAGGATTCTCCTTCATCTTGCCTGCTGGGGTAACCTCATGCCTTCTTTGTCTTTCATAAGTGTTCACTTGAATTTCCTGTATCTCACAAGTACCCCATTTGTTCCAATCTGCCTGTACCAGGTATGCACCTCCTTTTTATTGATCTGGGAGATGAAAGCCAAAGGGGTGATAGAGCTGCTATGGGAGGTGGTGGTGGGGGAGGGTCAAACTGAAGTTGCAGGGGGAATGGGAGCCTGAATAACAGAACAGATAGTGCAGGGTTTGCGGAGACAGTTGTTGTTCAGTCCTCAGACAAAGTCAGGAATGAAAAAGTTGAGCATGGTGCAGTGAATATGCTGAGCCCTGTATATTTCAATACAAGGAGCAGCGTAGGAAAGGCGGATGTGTTCAGGGCATGGATCAACACCTGGAATTATGACACTAGGATCTGGCAACTGTGGCCTGGGACAGGCTGCTTTATGGCAAAGGTGTGCTTGGTAAATTGAGGCCTTCAAAGCGAAATTTTGAAAGTACAAAGCGGGTATGTGCTTGTCAGAATAAAAGGTAAAGATAGAAACTGTAGGGAACCTTAGATTTCAAGAGATATTGAGACCCTGATGAAGCACAAAATGGAGTTGCAGAACAGGGATAGGCAGGCAGGTTGAAATGGAGTATAAGAAATAAATCAGGAGGGCTAAAAGGCGGCATGAGATTCCCCTCGCAGAAAAGATGAAGGATAATCCTCAGGGATTCTGGAGATAGATTAAAAGCAAAAGGATTGCAAGGCACAAAGTTGGTCCTCTGGAAGACCGGAATGGCAATCCATGGCTGGAACCAAAGCAGATGGCGGAGATCTTAAATATTTTTTTCATTTCTATTTACTCAGATGGACACAGTGTCAATGAGAGTGTGGAAAAGCAGCATTAAAATCGTGGACCCTGTACAGATTAAAGAAGAGGGTGGATAAATCTCCAGGGCATGACAAGGTGCGCCCTCGGTCCCCATGGGAGGCAAGTGCAGAAATCGTCGGGGCCCCAGCAGAGATAATTAAATCATCCTTAGTAATGGGAGAGTTATCAGAGGATTGTAGGATAGCCAAAGTTATTTCACTGTTCAACATAGAACATAGAAATCTACAGCATATTCCAGGCCATTCAGCCCACAATGTTGTTCCAACCATGAAACTTACTCTAGAAACTGCCTGGAATTTCCCTAGCACATAGACCTCTATGTTTCTAAGCACCATGTACCTATCTAAGAGGCTGTTAAAAGACCCTATTTTATCTGCCTCGGCCACCACTGCTGGCAGTGCATTCCACACACCCACCACTCTCTGTGTAAAAAAAACTTACCCCTGACATCCCCTCGGTATCTATTTCCAAGCAGCTTAAAACTATGCCCCTCGTGTTAGCCATTTCAGCCCTGGGAAAAGCCTCTGGCTATCCACATGATCAATGCCCCTCATCATCATATTCACCTAAAAAAAGGCTTTGTTGGAAGTAGGCATAATTATGAGGGTATAGATAGGGTAAATGCAAGCAGCTTTTTCCACTGATGTTGGGTAGGACGACAACCAGAGGTCATGGGTAAGTGACTTCCCCATTTATACAACACAATACAGGCCCTTTGGCCCACAATGCTGTGCCAGACATTACTTACTTCAGAAATTCCCTAGAGTTCCCCATAGCCCTGTATTCTTCTACGTGCCATGTACCTATCCAGGATCCTCTTAAAAGACCCTATTGTATCCGGCTTCATCACAGCTGCCGCAGCCCATTCCACGCACTCACCACTCTGTGTAAAAAAACTTACCCCTTGTGGTGATATCACGTGTCATGACGTGACTGGACAGAGTTACTAACATGAGCAGAAATGAAGAATGATAGAGAAGCATGGCAGTGTAAGACGTGGTTTTGCTGCTGTTAAGTAGAAGTTCAATTCTGCAGAATATGGTTTGTTATTAGTAACCCACGGTACGTATAAAGAACACAACACCCCTGACATCTCCTTCGTACCTACTTCCAAGCACCTTAAAACTGTGCCCTCTCTGCAGATTTTCTCTTGGTTGTGATTGGAGGCAGAATGAAGGTGATTTTCACAACAGCTGATGTAAAAGATTTTGTTCCCTTTCTCCGAGTTCCCAATCCTTGCATTTAGACAGCTGGAGCTCAGCTCTGTCTGAGAGATCCATCGGTTCCCATTCCCTCTCAGCCGGAAGCTCCCCGGAGCCCGTGTACGGATGGTGGGGCTGAGAGAGAGGGAAGAGAGCAGGACTGTCCCAGGATTTCGGGTCACGGAGTCCGGAGCTCACAGCAACTGTCCCGAAGTCGGTGTTGAAACCCCACCAACCTCCCTTCTCCCCACCCTGCAACAGTCTCCCTACAGCCGATCTCCTTAAGCTTAGCGTGTACTGCGCGCATGCGTGATATTCGGCAACGGAACAGCCCTGACGCTTGCGCATTTGATCGGTGCTTCGGCGACGGCGAACTTTATATCGCAGGGCTTTATTGGTAATCACGGTGCCATTAAAAGTTTCTGCAAGCACCAGTTCCACGTCCATAGCTTTTTTTTGTGTGTGTAGAAAATTCAGCAGCTGTTTTAACGCAGAAAGTGGCTCCCATAAACAATATACTCAATATCAATGTGTATCTAATGCCAAAGTACAATCCTCTTACAGATGTAGATATAAAACACAAGAGATTCTGCAGTTGCTGGAAATACAGAGACGTACACACACAAAATGCTGGAGGAACTTTGCAGTTCAGGCAGCGACTAAGCAGAGGAGTACACAGCCTGGGCATGCTGAAGGGGTTCGGCCTGAATGTTGTCTATTTATTCCTCTCCACATTCGTTGCCTGATCTGCTGATTTATTCCAGTATTTTGCAGAACCCACTTTTTTTTTCAATCAATGTTTCTAAATGTTTCTCATCTTTGATTTATAGGCACATCCTGCTGGTCAGATTCCTCCTCCTCCCCATAAACTCTAGACCCCATCGCTCTCTGGAGCCTCAAAGCCCTGACTCAGGCCGGCATCTCATTGGTTTCTGAATCTGCTCCATCGAAGAATCATTCGCTAGTCTGCTGTCAGACTTTAGAGGCGCATTGCAACAACCCAGCTGTCTGAGGCACAGTCCTTTGAAATGAGTGAAAATGACCGAAAACGTTGAAAAGAGCAGCGAAGAAGGAGTTTAGCTAAATTATTTCACAGCACTGAAGAACTTCAAATACACAGGGAGCTCATCGTCTTATTCAGCCTGGAGAAAATCATGCAGGTGTATAAGATGATGAGAGATATTGGTCGTGTGAATAGCCAGAGGCTTTTTCCCAGGGCTGAAATGCCTAACACGAGGGGCATAGTTTTAAGGTGCTTGGACCCAGGCGCACAGGAGATGTCAAAGAGTGGTGGGTGTGTGGAATGCACAGCCAGAGACATCGGTAGACGTGGATACAATAGGGTCTTTTAAGACACTTGGACAATCGACAATAGGTGCAGGAGTAGGCCATTCAGCCCTTAGAGTCAGAACCACCTTTCACTGTGATCATGGCTGATCGCCCACAATCAGTATCCAGTTCCTGCCTTCTCCCCATAACCTTTGATTCCTCTATCTTTAAGAACTCTATCCATCTCTTTCTTGAGAGCATCCAGAGACTTGGCCTCCACAGCCTTCTGGGGCAGAACATTCCATATATCCACCACTCTCTGGGTGAAAAAGTTTTTCCTCAACTCCGTTCTAAATGGCCTACCCCTTATTCTTAAACTGTGGCCTCTGGTTCTGGACTCACCCATCAGTGGGAACATGCTTCCTGCCTCCAGCGTGTCCAATCCCTTAATAATCTTATGTTTTAATAAGATCCCCTCTCATCCCTCTAAATTCCAGAGTATACAAGCCCAATCGCTCAAATCTTTCAACATATGACAGTCCCGCCATCCCGGGAATTAATCTTGTGAACCTACGCTGCACTCCCTCAATAGCATGAATGTCCTTCCTCAAATTTGGAGACCAAAATTGCACACACTACTCCAGGTGTGGTCTCACCAGGGCCCTGTACAACTGCAGAAGGACTTCTTTGCTCTAATACTCAATTCCTCTTGTTATGAAGGCCAGCATGCCATTAGCTTGCTTCACTGTCTGCTGTACCTGCATGCTTGCTTTCAGTGACTGATGTACAAGAACACCTAGATCTCGTTGTACTTCCCCTTTTCCTAACTTGACACCATTTAGATCGTAATCTGCCTTCCTGTTCTTGCCAGCAAAGTGGATAACCTCACATTTATCCACATTAAACTGCATCTGCTATGCATCCGCCCACTCACCCAGCCTGTCCAAGTCACCCTGCATTCTCATACGTCCTGCTCACATTTCACACTGTCACCCAGCTTTGTGTCATCAGAAAACTTGATGTTTTAATCCCTTCATCCAAATCATTAATATATATTGTAAACAGCTGTGGTCCCAGCACTGAACCCTGCGGTACCCCACTGGTCATCGCCTGCCATTCTGCCATTAATCGCTACTGTTTGTTTCCTGTCTACTAACCAATTTTCTATCCATGTCAGTACCCTACCCCCAATACCATTTGCTCTAATTTTGCACACTAACCTCCTATGTGGGACTTTATCAAAGGCTTTCTGAAAGTCCAGGTACACTACATCCACTGGCTTTCCCATATCCATTTTCATAGTTATGTTCTCAAAAAATTCCAGAAGATTAGTCAAGCATGATTTCCCCATCGTAAATCCATGCTGACTGGGACCTATCCTGCCGCTGCTATCCAAATGTGCTGCTATTACATCTTTTATACTTGATTCCAGCATCTTCCCCACCACTGTTGTCAGACTAACTGGTCTATAATTGCCTGTTTTCTCTCTCCCTCCTTTCTTCAAAAGTGGGATAACATTAGCTACCCTCCAATCCACAGGAACTGATCCTGAATCTATAGAACATTGGAAAATGATTACCAATAGACAGGTACATGGAGCTTAGGAAAATAGAGGGCAATGCGGTCAGGAAATTCCAGGCAGTTTCTGGAGTAGGTTACATGATTGGCACAACATTGTGAGCTGAGGGGCCTGTAATCTGCTCTAGATTTCTGATTCTATGAAGTTCAAGGGAAATCTCTTCTCCTGCAGAGTAGTGACGAGTTGCAACCTGTCATCATGGGGAGAGTGAGAGGTGAAGTGAACAACAGGGCTAGACTGTAAAATACTGATATGGAACAGAAACATGGGCAGGGAGCAGACGGATTGAGTGGCCTCTCTAGTGTACAGAGTGAGTGTGGCAGAGACAGTAAGTATCTGTGACATGAGATTTGAAACAGAACTGATTTATCTTTTACAGATCCACAATATTAAACACCAGTCTAGTTTAAGGCGAACATCAGAAGAACATTTGATTTGATAAGGTACACCATGCAAGGCTTATTGAGAAAGTAAGGAGGCCTGGGATCCAAGGGGAGATTGCTTTCTGGATCCAGATCTGGCTTGCCCACAGAAGGCAAAGAGTGCTTGTAGACAGGTCATATTCTGCATGGAGCTCAGTGACCAGTGGTGTGCCTCAGGGATCTGTTCTGGGACCCCTACTCTTGGTGATTTTTATAAATGACCTGGATGAGGAAGTAGAGGGATGGGTTAGTAAATTTGCTGATGACACAAAGGTTGGAGGTGTTGCGGATAGTGTGGAGGGCTGTCAGAGGCTACAGCGGACATTGATAGGATGCAAAACTGGGCTGACAAGTAGAAGATGGAATTCAACCCAGATCAGTGGCTCACTTTGGTAGGTCAAATATGATGGCAGAATATAGTATTAATGGTAAGACTCTTGGCAGTGTGGAAGATCAGAGGGATCTTGTGGTCCGAGTCCATAAGTCACTCAAAGCTGCTACGCAGGTTGACTCTGTGGTTAAGAAGGCGGTACGGTGCATTGGCCTAAATCAACCCTGGGATTGAGTTTAGGAGCCGAGAGGTAGTGTTACAGCTAAATAGGACCCTGGTCAACCCCACTTGGAGTACTGTGCTCAGTTCTGTTCGCCTCACTACAGGAAGGACGTGGAAACCGTAGAAAGGGTGCAGAGGAGATTTACAAGGATGTTGCCTGGATTGGGGAGCATGCCTTATGAGAATAGGTTGAGTGAACATGGCCTTTTCTCCTTGGGGCGATGGAGGATGAGTGGTGACCTGATAGAGGTGTATAAGATGATGAGAGGCATTGATCTTGTGGATAGTCAGAGGCTTTTTACCAGGGCTGAAATATTTGCCACAAGAGGACACAGGTTTAAGGTTCTGAGGAGTAGGTGCAGAGGAGATGTCAGGGGTAAGTTTTTTTTTTGCACAGAGAGTGGTGAGTGTGTGGAATGGGCTGCCAACGATGGTGGTGGAGACGGATATGATAGGGACTTTGAAGAGTCTCCTGGACATGGAAGTTAGAAAAATAGGGGGCTATGGGTAACCCTAGGTAATTTCTGAGGTAAGGATATATTCGGCACAGCATTGTGGCTGAAGGTCCTATGTTCTGCTGTAGTTTTTCTATGTTTCTAATTTCTATTCACATTCCTCCTGCCTCACTGGACAGGAACACTGAAACATCAAGTGAGAAACAGCAGGAAGTGGCCATTCAGCCCCTCTAACCATCAACAGAATGGTGGCTGCTCTCCCATCTCAGCCACATGTTTCTGCCCGATCCTCATTTCCTCGATCCCTCCGGTCTCCACACATCTACCAGCCTCTGTTTCATGTGAGGACGATCACTGAGTCTTCACCACCCTCTGTGGTGGGGATTTACAGACATTCACCACCCTCAGAGTGGAGACATTTCCCCTCATCTCAGTCCCGGACAGTCCACCCCCTTTTTCAGAGACTGGGATCCCTGGTTCAGCCAGTAATGATGTTGTGAATTTCAATGTGTTCACCTCTCAGTCCTCAATTCTCCAAATGAAAGGGTTATCACATTTGATCTTTCTTCATATGATGACCCCACCACTCCAGGGATTAGTCTGGTGAATCTTCATTGCCCTCTCTATAACAAATACTCTCTAATCTCTTTGTTAATCCTCTATGGAATTAATTTCCATCTTCTGCAGCCCCGTGTTGCCCCAACCACTCACCTCCCACCCCGTCACTATTTCCACCTTCCCACCTCCCCCTCACCTGGACCCACCTCTCACTCCCCAGCTCTTGCCCCATCCCCACCCCTCACCTCTTTTCTCGGACTATTTCCCGTCCACTCTCAGTCCAGAGGGAGGGTCTCGGCCCGAAATGTTGACGGTCCATTTCCCTCCACAGATGCTGCCCGACCCACTGAGTTCCTCCGGCAGTTTGTTCTTTGGTCTGTGTGACCCGTGTTAGTGTGGGGAGCGGGATTTTACACCATATTCCCGGTACAGTCTCAACAAAACACAAATAATTGTCACTTTGCCCGGACCATTGGCCCCGCTTGCAGGGCAACAGTCTGCCGGTGTTTGCCCCCCAATGTGGTGAATCGCCACCACCGTGGGCTCAGACATTTCCACAGATGAGCCGCTCCTGTCCCCACCGGGACAAACATCCTGTCCGCCCCCTCTCTCACCGTCTTCATCCTCTCCCTCCCCGGGGAACCGGCATCAAACCGACGGGCCGAGCGGTCTCCTCCTACCTCTCAGCGACACATCAGACTCCGGCCGCAGGAAACGCTTCACAAACGCCCCAACTTCCCTCGGAGGGAAATGGAAATAAATCAGAAAGCGGACATTTACTTTGACGGTTGTCCCGCCGTGACGGAAAGTTCGGGAGACGGAGTCAGCGGGGGTAACGCCCTCTCGGCTGGTCCGCCTCCGCTATTGGCTGGAAGTAGTGATTGACATCACTTCGGACCAATGGGAACAGCGCATCGCGTGACTCCTCTGTTGACAGCGGTGGGGGAGGGTCTGGTCACGTGATTAGTAGCCCAGCCGTTAAACCGACCAAGCTCGAGCTCACCAGCGCGCGGGGCACAAAAGGCCCCGGATGATCGGTTGAGGTGAGAAGGGATCTCCGGGTTGGGGGTCTCACCGGGCGGCGTTTTCAACACCGACTTCGGGTAGTTGCTGTGACTCCGGACTCCGTGACCCGCAATCCCGGGACAGTCCTGCTCTCTTCCCTCTCTCTCAGCCCCACCATCCGTACACGGGCCCCGGGGAGCTTCCGGCTGATGAGGGAATGGGAACCGATGGGTCTCTCAGACAGAGCTGAGCTCCAGCTGTCTAAATGCAAGGATCGGGAACTCGGAGAAAGGGATCAAAATCTTTTACATCAACTGTTGTGAAAATCACCTTTGTTCTGCCTCCAGTCACAAACAAGAGAAAATCTGCAGATGCTGGAAATCCGAGCAACACACACAAATTGCTGGAGGAACTCAGCATTAGTACTCTTTTCCATAGATGCTGCCTGGCCTGCTGAGTTCCCCCAGCATTTTGTGTCTGTTGCTTGTTCCACCCCCTCTTGTTCTGGACTTTCTACCCGTGAGAACATGTTTTGTCCCACTCTCTCTGGGTACATAATGATATCAAACACCTTTGTCCTGGGCAACAAGTAGCTTTCACATCACAAACGTGCCAGACTCCAATGAGACAGACTACTGCCCTTCCCTTCATATTCATTGGCATTGCCATCACTGAGTTCACCACCGTCAGTCACCTGGGGGAGGGTTCAGGGGAAATATTTATGTACAACACAGAAACTGGTGTTACCTGTGTGTATTGTGACGATGCAAAAGTTGCTGGAGAATTAGGAAGTGGGAAGAAGTGGAGTGATATTTGGAAATCTGACTTTTTTAAGTGTCATTTAGCAAGCAAATGACATATGGACAGTGTGCAAAAGCTCTGGCAAGAAAATCCATCATTACCTGTTACAGGCCTGCAACATAGGTTGTTTGAGAGTGGAGATGAACTTAAACAAACCCAGAGGAGATCAAAGTTCTTATAGACAGTGATTTGATAGCTGTTAAAATGAATACCTCTCTATATAAAATTCACTGTGCACGTGTGGGAAAATTGCATAATACAAGCTTTATGTGCACACTGGTCATTACAAATTTGAGGGGAGATTGGTGGGAAGGTGGGAAGACCTCCAGTGTCCCTGATGCCATGACATACAAGATGTGCATCCAGCTGCAGCTTGTAACCCTGCAGTTTAAGGAGTTGGAACTTGAAATGGATGAATTTTGGATCAGCTGGGAGTCGGAGGGGGTGATAGACATGACATGAAGAGAGGTGAGTTACACCCAAGGTGCAGGACACAGGAAACTGGGTGAGAGTCAGGAAGGGGAATGAGGTTAAATAGCCATCGCAGAGTACTCTTGTGTCCATCCCGCACAACAACAGGTGGACCACTTTAGAAACTGTTGAGATTACCTGGCAGAGAAAAATCAAAGGGGTGATAGGGGATTCGTTAGTTAGAGGAACAGAACAAGAGGGGACTAATAATCCAGTGGTAAGGCTCGCTAGTGCTAGTGATGGGGGGAGGGGTGGTGTGGTTAAAATAAGTTGTAGGGGAAATGGGAGCCAGAATGACAGAACAGATAGTGGAGAGGGTGAGTTGAATGGAATTGACTTTATTGCATACATCCTTCATATACATGAGGAGTAGAAATCTTTACATCTCCATCTAAATGTGCAATGTGTAATTTATAGTCATTTATAATAAATTGTTTGTACACAGGACAGTCAATATAACATAGAAATTGAATTGTATCAGCATTAATTAATCAGTCTGATGGCCTGGTAGAAGATGATGTCCCGGAGCCTGTTGGTCCCTTTGCTGTGGTACCGTTTCCTGGATGGTAGCAGCAGGAACAGTTTGTGGTTGTGGTGAATTGGGTCTCCAATATCCTTTGGGCCCCTTTTACACACCTGTCTCTGTAAATGTCCTGAATAGTGGGAAGTTCACATCTACAGATGCGCTGGCTGTCCGCACCACTCTCTGCAGGTTCCTGCGATTAAGGGAAGTACAGTTCCCATACCAGGCAGTGATGCAGCCAGTCAGGATGCTCTCAATTGTGTCATAGAAACATAGAAACATAGAAAATAGGTGCAGGAGTAGGACATTCGGCCCTTCGAGCCTGCACCGCCATTTATTATGATCATGGCTGATCATCCAACTCAGAACACCGCCCCAGCCTTCCCTCCATACCCCCTAACCCCCGTAGCCACAAGGGCCATATCTAACTCCCTCTTAAATATAGCCAATGAACTGGCCTCAACTGTTTCCTGTGGCAGAGAATTCCACAGATTCACCACTCTCTGTGTCCCTGTAGAAAGACCTTTGGATTTTGGGCCCCATCCCCAACTTCTTCAACTATCTGAGTTGAAAGAGGTGCTGCTGTGCTCTTTTTACAACACAGCCGGTATGTACAGACCATGTACATGAAAGATGGCAAATGGAGTTTAATGCTGGTAAGTGTGAGGTGCTACATTTTGGTAGGACTAATCAAAATAGGACATACATGGTAAATGGTAGGGCATTGAAGAATGCAGTAGAACAGAGGGATCTGGGAATAATGGTGCATCATTCCCTGAAGGTGGAATCTCATGTGGATAGGGTGGTGAAGAAAGCTTTTGGTATGCTGGCCTTCATAAATCAGAGCATTGAGTATAGGAGCTGGGATGTAATGTTAAAATTGTACAAGGCATTGGTAAGGCCAAATTTGGAGTATTGTGTACAGTTCTGGTCACCGAATAATAGGAAAGATGTCAACAAAATAGAGAGAGGACAGAGATGTACTAGAATGTTACCTGGGTTTCAGCACCTCAGTTACAGAGAAAGGTTGAACAAGTTGGGTCTTTATTTTTTTGGAGCGTAGAAGGTTGAGGGGGTCTTGACAGTGGAATTTAAAATTATGAGGGGGATAGATAGAGTTGACGTGTATAGGCTTTTTTCATTGAGAGTAGGTGAGATTCAAACAAGAGGACATGAGTTGAGTGTTAGGGGGCAGGAGTTTAGGGGTAACGTGAGGAGAACTTCTTTACTCAGAGAGTGGTAGTTGTGTGGAATGAGCTTCCAGCAGAAGTGGTAGAGGCAGGCTCGATATTGTCATTTAAAGTAAAATTGGATAGCTATATGGACAGGAAAGGAATGGAGGGTTATGGGCTGAATGCAGGTTGGTGGGACTAGGTGAGAGTAAGCATTCAGCATGGACTAGAAGGGCTGAGATGGCCTGTTTCCATGCTGTAATTGTTATATGGTTATATGTGAGATCCTTGGTGATGTTTATGCTGAGGAACTTAAAGCTGTTCACCTTCTTAACCCCAGATCCATTGATGTCAATAGGGGTTAGCCTGTCTCCATTCCTCCTGTCGTCCACAATCAGCTCCTTTGTTTTTGTGACAATGAGAGAGAGTTTGTTTTCTTGACACCAGTCAGATGTTGTTCAGACCTCAGACAGAGTCAGCAATCAAATGGTTGAGCATGGTGCGATGAATGTGCTGAGCTGTGTGTATCACAATGCAAGAAGCATCGTAGGAAATCCAGATGAGCTCTTGGACAGGGAATTATGATATTGTAGCCATTATTGGGACTTGGTTGCACCAAACAGTCTGAGGGATTTAGAGGAACAAATTTGTAGAGAGATTGCAGACCATGACAAGGAACAAAAGTGTGATTTTAACTTTCCATATATTGACTGGGACTCCCATACTGTAAAAGGACTCAAGGGGGTAGAGTTTGTCAAATGTGCCTTTAATCAGTTTGTAGAATTCCTGACGTAGAAGTGTGTGATGAGCTGTTAGGAAATGTTCCAGGGCTGGTGACAGAAATTAGTGATCATAATGCAATGAGATTCAAAGTAACTACGGAAAACGAGAGGTGTGCACCACGGGTTGAGATTCTAAATTGGAGAAAGGTCTATTTTGATGGTATCAGAAAGGATCCGACAAGTGTGGTTTGGGACAGTCTGTTTTCTGGCAAAGGAGTACTTGGTAAGTGGGAGGCCTTCAGAAGTGAAAATTTGAGGGTGTCTAGTTTGTATATGCCTGTCAAGATAAAAGTTGAAAGGTAACTGGCACAGGGAACCTTGGATATTTTGTTCCTCCAAATGCGTCAGAATGTTGGGTGCTACCAAGGTTCATTAATGACTACAATATCAAAATTCCACCCCCGAGCTGATCCAACTTTTTTTTAGTTGTCTTCTGTGGTTTCTAAAAGCTTCCCAATAGTTTTTGCTTTTTAGTTTGCCCTCTCTTTGGCTTTTATGTTGGCTTTGTCTTCTCATTTCATCCACAGTTGTGTCCTCCTGCGTTTCCAATGCTTCCACTTCTTTGCGATGTATCTATCACTCAGCTCCCGAATTGCTCCCAGAAACTCCAGCCATTGCTGCTCCATTGTCACTCCTACCTTTTCCCTTCCAAACAAGTTTGGCCAGCTTCTCTGTCACAGAAACATGGAGAAGTTCAAACGGAAACAGACTATTTGGCCCATCTAGTCAATGCCGAAAAAAACTTTAAGCTGTCCAATGCAACTACCTGCACTGGGACCATCGCCCTCCATACCCCCACCATCCAGGACCCATCCAAACTTCTTCTAAATGGCGAAACCGAGCTCATATTCACTACTTGCGCTGACATCTCATTCCACACTCTCACGACCATTTCAGTAAAGAGCTTTTCCAAATGTTCCCGTTAAATTTTCACCTTCCCCACTTACCCATGACATCTGGTTGTCATCCCACCCAACCTCAGTGGAAAAAGCTGCTTGCATTTACCCTATCTATACCCTCATAATTTTGTATACTTCCAACAAATTCTCAAAGCAATGTATAATTTCCTTGTTTATGTTTAGAGCCTTTTTTAGGTGTATGAAATGATGAGGGGCATTGATCATGTGGGTAGCCAGAGGTTTTTTCCCAGGGCTGAAATGGCTAACACGAGGGGAGATAGTTTTAAGGTGCTTGGAAATAGATACCGAGGGGATGTCAGGGGTAAGTTTTTTACACAGAGAGTAGTGGGTGCGTGGAATGCACTGCCGGCTATTCGTGTGAGAGTGTTTCAGTTACTGTGGGGACAGGAACCCATGCAGCTCAGTGGGAACAGGGAATAATACCAGCGCAGAGAGTCAAACTGAGCTGGGTCACAGATCGGAGATGGCAGAGAGGTCCAATTCTTATAGAGACAGGAAGAGCATCAGAGAATTTGATGGTCATTCCAGGTAACAGCACTGTGCCCAGTTAGAAGATGATTTCTCTCTCTGACTTGGGTAACAGTGAAGTTGAACAGAGTGATGCCAGATCACACGTTGACAACTCAAGTGACCTCATCTGAGATATTGTCCGACACCCATTGATGGATTTTGTAAATATTTTTACAGGTTAAACATGACAAGGAATTTGTCTACTGGAATCTCAAACACAACACGCCAGTTTTGCTGTCTCTGTCCAGATAATTTAAGAAGAGGAGCAAGGGATTCACTCGATCATCCTTCCTACTCAGGTGAGGAGGGATTCACTCGGTCATCTGACCGACTGGCACACCCATCATTTTACACAGTGGGGGGTGGAGGGAACCGATTCACTGAGCAAACAGTGGGAATGGATTCAGTCGGTCATTTTAACTGAAGGTACATCAGCAAGTTCACACCGGACAAGGCCATTCACCTGTTCTGTGTGTGAGAAGGGATTCAGTTGGTCATCCCACTGTGGACACACCGGTCAGTTCACACTGGGCAGAGGCTGGTCATCTGCTGAATTTGTGGGGAAGGATTCACTCGGTCATCTGACCTAATGGCTCACCAGCGAGTTCATACTGGAGACCGGCCGTTCACCTGCTCAGACTGCGGGAAGGGATTCACTCGATTATCCCAACTGAAGGTACATCAGCGAGTTCACACTGGAGAGAGGCTGTTCACTTGCTCAGTGTGTGGGAAGGGATTCACTCGGTCATCCACCCTACTGACACATCAGTCAGTTCACACTGGGGAGAGGCCATTCACCTGCTCAAACTGTGGGAAGGGATTCATTTCCTCATCCCACCTGAAGGTACATCGGCGAGTTCACACTGGGGAGAGGCCATTCAGCTGCTCAAACTGTGGGAAGGGATTCACTTCCTCATCCCAACTGAAGGAACATCAGCGAGTTCACACTGGGGAGCGGCCGTTCATCTGCACGAACTGTGGGAAGGGATTCACTCGATCATCCAGTCTGAAGGTACATCAGCAAGTTCACACTGGGGAGAGGCTGTTCACCTGCTCAAACTGCGGGAAGGGATTCAGTCAGTCATCTGAACTGAAGGTACATCGGCAAGTTCACACTGGAGAGAGGCCGTTCACTTGCTCAGTGTGTGGGAAGGGATTCACTCAGTCAGCCAACCTACTGTCACATCAGTTAGTTCACACTGGGGAGAGACCGTTCACCTGCTCAAACTGTGGGAAGGGATTCACTTCCTCATCCCAACTGAAGGTACATCGGCGAGTTCACACTGGGGAGAAGCCGTTCATCTGCTCGGACTGTGGGAAGGGATTCACTCAGTCATCTCAACTGAAGGTACACCAGCGAGTTCACACTGGGGAGAGGCCGTTCATCTGCTCGGACTGTGGGAAGGGATTCTCTCAATCATCCAAACTGAAGGTACATCAGCGAGTTCACACTGGAGGGAGGCCATTCACCTGCTCAGACTGTGGGAGGCGATTCACTCGGTCATCCTTCCTACTGACACATCAGTCAGTTCACACTGGGGAGAGGCCATTCACCTGCTTGGACTGTGGGAAGGGATTCACTTGCTCATCCCACCTGAAGGTACATCAGCGAGTTCACACTGGGGAGAGGCCATTCACCTGCTCGGACTGTGGGGAGGGATTCACTTGCTCATCGCAACTGAAGATACATCAGCGAGTTCACACTGGGGAGAAGCCATTCACCTGCTCAGACTGTGGGAAGGGATTCACTCGGTCATCCCCCCTAATGACACACCAGCGAGTTCACAGTGGGGAGCGGCCATTCACCTGCTCAGTCTGTGGGAAGGGATTCATTCAGTTATCTCAACTGAAGATACATCAGCGAGTTCACACTGGAGAGAGGCCATTCACCTGCTCAGAGTGTGGAAAGGGATTCACTTCGTCCTCTCAACTACTGGGCCACCAGCGAGTTCACACTGGAGAGAGGCCGTTCACCTGCTCAGTGTGCGGGAAGGGATTCACTCGGTTGTCTCATCTTCAGAGACACCAGCGTGTTCACACAGGGGAGAGGTCGTTCACCTGCTCAGTGTGTGGGAAGAGATTCAGTCGGTCATCCAGCCTACAGAGACACCAGCAAGTTCACACTGGGTAGGGGCTGATCACCTGCTCGGACTTTGGGAAGAGATTCTCTCAGCCATCGCCACCAAATGTCCATCATTGAGCTCACACTGGGGAGAGGCCGTTCACCTGCTGGGAATGTGTGAAGCAATTCACTCAGTCATCTAACCTTATGTAACTCTCGTTTCAGCTAGCAGCTTAATATAGGGGGTGATAGCCCCCCAGCCTGGCCAAATTTAAGAAAGATCATTTAGGTGGATGCTGCACGATGTGTCCCCTGTTACAAATCAGTACCCCAAAATAACAAACGATACATAATATGCGATTAAACGATTGGGCTTTGTAGTTCTTTCTTTGACTATAGGGCGAGTAAAAAAAAATAATGAAGAAGAAAAAGAGCCCACTCTGTCCATTCATGTCTTCTCATCTCTCCCCAGCAAAATACAGTGAAAATCTCTCTTCCAGACTCACAAGAAAGAACAACATTTCTCTCATTGGATAGCCCTGCACTCCAAAACCCTGTTATCTCTAGTCATAACCTAAACATTACTGCTACAGAGAAACCATTACCTCAGCAGTGATACATTGCAGAGAGGCCATTCCATTAGCAGTGAAACCTTACAGCATGTTACACTTGTGACACCCTACCGGGTTCACACTGAGGAGAAAGTTTTAATAAGCTGCATGCTGGATATTTGTCCATCACCGTTGCTGAATGCAATTTCGAGAGTGACTGTCGGTGCTGAACTCTGCAATTATTGCTGCTGCTCACCACACCCAGTCTGCACCCTGGTCACTGGGCATGGGAGCAGTTTCCTCTGCTGCATATTCACCTTTAATGGGACTGGAGTGGAGAGCGGCCAGTGAAGGAGTGGAGCTTTGAGGCTTTGGCTCGAGATGTTTCGGCGAGCAGCGGCAGAGGATGAGCTTGCTCCCAGTAAGGTAAGGCTGGGTATGTTCCTTTAATTATTTTGATTAACTTAGGAGTTGGTAATGCAGGCAGTAGATAGGGCAGTCCAGTGCTCCGATTGTAGGATGTGGGAAGTGAGGGACAGCACAATTGTCTCTGATGACTAAACCTCAGGGATCTGTACTGGGTCCAATGTTGTTTGTCATATATATTAATGATCTGGATGATGGGGTGGTAAATTGGATTAGTAAGTATGCAGACGATACTAAGATAGGTGGAGTTGTGGATCATGAAGAAGGTTTTCAAAGCTTGCAGAGAGATTTAGACCACTTAGAAGAGTGGGCTGAAAGATGGCTGATGGAGTTTAATGCTGATAAATGTGAGGTGCTACATTTTGGTGGGGCTAATCAAAATAGGACATACATGGTAAATGGTTGGGCATTGAAGAATGCTGTAGAACAGAAGGATCTGGGAATAATGGTGCATAGTTCCCTGAAGGTGGAGTCTCATGTGGATAGGGTGGTGAAGAAAGCTTTTGGTATGCTGACCTTTATAAATCAGAGCATTTAGTACAGGAGTTGGGATGTAATGTTGAAACTGTATGAGGCATTGGTAAGGCCAAATTTGGAGTATTGTGTACAGTTCTGGTCACCAAATTATAGGAAAGATGTCAATAACATTGAGAGAGTACAGAGGAGATTTACTAAAATGTTGCCTGGGTTTCATCTCCTAAGTTACAGAGAAAGGTTGCATAAGTTAGGTCTTTATTCTTTGGAGCGTAGAAGGTTGATGGGGGACTTGATAGAGGTATTTAAAATTATGAGGGGGATAGATAGAGTTGTCATGGATAGGCTTCTTGAGAGTGGGGGAGGTTCAAACAAGAGGACATGAGATGAGAGTTAAAGGGTAAAAGTTTAGGGGTAACATGAGGGGAACTTCTTTACTCAGAGAGTGGTAGCTGTGTGGAACGAGCTTCCAGCAGAAGTGGTTGAGGCAAGTTCGATGTTGTCGTTTAAAGTTAAATTGGATAGATATATGGACAGGAAAGGAATGGAGGGTTGTGGGCTGAGTGCAGGTTGGTGGGACTAAGTGAGAGTAAGAGTTCGGCATGGACTAGAAGGGCCGAGATGGTGCCTGTTTCCGTGCTGTAATTGTTATATGGTTATATGGTTAAACCTGCAAGAGGTGCATCCAGCTACAGGTCTTGTCAATCCGAGTTAGGGAACTGGAGCTGGAGCTGGATGAACTTCGGACCATTCGGGGGGCGGAGGCAGTAATAGACTGGAGTTGCAGGGAGACAGTCAGGAGACAGGTAACTGGGTGACTGTCAGGAGAGGGAAGGGGAATAGACAGAAAGAGCAGAGCACCCCTAGTGGCCGTTCCCATCAACAATAAGCGTACCATTTTGGATACTGTTGGTGGGGACAACCTGCCATGGACAAGTTGTAGTGGTTGTGTGTCTGGCACCGAGACTGAACTCTCAGCTCAGAAAGGAAGGAGGGAAAAGAGAAGAGCAGTAGTGATAGGGGATTTGATAGTTAAGGGGACAGATAAGTGGTTCTGTGGGAAAGATCGAGAATCCCGGATGGTCTGTTGCCTCCCTGGTGCCAGGGTCCACGATATCTCGGATGGAGTTCTCGGTATTCTCAGGAGAGAGGGTGAGCAGCCAGATGTGGTGGTCCATGTGGAGACCAATGACATAGATAGGAGTAGGGATCAGGTCCTGAAGAAGGAATATAGGGAGTTAGGGGGAAAAAGTTAAAAAGCAGGACCTCAAGGGTGGTAATCTCAGGATTGCTGCCTGTGCCACGAGACAGAGAGGGTAGGAATTGGAAGTCATGGCAGTTGAATGTGTGGCTGAAGAGTTGGTGCAGGGGGCAGGGGTTCAGATTTCTGGATCATTGGGATCTCTTCTGGGGAAGGTCTGACCTGTACAACAAGGACGGGCTGCACCTGAACTGGAAAGGGACCAATATCCTGGTGGGCAGGTTTGCTGGAGCTGTTGGGGAGGGTTTAAACTAGTTTGTCAGGGGGGTGGGAATCAGAATGTGTGTGCAGAGATGAGGGTAGAAGGAGAAGGGCATGATGCTGTGTGTTCTGAGTTGGTGAGGAAGGACAGGCAGGGGACAAAACATACATGTAGCCAGTTTGAGGGGTTGAAGTGTGTCTATTTCAACGCTGGGAGTATTAGGAATAAAGGGGATGAACTTAGAGCATGGATCAGTACATGGAACTACGATGTTGTGGCCATTGCTGAAACTTGGCTGGAGGAAGGGCAGGATTGGCTGATGCAGGTACCGGGGTTTAGGTGTTTTAAAGGAATAGGATGGGAGGTAGAAAAGGGGGAGGGAGTAACATTACTGGTCAGGGATAGTATCACGGCTGTAGAAAGGGAGGATGCTGCAGAGGGAGTGTCCACTGAGTCGGTGTGGGTGGAAGTCAAAAATAGGAAGGGATCAATCACTGTGCCGGGAGTGGTCTATAGGCCCCCAAATAGCCCTCGGGACATCAAGAAGCAGATAAGCAGGCAGATTTTAGAATGGTGCAGGAAATACAGGGTTGTAGTTATGGGTGATTTCAACTTCCCTCATATTGACTGGCACCTCCTGACTGCAAGGGGGATAGATGGGGCTGAATTTGTCAAGTGTGTTCAAGAAGGATTCCTGACACAGTATATGGACCGTTCGACGAGAGGAGAGGCCATACTGGATCTAGTTCTGGGTAATGAACCTGGTCAGGTGGCAGACATCTTGGTGGGGGAGCATTTTGGTGAGAGTGACCACAACTCACTTAGCCTCAGCATAGCTATGGAAAAGGATAAAAACAGACAAAATGGGAAAGTGCTTAACTGGAGAAGGGCTAACTATGAATGGATGAGGCAGGAACTAGTGAGAGTAAATTGGAAACAGGTGTTGAAAGGTGAAAGCACAGAAGTAATGTGGAGGAAGTTTAGGGACCACTTGTGCTGGGTTCAGGATAGGTTTGTCCCACTGAGGCAAGGAAAAAATGGTCGGAAAAGGGAACCGTGGCTGACAAAACACGCGAGGCAACTCGTCAAGTGGAAGAAGGAAGCAGATGTTAGATATAAGAAGCAGTCAGAGCCCTGTTGGTCGCTTTTCAATTGCTCCTACCCTGTTTACTTAATTGTCTCTACCAGTCTTTTTTTTTTTTGAAACCTTATTATAAAACTTCAATACTGCTTTACTGTGGCTGGGAAAAGAACCAAAGCGTTTGCAAAAGAAAGAGAGACAGAAGATGAATCCGCAGTCACTTTGGATTCAATCAGTGACTTCCTTAAACGGCAAAAGTAGGAATTCTGTGAAGAGTTTCAACAGCTTAACAGCAAATTGGATACAATTCAGTGAACTTTATTTGAGCATGAGAACCAAATTCAGGAGAATACTGTGAAGCTGAGGACGTTGAAGATACAATTAAACTCTGCAAAGAGTTATCTTTATCCAATGATAAAATGCTGAGAAGGATCATCAGATCGAAAATAGAAATAGGAGAAGTAACTTGCGAATCCTGGGTCTTGAAAAATCAATTGAAGGCGCTGACCCTACGAAGTTTTTTTGCAAACTTTCTGAAGCAGCTTTTTCCTGCTTTATTCACTTCCGAGCCGAAGCTCGATGGAGCTTTTTGCTCTCTGACTTTGAAGCCATTGTCCTTGGCAGTGAAACCCAGATCGGTCAGACTAGCCTTTCATGAATTTCGTATTAAGAACCTTTTAATTCGCCATACCCGGAGACAAGGAATGATCGATTTCCAAAATTACAAGGTTAGATTTGTGGAAGACTATTCACCTGAAGTTTTGGCTGATTGCATGAAATATAAAGAAGTTATGTCGGAATTTTATGATAAAGGGTATAAACCATCTCTTCAGTTCCCCGCACGTCTGAGTATTGTTTTGAAGAACGGATTGCGAAAAAGAATAAATTCAGTTGAAGATGCAAAGGAGTTTCTGAAGGATGAATTCTAAAACTGTTATACTTATTTGATCAAGTTTTTTTCTTCTGTTAATATGAATTTGAAATAAGGTTACGTTTTGGCTGTTCATATATTGTCTTTTGTTATATATTTTTTGATACTACTTTATTTTATCCCTTTTTGAGGCTTTATTTTAATACAGCTTCCTTTGAATTTGTTTAAAGTGATCCTTTCATATTTTCGAATACTGAGTTATTTTGCTTTTTATGTTGTGTCTTGGTAGGGGCATAATGACCTTGCAGGACTGGAGTTCTTTCTGTCAACAGGATTTTTTGGGGCCGGTACTTAGTTCTTAGCTCGCTGACTGTCTTTTGGCCAGCTTTCTCGCTTTGGGTGGGGGAGGGGGGGAGGGCCTATTTCTCTCTGGGAGCTGTGTTGGGTTGAATATATGATTGTTTGTTTGAATACCTTACTTTACGGTTTGCTTTCTAGTTTTAATAACTTATGGCCAGATCTTTTAATTACATGTTGATTGGTATTTAAAATGGTTCGAAATATTCACCTGTTTAGTTTGAATGTGAAAGGGTGAATCACCCCACCAAAAGGAATAAAGTGTTTGCTTATATTAAAAAAATAAAAGCACCCATTATTTTTTTTTTACAAGAAACACACATACGCAGCTGTGATACCTTACGTTTTTTTTTTACTGGGTGGAAGGGTATGCAATTCTACTCTTCGTTTAACGCAAAATCACGTGGAGTTTCGATTTTTGTAGATACTACAGTTTCCTTTATTCAGCATAAAGTTGTTTCGGACCCTAATGGTCGATTTGTTATTGTATCAGGGAGTTCAGACAGTAAGTTGATTGTTTTTGCTCATGTTTATGCCCCCAGCGTAGATGATCCAGGATTTTTTGAACGTCTATTTTCATATTTGCCAGATTTGTGTACTTACGCCCTTGTGATGGGACGAGACTGTAACAGCTGGTTAGATCCAGTATTAGATCGCTCATTTATTAAACCAGCCACACTTAATAAATCAGCTTTGTTTATCCAATCTTTTCTAACTAAATGTGGTATAGTTGATGCTTGGCAGTTTCTGCATCTGACGGACAGGGAGTATTCTTTTTTCTCTCATGTCTATCATTCTTATACCGGGATTGACTTTATTTTTATTGATAGTCAAATGATTCCATTAGTTCGATCAATTGAATATAAAGAGATTGCTATCTCTGACCACTCTCCTGTAATTCTATCTTTAAATCTTCCTGGTGCTATCCCCATGAGTAGATTTTGGCGATTTAATTCAACTCTGTTATCCGATGAGGATTTTTAAAAAAAATTATGGAGAATCAAATTACTCTTTATTTTTGAAGAAAATACGTTGGAAGAGGCATCTAGCCTGATTATATGGGATACTTTTAAAGCATACATCCGGTGTCAAATTATTTCTTATACTGCAAACATCATTAGAAAAGCTAACAAAGAAAGAAATGAATTAGCCAATCAGTTAAAGCAACTGGACCATAAATATGCTTCTGTACCTGATCCTGAAACATATAAGAGACGTATTGAAACTAAAACTAAATATGATCTTCTTTTAACATATCCAATTGAAAGCCAACTTTTAAAAGATAGAAGTCAACTTCATATTCACGGAGATAAAACTGGTAAGCTACTGGCTAATCAATTGAAGCCATTTTCAGCCAAGCGGCAAATTAAAGAAATACATAAAATTAATGGGGACATGACAACTGACCACCTTGAAATTAATGAACTTTTAGAGAATTTTATTCTAAATTGTATAGATCTGACTCTGTTAATGATAATATTGCAATGAATAATTTTTTAGATCAATTAAATATTCCTAATCTTTCGTTAGATGATCGTAGGCAATTGGATCAACCTATTTCCCAGGATGAAATTGCTCAGGCTATTTGAGAATTGCATTCTGGGAAATCCCCAGGACCCGGTGGATTCTCTGGAGAATTTTATTAGGCTTTTTCCTCCTTGCTTATACCACATTTATGTTCTACCCTTACAGGAAGGAAGACAACCAGAGTCTTTTTACGGAGCTTCCATTTTGCTCATTCTCAAAAAGAATATGAATCCTACTAAATGCTCTTCGTATAGACCTATCTCTTTACTCAATTTTGATACTAAAATTTTATCTAAAGTGTTGGCTTGAAGATATATCTTGCACATGCACCAGTCGTGCATGCAGCCTGGTACAGCCAATCCGATCTATTCTTCTTACTTTTTAATTTCCGTTATTTTTTGTATTTTTTTTCTCACGGTAACACGTCGAAGCTGCACGCTACCTAACATGCTGGTAGAGAGAGTTTTCTTTGGGTTTTCTTTAGCACTGGAAATGGTTACATCCCGACACGCTGGACAGAAGCAAGGTCGCATTGTATATTTCACGGACCAGCAAACACCGTCCGGCTTAGCGAACAGAGCGATGGACACCCCAGCTGAAATCCGGAGGAAAACACACAGAGGGGGATCACAAAGCCGAGGAAAAAGGACCGGGTCGAGACAACAGAGACTTTTGGAGAAGAGGAGTTCGGTGGGTAATACCGTTCCGGCTGACCGGAAGTGCACTGAGAGCGGTAAGCGCAAAGGAGTTGGGTGCTTACTGATCTGGCTAACAACGGATAGTGTAATCCGGGGTATATTATGATCGAGGAACGTGTTTGCAGACTGGATATTGAACTTTTTACTGTTGGACTTCGGCCACATTCCACCATGATACAACACTTGGCAGCATGGGAGGTCGTACCTGCCCGTGGCCATCGAACATGCAGCTCCTCCCGTGGAGGGTCAGACACCCTGAGCCAATAGACTGGTCCTGGACTTATTTTCCATCTGGCATAGTTTGCATTTTGGTGTTCGATTGTTGGGGTTTTTTGTATTGCTATATTTACGCTCAATTCTTGGTTGGTGCGGCTGTAACGAAACCCAATTTCCCTCGGGATTAATAAAGTATATCTATCCATCTATTTATCTATCTATATTGATAGGATGCAAAACTGGGCTGAGAAGAGGCAAATGGAGTTCAACCCAGATAAGTGTGAGCTGGTTCATTGTATTAGGTCAAAGATGATGGCAGAATATAGCATTAATGGTAAGACTTGGCAGTGCGGAGGATCAGAGTCAAGTCAAGGCACTGTATATTGTCATTTCCACCATAACTGCTGGTACCGTACACAGTAAAAATGAGACAATGTTTTTCAGGACCATGGTGCTACATGAACAATACAAAAATTACACTGAACTACGTAAAAAAAACACACAAAATTACACGAGACTCCAGACCTACTGAGGACTGCATAAGGTGTGCAAAACAGTGCAGGCATTACAATAAATAATAAACAAGACAGTAGGTTGGTGTCAGTCCAGGGTCTGGGTGTTAGTGTGGGGAGCGGGATTTTACACCATATTCCCGGTACAGTCTCAACTAAACACAAATAATTGTCACTTTGCCCGGACCATTGGCCCCGCTTGCAGGGCAACAGTCTGCCGGTGTTTGCCCCCCAATGTGGTGAATCGCCACCACCGTGGGCTCAGACATTTCCACAGATGAGCCCCTCCTGTCCCCACCGGGACAAACATCCTGTCCGCCCCCTCTCTCACCGTCTTCATCCTCTCCCTCCCCGGGGAACCGGCATCAAACCGACGGGCCGAGCGGTCTCCTCCTACCTCTCAGCGACACATCAGACTCCGGCCGCAGGAGACGCTTCACAAACGCCCCAACTTCCCTCGGAGGGAAATGGAAATAAATCAGAAAGCGGACATTTACTTTGACGGTTGTCCCGCCGTGACGGAAAGTTCGGGAGACGGTGTCAGCGGGGGTAACGCCCTCTCGGTTGGTCCACCTCCGCTATTGGCTGGAAGCAGTGATTGACATCGCTTCGCACCAATGGGAATAGCGCAGCGCCTGACTCCTCTGTTGACAGCGGTGGGGGAGGGGCTGGTCACGTGATTAGTAGCCCAGCCGTTAAACCGACCAAGCTCGAGCTCACCAGCGCGCGGGGCACAAAAGGCCCCGGATGATCGGTTGAGGTGAGAAGGGATCTCCGGGTTGGGGGTCTCACCGGGCGGCGTTTTCAACACCGACTTCGGGTAGTTGCTGTGACTCCGGACTCCGTGACCCGCAATCCCGGGACAGTCCTGCTCTCTTCCCTCTCTCTCAGCCCCACCATCCGTACACGGGCCCCGGGGAGCTTCCGGCTGATGAGGGAATGGGAACCGATGGGTCTCTCAGACAGAGCTGAGCTCCAGCTGTCTAAATGCAAGGATCGGGAACTCGGAGAAAGGGAACAAAATCTTTTACATCAGCTGTTGTGAAAATCACCTTTGTTCTGCCTCCAGTCACAAACAAGAGAAAATCTGCAGATGCTGGAAATCCGAGCAACACACACAAATTGCTGGAGGAACTCAGCATTAGTACTCTTTTCCATAGATGCTGCCTGGCCTGCTGAGTTCCTCCAGCATTTTGTGTCTGTTGCTTGTTCCACCCCCTCTTGTTCTGGACTTTTCTACCCGTGAGAACATGTTTTGTCCCACTCTCTCTGGGTACATAATGATATCAAACACCTTTGCCCTGGGCAACAAGTAGCTTTCACATCACAAATGTGCCAGACTCCAATGAGACAGACTACTGCCCTTCCCTTCATATTCATTGGCATTGCCATCACTGAGTTCACCACCGTCAGTCACCTGGGGGAGGGTTCAGGGGAAATATTTATGTACAATACAGAAACTGGTGTTACCTGTGTGTATTGTGGTGATGCAAAAGTTGCTGGAGAATTTACAAGTGGGAAGAAATGGAGTGATATTTGGAAATCTGAGTTTTTAAAGCGTAATTTAGCAAGCAAACCACATATGGACAATGTGCAAAAGCTCTGGCGAGAAAATCCTTCATTATCCGTTACAGGCCTGCTACATAGGTTGTGTGAGAGTGCAGATGAACTTAATCAAACCCAGAGGAGATCAAGTTCTTATCGAGAGTGATTTGCTAGCTGTTAAAATGAATATCTCTCTATATAAAATTCACTGTGCACATGTTGTCACTGGGTAAAAAAATGCAGAGTACAAGCTTTATGTGCACACTGGTCATTACAAATTAGAGGGTACATTGGTGGGAAGGTGAGGAGACCTCCAGTGTCCCTGATGCCCTCACCTACAAGATGTGTATCCAGCTGCAGCTTGTAACCCTGCACTTTAAGGGGTTGGAACTGAGATGGATGATTTCCGGATCATCCAGGAGTTGGAGGGGGTGATAGATATGACACGAAGAGAGGTGAGTTACACCCAAGGTGCAGGACACAGGAAACTGGGTGAGAGTCAGGAAGGAGAATGAGGTTAAATAGCCATCGCAGAGTAATCTTGTGTCCATCCCACACAACAACAGGTGGATCCACTTTAGAAACTGTTGGGGGGATTACTGACAGAGGAAAGTCAAAGGGGTGAGAGGGGACTCGTTAGTGAGGGGAACAGAACAAGAGGGGACTAATATCCCAGTGGTGAGGCTCGCTAGTGCTAGTGTGGGGAGAGGGTGATGTGGTTAAAATATGTTGGAGGGGGAATGGGAACCAGAATGACAGAACAGATAGTGGGGAGGGTGAATTGAATTGAATTGACTTTATTACATACATCCTTCATATTCATGAGGAGTAGAAGTCTATACGTTACGTCTCTGACTAAATATGCAATGTGTAATTTATAGTAATTTATAATAAATAGTTTGTACATAGGACAGTCAATATACCATAGAAATGCAATTGTATCAGCATGAATTAATCAGTCTGATGGCCTGGTGGAAGATGATGTCCCGGAGCCTGTTGGTCCTTTTGCTGTGGTACCGTTTCCTGGATGGGAGCAGCAGGAACAGTTTGTGGTTGTGGTGAATTGGGACTCCAATATCCTTTGGGCCCTTTTTACACACTTGTCTCTGTAAATGTCCTGAATAGTGGGGAGTTCACATCTACAGATGCGCTGGGCTGTCCGCACCACTTTCTGCAGGTTCCTGCGATTAAGGGAAGTACAGTTCCCATACCAGGCAGTGATGCAGCCAGTCGGGATGCTCTCAATTATGTCCTTGTAGAAAGTTCTTAGGATTTGGGGCCCCATCCCAAACTTCTTCAACCGTCTGAGGTGAAAGAGGTGCTGCTGTGCTTTTTTCACAACACAGCCGGTATGTACAGACCATGTGAGATCCTCGGAGATGTTTATGCCGAGGAACTTAAAGCTGTTCACCCTCTCAACCCCAGATCCACTGATGTCACTAGAGGTTAGCCTGTCTCCATTCCTCCTGCCGTCCACAATCTGCTCCTTTGTTTTTGTGACAACGAGGGAGAGTTTGTTTTTTTGACACCAGTCAGATGTTGTTCAGACCTCAGACAGAGTCAGCAATCAAATGGTTGAGCATGGAGCGATGAATGTGCTGAGCTGTGTATATCACAATGCAAGAAGCATCGTAGGAAAGCCAGATGAGCTCAGGACAGGGAATTATGATATTGTAGCCATTATTGGGACTTGGTTGCACTCAACAGTCTGAGAGATTTAGAGGAACAAATTTGTAGAGAGATTTCAGACCATGCCAAGAAACAAAGGTGTGATTTTAACTTTCCATATATTGACTGGGACTCCCATACTGTAAAAGATGTTAAGGGGGTAGAGGTTGCCAAATGTGCCCTTAATCAGTTCGTAGAATTCCCGACATAGAAGTGTGCAATGAGCTGTTAGGAAATGATCCAGGGCTGATGATCGAAATTAGTGATCATAATGCCATGAGATTCAAAGTAAATATGGCAAAAGAGAGGTCTGCACTACGGGTTGAGATTCTAAATTGGAGAAAGGTCAATTTTGATGGTATCAGAAAGGATCTGACAAGTGTGGCTTGGGACAGGCTGTTTTCTGGCAAAGGAGTACTTGGTAAGTGGGAGGCCTTCAGAAGTGAAATTCTGAGGGTGTAGAGTTTGTATGTGCCTGCCAAAATAAAAGTTGAAAGGTAACTGGTGCAGGGAACCTTGGTTTTCAAGAGATATTGAGTCTCCGGATATTTTGTTCCTCTAAATGCCTCAGACTGTTGGGTGCTACCAAGACTCATTAATGACTACAATATCATAATTCCACCCCCCGAGCTCATCCGACTTCTTGTTTTAGTCATCTTCTGCAGGTTTCTAAAATTTTCCCAATAGTTTTTGCTCTTTTGTTTGCCCTCTCTATGGCTTTTATGTTAGCTTTGGCTTCTCATTTCATCCACAATTGTGTCCTCCTGCCTTTCCAATGCTTCCACTTCTTTGGGATGTATCGATCACTCAGCTCCCGAATTGCTCCCAGAAACTCCAGCCGTTGCTGCTCCATTGTCACTCCTACCTTTTCCTTCCAAAGAAGTTTGTCCAGCTGCTCTGTCATGGAAACACGGAGAAGTTCATTACAGAAACAGGCTATTTGGCCCATCTAGTCAATGCCAAAAAAAACATTTGAGCTGTCTAATGCAACTACCTGCACTGGGACCATCGTCCTCCATACCCCTACCATCCAGGCTCCCATCCAGACTTCTTTTATATGGTGAAAATGAGCTCATATTCACCACTTGTGCTGACACTCTCACGACCATTTCAGTAAAGAGCTTTTCCAAATGTTTCTGTTTAATTTTCACCTTCCCCACTTACCCATGACCTCTGGTTGTCATCCCACCCAACCTCAGTGGGAAAAGCTGCTTGCATTTACCCTGTCTATACCCTCATAATTTTGTATACTTCTTTCCAATCCTCAAAGCAGTGTGTACTTTCCTTGTTTATGTTTAGAGCCTTTTTTAGATGTATAAGATGATGAGGGGCATTGATCATGTGGATAGCCAGAGGTTTTTTTCCCAGGGCTGAAATGGCTAACACGAGGGGGCATAGTTTTAGGTGCTTGGAAATAGATACCGAGGGGATGTCAGGGGTAAGTTTTTCACACAGAGAGTGGTGGGTGTGTGGAATGCACTGCCGGCTATTTGTGTGAGAGTGTACCAGTTACTGTGGGGCTAGGCACCCATGCAGCTCAGTGGGAACAGGGAATAATACCAATGGAGAGAGTCAAACTGAGTCAGGTCACAGATTGGAGATGGCAGAAATGCCGCATTCTTAGAGAGACAGGAAGAGCATCAGAGAATTTGATGATCATTCCAGATACCAGCTCTGTACCCAGTTAGAAGATGATTTCTCTCTCCAGCTTGGGTTGAACTTTACTGTAGCAGTGTGATGCCAGAATACACTTTGACAACTCAAGTGACCTCATCTGAAAGGTTTTCCAACACTGATTGATGGATTTTGTAAATCTTTTTACAGGTTAAAAATGACAAGGAATTTGTCTACTGGACTCTCGAACAGAACACGCCAGTTTTGCTGTCTCCGTCCAGATATTTAATAGTCATAGTCATACTTATTGATCCCGGGGGAAATTGGTTTTCGTTACAGTTGCACCATACAACTGAAGAAATGGAACAAGGCATTCACTCAATCATCCCTCCTGCTCAGATGATGGGGAGTGATTCTCTGGATCATCAGACCGATTGGCATTCCCGTCATTTTACACAGAGGGGAATCCATTCATCTGATCATACTGTGGGAATGGATTCAATCGGTCATCTCAACTGAAGGTACATCAGCAAGTACACACTGGGACAAGACCATTCACCTATTCTGTGTGTGAGAAGGGATTCAGTCGGTCTTTCCATCTGTGGACACACCAGTCAGTTCACCCTGGGCAGGGGCTGGTCATCGGCTGAACTTGTTGGGAAGAATTCACTCGATCATCTGACCTAATGTCTCACCAGCGAGTTCACACCGGGGAGCAGCCGTTCACTTGCTCAGACTGCGGGAAGGAATTCACTTGCTCATCTAAATTGAAGGTACATCAGCGAGTTCACACTGGGGAGAGGCCATTCATCTGCTCGGAATGTGGGAAAGGATTCACTCAATCATACCATCTGCTGACACACCAGCGAGTTCACACTGGGGAGAGACCGTTCACCTGCTCAGACTGCGGGAAGGGATTCACTTGCTCATCTAAACTGAAGGTACATCAGCGAGTTCACACTGGGGAGAGGCCATTCACCTGCTCAGACTGTGGGAAGGGATTCACTTGGTCAACCGATCTGCTGACACACCAGTCAGTTCACTCTGGGGAGAGACCATTCACCTGCTCAGTCTGTGGGAAGGGATTCACTTGCTCATCTCAACTGAAGGTGCATCAGCGAGTTCACACTGGGGAGAGGCCATTCACCTGCTCAGATTGTGGGAAGGGATTCACTTGCTCATCTAAACTGAAGGTACATCAGCGAGTTCACACTGGGGAGAGGCCATTCATCTGCTCAGATTGTGGGAAGGGATTCACTTGCTCATCTAAACTGAAGGTACATCAGCGAGTTCACGCTAGGGAGAGGCCGTTCACCTGCTCAGTCTGTGGGAAGGGATTCACATGCTCATCTCAACTGAAAGTGCATCAGCGAGTTCACACTGGGGAGAAGCCGTTCACCTGCTCAGACTGTGGGAAGGGATTCACATGCTCATCTCAACTGAAGGTGCATCAGAGAGTTCACACTGGGGAGAGGCCGTTCACCTGCTCAGACTGTGGGAAGGGATTCACTGGATCATCCCAACTGAAGGTACATCAGCGAGTTCACACTGGGGAGAAGCCGTTCACCTGCTCAGTCTGTGGGAAGGGATTCACTACATCATCTGAACTGAAAATACATCAGAGAGTTCACACTGGGGAGAGGCCATTCACCTGCTCAGACTGTGGGAAGGGATTCACATGCTCATCTCAACTGAAGGTGCATCAGAGAGTTCACACTGGGGAAAGGCCGTTCACCTGCTCAGACTGTGGGAAGGGATTCACTGGATCATCTAAGCTGAAGTTGCATCAACGACTTCACACTGGGGAGAGGCCATTCACCTGCTCAGACTGTGGGAAGGGATTCACTCAGGCATCTGAACTGAAAGTACATCAGCGAGTTCACACTGGGGAGAGGCCGTTCACCTGCTCAGAATGTGGAAGGGGATTCACTCGGTCATCCCAACTGCTGGTACACAAGTCAGTTCACACTGGTGAGAGGCCGTTCACCTGCTCAGTCTGTGGGAAGGGATTCACTCAGTCATCTCAACTGAAAGTACATCAGCGAGTTCACACTGGGGAGAGGCCGTTCACCTGCTCAGAATGTGGAAGGGGATTCACTGTGTCATCCGAACTGCTGATACACAAGTCAGTTCACACTGAGGAGAGGCCGTTCACCTGCTCAGTCTGTGGGAAAGGATTCACTTGCTCATCTCAACTGAAGGTGCATCAGCGAGTTCACACTGGGGAGAGGCCGTTCACCTGCTCAGACTGTGGGAAGGGATTCACTCGGTCATCCCAACTGAAAGTACATCAGCGAGTTCACACTGGAGAGAGGCCATTCACCTGTTCAGATTGTGGGAAGGGATTCACTTGCTCATCTAAACTGAAGGTACATCAGCGAGTTCACACTGGGGAGAGGCCGTTCACTTGCTCCGTCTGTGGGAAGGGATTCACTCAGTCATCTCAACTGAAGGTACATCAGAGAGTTCACACTGGGGAGAGGCCGTTCACCTGCTCAGACTGCGGGAAGGGATTCCCTCGGTCATCCAGCCTACTGGTACACATGTCAGTTCACACTGGGGAGAAGCCGTTCACCTGTTCAGACTGTGGGAAGGGATTCACTCAGTCATCCAGCCTACTGGTACACATGTCAGTTCACACTGGGGAGAGGCCGTTCACCTGTTCAGACTGTGGGAAGGGATTCACTCAGTCATCTCAACTGAAAGTACATCAGCGAGTTCACACTGGGGAGAGGCCATTCACCTGTTCAGACTGTGGGAAGGGATTCACACAGTCATCTCATCTGAAGGTACATCAGAGAGTACACACTGGGGAGAGGTCGTTCACCTGCTCTGTGTGTGGGGAGGGATTCACTCAGTCATCTGAACTGAAGGTACATCAGCATGTTCACACTGGGGAGAGACCGTTCACCTGCTCAGACTGTGGGAAGGGATTCACTTGCTCATTCCACCTACAGAGACATCAGCGTGTTCACACTGGGGAGAGGCCATTCAACTGCTCAGAGTGTGGGAAAGGGTTCACACAGTCATCTCATCTGAAGGTACATCAGCGTGTTCACACTGGGGAGAGGCCGTTCACCTGCTCTGTGTGTGGGGAGGGATTCACTTGCTCATTCCACCTACAGAGACATCAGCGAGTTCACACTGGGGAGAGGCCATTCACCTGCTCAGACTGTGGGAAGGGATTCACTTGGTCATCTCAACTGCAGAGACACCAGCAAGTTCACAATGGGTAGAGGCTGATCACCTGCTCAGACTTTGGGAAGAGATTCTGTCAGCCGTGTCAACCAAATGTGCATCATTGAGTTCACACTGGGGAGAGGTTGTTCACCTGCTGCGAATGTGGGAAGCGATTCACGCGGTCATCTAACCTTATCTAAGTCGCGCTTCGGCTGGCAGCGTAATATAGGCAGTGATAGCCCCCCAGCCCGGCCCAACTTCAGAAATCTCATTTGGGTGGATGCTGCATGATGTGTCCCCTGTTACAAATCAGTACCCTGTGTGACAGGGTCCTGAATTACCCCTATGAACTGTGTTCGATTACCCCTATTAACTGTGCTTTTGAAAAGAGAGAGAGAGTTATTTAACATCGATAGCTTGTTTTGAAAGAGAGAGAGACAAAGACTAACTGTGGGACTGTCACTTTAAGGCACGAGAAAGAACTCGTTAACTTTAGGCATTCTGCTGAGTTGGAGAAAGCACCGAGCAGCTCGTAAGTTGCAATTGTAACCGAAGGCGGTATTATTTAATGGACACTTGAAGTCATGATTTTTGGCAGGTTGTTGACACTTTCTTCAAGGATTTTTGCCTGCTTGGATTTCTTTCACAGGGAGAGGATAGAAGAGTTATTTGAATGATAGTTGACGCTCAGCACGGGAAGATAAAATAGGTCAGATGATAGACCTCAGACACATGTTTGGACACTGAATGAGCATTGTTGTGCCTGCAGGTAAAGTGGGTTTTGGAGGATCGATCAGGCAGATCGATCCATCGCTCTTGCAGTGGAAAGAGGAAAAGGGTTGACTCGTGGGGAGTTGTCCATGTGTCCACCCTTGCCTGGGGGATAGCTCCACCACAGAAAACCGGTCCCCTTTGTTAAAGTCACAGTCGGTGACTTTTAAAGGATTTCAAAGGACAACGAGAAGATCAACGTCATCAGCTCACCTGAAGACTCAAATCTCTCCCCCTCTCTCTCTCCATCACTACTCAACTCAATACCATGAACTGAACTGAACTGAACTTTACTCATCATCGTAAGACTGTATCTTTTTACCCCTAGACTTAAAGAAGCTTGGTTTTTCATACATATATATTCCACACTTACTTTTATGTAATCATTACTAACCTGTTTGATTTATCTACATTTATATTATTGTATTGCTTAGTTACTAATAAATATTATTAGTTTATAGCAATACTGGACTTCAAAGTGTTTTCCATCTCTGCTGGTTCTTTATTCCCGTCATGGGCTACGTGTACAAAATTGGGGCTCGTCCGGGATATGAACCCTGGACCTCTTGCAAAATTGGGGCCTGCATCAGTGTTATGAACAAAATTGGTTGGGAGGCTTGTTTGAATTGATTGGGGAAAATCTCGTTTTATTTGGTTGTGTGGAGATACAGCAGAAATGGATGTTAGTATTGAGGATGAGCTTCAGCTTCTGTTGGAAAAATTAAGAATGGAGCATGAATTGAAATTAAAACAGCTCGAGAGAGGCTAGAAAGGCAGCAAGATGTAGACAAGAGGCAGCAAGACAGAGAGAAGGGTAGAAAAACAGAGAGAAGAGGCAGAAAGACAGAGACAGCCGAGATGGAGATATGGCAATGTGAAGATCATGTGGCAGACGACAAACAGAAGCGGTTCAAGCTGGAAAAGATAGGGAAGTTGCAGCAAAGAGGTTTAGTGTTGGACCCTGATGATTTTTACAGCTCGGAAGGGCTTGTTTTGTGTGATGAATTGAAAAGTTGTGTTCTTGATGATGTAAGGTCATACCCTGATGCAGAGGATGCCGCTACCCTGCAGGGGTTTGATAAGAAAGCAGACGAAGAAGTTTTAACCCACGAGGTTGAGTTTACACCCAAAAAGAGTTTGCCAGAGAATAGCTGGGAGGTTCGGGGTGACCTTGAATTTGAAACTGGGACAAGTGATGACAGCCCAGAAGAGGCAGCTGTCCCGATTTAATGTGTTCAGGTTGTGGAAGTACCTGTGAATTCACAGGGTTCTGAACCTTATGTTGAAGCTCAGTTAAAATCTGAGGTGCCTGACTTGGTTGAAAAGGAATGCAGTTTTTGTGTGTCAGATGATCTTGGTTCAGTGAATAAGGGGTTAACCTTGGTACCGGTGGAATGTGAGGATTCTCAGTTACTTGTATTAGACCGTGGTTTAAAGGCTGGTGAAGAAGTGGGTTCTGGTGAGGTCAGTGTTGCTGAAAATAATGGGAAAAGTGCTGTTCCTGGACTTTTGGATAAAGTGCTGGAAAAGTTTGGGCAACACACATCAAAGTTGCTGGTGAACGCAGCAGGCCAGGCAGCATCTGTAGGAAGAGGTGCAGTCGACGTTTCAGGCCGAGACCCTTCGTCAGGACTAACTGAAGGAAGAGTTAGTAAGAGATTTGAAAGTGGGAGGGGGAGGGGGAGATCCAAAATGATAGGAGAAGACAGGAGGGGGAGGGATGGAGCCAAGAGCTGGACAGGTGATTGGCAAAAGGGATACGAGGCTGGAGAAGGCGGAGTATCATGGGATGGAAGGCCTTGGAAGAAAGAAAAGGGAAGGGGAGCACCAGAGGAAGATGGAGAACAGGCAAGGAGTATTTGTGATAGGGAAAGAGAGAATAAATAAATAAATAGATAGATAGATAGCAAACCACATCAAAGTTGCTGGTGAACGCAGCAGGCCAGGCAGCATCTGTAGGAAGAGGTGCAGTCGACGTTTCAGGCCGACACCCTTCGTCAGGACTAACTGAAGGAAGAGAGAGTAAGGGATTTGAAAGTGGGAGGGGGAGGGGGAGATCCAAAATGATAGGAGAAGACAGGAGGGGGAGGGATGGAGCCAAGAGCTGGACAGGTGATTGGCAAAAGGGATATGAGAGGATCATGGGACAGGAGGTCCAGGAAGAAAGACAAGGGGGGGGAGGGGGAATCATCAGGTTGGAGGCATGAACATCGACTTCTCTAACTTCTGCTAAGGCCCCACCTCCCCCTCGTACCCCATCTGTTACTTATTTTTATGCACACATTCTTTCTCTCACTCTCCTTTTTCTCCCTCTGTCCCTCTGAATATACCTCTTGCCCATCCTCTGGGTTCCCCCCCCCGTCTTTCTTCCCGGACCTCCTGTCCCATGATCCTCTCGTATCCCCTTTTGCCTACCACCTGTCCAGCTCTTGGCTCCATCCCTCCCCCTCCTGTCTTCTCCTATTATTTTGGATCTCCCCCTCCCCCTCTCAAATCCCTTACTCTCCCTTCCTTCAGTTAGTCCTGACGAAGGGACTCGGCCTGAAACGTCGACTGCACCTCTTCCTACAGATGCTGCCTGGCCTGCTGCATTCAACAGCAACTTTGATGTGTGTTGCTTGAATTTCCAGCATCTGCAGAACTCCTGTTGTTTGCGGAAAAGTTTGGATTGGTTGCGTGACCTTTGACCCTGCTTGCAGGACAAAGGCCTGCCGAGCAAGGATGTGCTACTCTGGAATTTTGTTTGGATACTTCAGCACCTGCAAGCTAATTCAGTGTAATGTTATGGAGATAAGTCGGAGAAATTTGATGAACGGATTGTTTGGTCTCTTCCATAATGTATACATGGTTCTCATAAGCCTGATGATGGTGCTGAGTTTAGTAAACAATGGAGACATGTTGACAGCTCTCCACGATAAGAGTGTTTCAGCAATTCAGCTGATGAGCAGAGCTGCTGTTGAGGCCTACGGTAGGAAAACCAGAGGTTTAAATTATAATGATGTATCACAGACTTTTCTACCTTCCAGATTTCGGCAGGACTTTGAGAGTAAGGTGTATGGGAAAGACTTGTCTTTATTGAGGAAGGTATTTATAGAGAACAGAAGGGAGATTCTGGAATGGCGGCTTTAAGGGAGATAGCTCTCATAGGAGAAGAGGTTCAGAGAGAGTCAGTGGGATATTACCATAAAGATGGGGTGTTGATGAGGAGGTGGAGACCAGCCACTGTGCCTGCAAGTCACGTGATGGTTCTGAAAGTTTACAGGGCTGAAATTTTAAACATGGCTTACAGTGTGCCTTTAGGTGCACCTCATCGAGTGAGAAAGACAGTGAACAGGATTATGAAGGAATTTTACTGGCCTAGTTCAAGGAAGGATGTTGTGAATTTTTACAGGATTTGCCATACCTGTCATGTGGAGGGGAAATCTAATCAGGTTATTCAGGTAACACTACTTAAACCGGTATCTGCTTTTAGTGAATCTTTTTCCTGGGGTCATACTGGATTGTGTAGGCCCATTGCAAAAGACTGCAGCTGGTCATCAGTATGTGTTAACAATCATGTGTGCTGTGTCTAGGTCCCCTGAAGTAGTGTCTTTTGAAAACACCCTGGCCAAGACTGTGGTAACAGCATTCAGTAAGTTCTTCACTGGTAGGTCTGCCCAAAGAAATTCAATTTGATTTAAAAAGGGTTGTAAGTTTACTTTGAGAACATTGCAGGGGATAGCTACAGAATTAGAAGCTAAGCACATGGTGTCATCTACAGATGTAAGAGTCCAAGGGAGCCTTGGAACGGCTCAACTCAACTCTTAAGACGATGATTAAAACATATTGTGTGAGAAATGGGAAAAATTGGGATGAAGGGGTTCCCCTCCTCTTATTTATTGTTGGAGATTCGATTCAGAAGGCTTTGGAGGGTAGTTTGTTGAAACCTGTATTGAGTTACAGGCCAAAAGGACGTTTGACCCTACTCAGAGAACTATGGTCTGATTGAGAAAAATCCGTCAGTGTGTTTAAGTTGTTTTAAAATTCTGGGAAAATTTAGTAAGCTTTGTGTCCTTGCAAAGGAAAGTTTACAAAATGGTCGAATTAAAATAAAACACTTGTTTGCTAGAATTGCAGCTGGGAGAATTGTTATGGAACAAAATGGAGTCATGGAATCTGATAATGGAGTGGAAAAACATGTTTACCCACTGAATCTATTCTCACTCAGATGTCAGAATTCCATTGTTTTGGAAAATATGACTGATAAGGTCCATCAGTTGGACCCTAGACCACAACAACTAGCGAAAGGACTAATTGGCATTTTGAAATAGAACACAGGTGCAGTGCATCACGTCATTGTGAATTCAGCCCAGCCCATGAAATGGTACCTTTACAGAGAGAACTTTCAAGAAAGGAAAATGGTTGAAGAAATTAGAAATAGGAAAGAACAAGGACAGAGAATGAATGACTGTATTGATAGAGTGGGGAAGGCTAAATACCTTTTAAAGTTTGACTTGTTAAAAGAATACTGGGGTGTTCCCTTAACAGAGAGGGCTAAAGAGAAATCAGCATTTGGGACATTTCAAAGAATGATCAATTCTGTGATTAGAGGTTTAGTAAACACAGGGGCTTATATCAGTGATTTATTGGTCTTGAATGACACGTGGGAAGAGCAGATTGCAGCTGTAGAAAAACTGTTTGACAGATTTTCCAAGGCCAGTCTTACTGTGAACCTCACTAAAAGTGAGTTTGGCCATGTTACAGTTGTTCGTACATGTCTGTGTTATACGTTGGGCCGAGGCCACTTGGCTCCCGGACAGGCCAAGGTCCAAGCTATTGCTGAAGTTCCTGTAAAACTGTATCGTTTTACTGCTAGAATGAAAGAAGCTTGGTTTTTCATACATATATATTCCACACTTACTTTTACATAATCATTACTAACCTGTTAGATTTATCTACATTTATAATACTGTATTGCATAGTTACAGATAAATATTATGAGTTTCCAACAATACTGGACTTCAAAGTGTTTTCCATCTCTGCTGGTTCTTCATTTCCATCACAGAATACGTGACAGCTGAAATAACAAAGAGTACACAATGTACAATGAAATGATTGAGCGTTACAATTCTCATTTTGACTGTATGGTTACCAAAGTAAAGAGAAAAAGGACCCTGTCTCTCCATTCAGTATTGAACATCACTCATATCTGTGCAAGACACTGGCAGCAATATGGAGCTCGCAGAGGTCAGTGGTCAGAATGTGTAAAGTTACATTACTCGGGAGAAGGTTCTTGGGAAACAGAGATGGTCTGAAGGTAAATAGGTCACCTGGACCAGATGGTGCACACCCCAGGGATCTGAAAGAGGTGGCTGAAAAGATGTGGATGCATTAGCAATGATCTTTGGAGAATCGTTAAGGAAATTAGATCCTAAGAAGTTTTTTCCTTCACTACTCTCCCTCTCCCAGTTACACCTATCACCTACCACTTCTTCCACCCCTCCAACCCCCACACTTCTTCCTCTGACATCTCATCTTTTTTTTCCCCAGTCCTGATGAAGGGTCTCGGCTCGAAACGTCGACTGTTTACTATTTACCATATATGCTGCCTGGCCTCCTAGGTTCCTCTAGCATTTTGTCTATGTGTTGCTTGGATTTCCAGCATCCACAGATTTTCTCCTATTTTTCATAAAAACAAAAGTGGGGTCATATAATAAAGCAAGAAAATGGTGGGAAGTTAGAGGATTGAAAAGCTTTTACATACCCAACAGGAGACAACTAAAAAAAACACACAGGGGAGACAAGGTGAAACATTAAGGTAAGTGAGCCAATAATATCAAGTATCAAAAGCCTTTCAGATATATTAAGAGTAAAAGAGAGGCAAGAATTCATATTGTACCGCTGGAAGATGATGCTGTCGATTTTGTAATCGAGCAAAGAAACAGCGGTTGAATGTGATAAGTGTTTTGTGTCAATCTTCACTGTGTAAGACAGTATAAGACAATAAGACATAGGAGCAGAATTAGGCCATTCAGCCCCATCGAGTCTGCTCCGCCGTTCTATCATGGCTGATCCCGGTTCTCACTCAACCCCATGCACCTGCCTCCTCGGCACATCCTGTAATGCCCTGACTGATCAGCAAACTATTAGCTTCTGCCTGAAATTTACCCACAGAGTTGGCCCCCACCGCCGTCTGTGTCAGAGAATTCCACAGATTCACTGCTCTCTGACTGAATAAAATCCTCCTTAATTATTCTAAAAGGTCGCTCCTCAGTTTTGAGGCTGTGCCCTCTGTTATGGCTACCCCCACCATACGAAAAGTCCTCTCCTCATCCACCCCATCGAGACCTTTCCACATTCGGTGGGTTTCAGTGAGATTTAACACCCCCTCCCCACCCGCGTTTATTAAACATAGGTCAGTGCAGGAGTACAGGACCAAGGCTGGCAAACACTCCTCATACCTTAACCCCTTCATTCCCGGAATCATCTTCTTGAATATCCTCTGTACTCTCTCCAATGACAACACACCTTTTCTGAGATATGGGTCCCCAGTAGCCTAAGTGCGGCCTAAGTAGTGTTTTAAGTATCAGCATTACCTTCCTGCTTGTATATTCTACTTCACTTTAAATAAATGCCAGCATTGCGTTTGCCTCCTTTACCACAGACTCAACCTGTAAATTAACCTTCTGGGAGTCTTGCCCGAGGGCTCATATTTCCTTCTGTACTTCTGTTGTTTGAACCTTCTCCCCAATCAGATAATAGTTCACTGTTGTTCCTTTTGCCAAAATGCATTATCGTACATCTCCCAATATTGCATTCCATCTGCCACTTTTTTTGCCCGTTCTACAAATTTGTCTGTGTCCTGCTGCAATCACATTGCTTCCTCAGCACTACCAACGCCTCCACCTATCTTTGTATCATCTGCAAACCTTCCCACAAAGCCATCAATTCCATTATCCAAATCATTGACAAACAATGTGAAAAGTAGCAGACCGATTACTGATCCCTGAAGACCACTAGTCACTGCTAGCCAACTAGGAAAGGCCTTTTCATTCCCACTCGCTGCCTCTTGGCTTTCCGCCATTCCTCTATCCATGCCAGTATTTCTTCTGAAGTTTATCCTGTTATGCGGTCTCATGTGTGACACCTTATCAGATGCCTTCTGAAAATCCAGGTAAAAGATGTACACTGCCTCTCGTTTGTCCATTCTGCTTATGACTTCTTCGAAGAACTCTAACAGATTTGCCAGGCAAGGTTTCTCTGTGCAGAAGCTGTGCTGGCTTTGACTGATTTTGTCATTAGTCTCCTAGTACCCCAAAACCTCATCTGTTACAATAGATGCAAACGCTTTCCCAGCACTGAGGTGAGGCTAACCGGACTATAATTTTCTTTCTTTTGCCTTCCTCCCTTCTCAAAGAGTGAATTGATATTTGCAATCTTCCTGTGCTCCGGGACCATGCCAGAATCAAGTGATTCTTGACAGGTCATGAGCAATGCATCTGTTATCTCTTCAGCAACCTTTCTCAGGACTCTGGGATATAGTCCATCTGGTCCAGGTGACTGATCCACTTTAAGAACCTGGGAACCTAGCACGTTTTACTTTGTAATAGCAATGGCACTCACTCCTGCTCCCTGACACTCACGGATCTCTGGCACACTGCTAGTGTCTTCCACAGAGAAGACGATGCAAAGTCCCATCAAGTTCATCTACCATCTCGTCCCCATTTCCACCCCATCAGCATCATTTTCCAGTGGTCCAATATAAACATGTTTTTTATCATGGTTTATATTATTGTCTAGTTTGCTCTCATATTTCACCTTTCCCCTTCATAGAGCTTTTTTCTTGGTTTCCTGTTGTTGGATTTTAAAAGCTACCCAATTATCAAACTTGCTACTCACTTTTGCTACCTTATGTGCACTTTCCTTGACTTTCATACCGTCCTTAACTTCTTTTGTCAGCCACGGTAGCCTAGCCCCGCTGTTTGAGAACTAATTCCACAGGACATATCCAGTACATTATGAACCATTCTCAGAAACATCAGCCACTTCTGCTCTGGCGTCATCCCCACCAGGATCCTTCTCCAATCCACCTGGGGAATTGCCTCTCTCATGCCTCTGTAATCAGGAGATCAAAGGACAGAATACACCCCCCCTCCTTCCATATACATGGAGAGGTAGTGGAAAATGTGGAAAACCTAAAGTTCCTTGGAGTTATGTTGTCAAAACAGCTGACACGGACCACCAACACCTCGCTGCTTGTTAATAAGGCACAACAAAGACTCTTCTTCCTCAGAAAGCTGAAACAGGCCAAACTCCCACAAAAGCTGTCGCTTAACTTCTGCAGAAGCACAATTGAAACCATCCTGACCAGCAGCGCCACCGTGTGATATGCCGGCTCCTCAGTCGCTGAGCGACGGGACCTGCATCGCGTGGAGAAGGCGGCCCAGTGGATTGTCAGGATGGAGCTCCCAGGACTGGACACCATCTATTCCAGCAGACTCAGGAGGAAAGCAATCAGCATAACCAGAGACACCACACACCCCAGCCACTGCCTGTTTGACCTGCTGCCGTCCTGCAAAAGGTTCAGGACACTAAAAGCCAGAACAAACAGACTGAGGAACAGCTTCTATCCCAGAGCAGTGGCCTCCATCACACCACTCCCACAGAACAATGACTGAAACTGTGAGCACACACATGCACACATTCTTGTGCATTACTGTGACATTCTGGTGCTGGTGTAATTTATTTTCTGTTACTTATCTATTTAATATTGTTTTTCTATTACTGTCTTGTTTTTATCTACTGCTTATTTAATTGCCTGAGAGGAAGCCAAACAGAGTTACATTGTACCCATGTATAATGACAATAAATATCATTCAATTCAATTCAATTCCCTTTATTCTATTGCGATTCTACGCATCTGACCTATGCTTCTCCCTCACAAATTGCAGGAGGAATTCAATCATATTATGATCACTGCCTTCTAATGGTTCCTTTACATTAACCTCCCTAATAAGATCTGGGTTGTCACACGACACCCAATCTAAGGTAGCAGTTCCCCGAGTAGACTCAAACATCAGCTGCTCTAAAAAGCCATTTCATAAGCATTCAATACATTCCCTCTCTTGCAATCTCACACCAATCTGACTTTCTCAATCCTCCTGCAGATTGAAGTTCCCTACTATAATTGTGTCTTTAAATTTATTACATTCAGGAGTATCTGGGGCAGAAGTGAGAATACATGCTTTTACCAAGGAGAGAAGGTGTTTTGGAAGCTGAAAGGCCTGAAGGTAGATAGGACTCCTGGACCAGAAGGTGAACACCCCAGGGTTCAGAAAGAGGTAGCTGAAGAGATTGTGAAGGCATTAGAGTCATAGAACACCACAACACAGGAAAATACCATTCGGCCAATCTAGTCTGTGCCAAAGCATTAATTGCCGAGTTCCAACAACTTCCACCTCCTCCTCGTACCCCATCCATTATTTATTTTTATACACACATTCTTTCTCTCACTCTCCTTCTTCTCCCTCTGTCCCTCTGACTATACCCCTTGCCCATCCTCTGGGTTTCCGCCCCTCCCCCTTTTCCTTCTCCCTGGGCCTCCTGTCCCATGATCCTCTCATATCCACTTTGCCACTCACCTGTCCAGCTCTTGGCTCGATCCCTCCCCCTCCTGTCTTCTCCTACATTTTGGATCTCCCCCGCCCCCTCCCACTTTGAAATGTCTTACTCACTCTTCCTTCAGTTAGTCCTGACGAAGGGTCTTGGCCTGAAAGGTCAACCGTACCTCTTCCTAGAGATGCTGCCTGGCCTGCTGCATTCACCAGCAACTTTGATGTGTGTTGCTTGAATTTCCAGCATCTGCAGAATTCCTGTTGTAAGTGTGAGGTGGTTCATTTTGGTAGGTCAAATATGACGGCAGAATATAGCATTAATGGTAAGAGTCTTAGCAGTGAGGAGTATAAGAGGGATCTTGGAGTCCGAGTCCATAGGACACTCAAAGCTGCTACACAGGTTGACTCTGTGGTTAAGGCATAGTGTGCATTGGCCTCCTGTGGGACTGAGTTTAAGAGCTGAGAGGTAATGTTGCAGATATATAGGACCCTGGTCAGACCCCAGTTGGAATAATTTGCTAAATTCAGGTTGCCTCACTACAGGAAGGATGTGGAAACCATGGACAAGGTGCAGAGTGGATATACAAGCATGTTGCCTGGATTGGGGAGCATGCCTTATGAGAATAGGTTGAGTGAACTCGGCCTTTTCTCCTTGGAGCGATGGAGGATGAGAGGTGACCTGATAGAGGTGTATAAGATGATGAGAGGCATTGATTGTGTAGATAGTCAGAGGCTTTTTCCAGGGCTGAAATGGCTAATACGAGAGGGCACAGTTTTAAGGTGCTTGGGAGTAGGTACAGAGGGGATATCAGGGGTAAGTTTTTTACGCAGTGAGTAGTGAGTGCGTGGAATGGGCTGCCAGCGGTGGTGGTTGAGTTGGAAACAATAGGGTCTTTTAAAAGTCTCCTGGATAGGTACATGGAGCTTAGAAATCTGGAGGACGATAGGTAAGCCTATGTAGTTTTAGGGTAAGAACATGTTCAGCTGAGCTTTATGGGCTGAAGGGCCTGTATTGTGTTGTAGGTTTTCTATGTTTCTAAGGGGCTGCACGTGAGGCTGCTGAACAAGATCACAGCTCATGGAATTACAGGAAAGATACTTGTATGGGTTGAAGATTGCCTGACTGACAAGGGAGAAAGAGTCAGAATAATGTGGACAATTCTGTTTTGCTGTCGCTAACTAATGGTGTTCCGTAGGGGTCAGTATTGAGACCACATGTTTTCATATTAAATCTGAATGATATGGATGACGGAATTGATACCTGGGTGATGAACTTTGCAGTTGATACAAAGATAGGTACGGGACAGGTAGTTTAGAGCAGAGCCGGAGTCTGCAGAAGGACTTTGATAGGTTTGGAGAACAGACAATGAAGTAGCAGATGAAATACAGTGTATGCAAGTGTACGGTCATGTACAATTGGTAGAAAGAATAAAGATAGAGAGAAAAAAAATAAATGGGAGAAAATACAAAAATCAGAAATAGGTACTTGGGAGTCGGTGAGCAGGAGCCCCTGAAGGTTTGCTTGCAGATTGAGTTGATTAAGGATGACAGCTGTAATGTTCGCATATAAGAGCAAGGATGTGACACTGTAGCTTTATAACACATCGGTCAGTTCACTCTTGGTGTATTGTGACCAGTTTCCGACCTCCTGTCTGAGAAAAAGATGTGCTCGTATTGGAGCGCGTCCGGAGAAGGTTCACAAGAATGATTCCAGGAATGACAGGGTTAACGTATGAGGATCGTTAGACGGCTTTGACCCTGTACTCACTGGTCTAGACCAAAGAGAGGGGATCTCATTGAAACCTATTAAATATTGAAAGGCCTGGACAGAGTGGCTATGAAGAAGATGCACCCTACGCTGTGTGAGTCTGGGACCAGAGGCCACGGCCTCAGTATACAGGGCATCCACTGAGAGCAGAGCTGAGGAGGAATTTCTGTAGTCAGGGAGTGGTAAATCTTTGGAATTCATTGCCACAGATGGAGCAGAGGCCAAGTCAGTGAGTGTATTTTAAATGGATGTTGAAAGATTATGGGGAGAAGGCAGGAGAATGGGGTTGAGAGAGATAATCAATTGGACACGAAGGAATGGTGGAACAGACTTGATTGGCTGAGCAGCCTCTGTCTCACATCTCATGGCTCATGGACTGAAGAGGCTAGTGCGGTTGCATTAGGGTTAGGGTATCGTGAGGGTATCCACGCCTGGATTATTTCCTATTGATGCTGCCTGGCCTGCTGCGTTCCACCAGAATTTCGTGTGTGTCGCTTGAATTTCCAGCATCTGCAGATTTTCTCGTGTTTACACCCTGGACTATTGTATTCAGTTTTGGTGGTTCTGCTGTAGGAGAGAGGACGTCAAGCTGGAATGAGTGCAGGAGAGATTTATGAGAATGGTGCCGGTACTCGAGGGACTGAGTTCTGGAGAGAGGCTGGGCAGGTTGGGACTTCACACCTTGAAGTGCAGGAGATTGAGGCTGACATGATGCAAGTGTTCCAAACCCTGAGTGTACAGAAATGGGGAACGTGCGCAGTCCTTTTCCCCACTTTTGTGGAACCAACAACCAGACGGCACTGGTTCAAGGTGAGAGAGGATTGATTTAATAGGGATGCCAGGGGAAAATTATTAATCCGCTCTCCCTTACGGTTCATCGTTTAACTAACTCGATGAGTCCACTCTCAGGTTAAAGGAGCAACACCTCATATTACATCCGGGTAGTTTACAACCCGATGGCATGAACATCGACATCTTTAACTTCTACCTCTTCCTTTTCCTTTCATCAACACACACACCCGTCTCCTCCATTCTGTCTCCCCACTTCTCTCTTCTCCACTGTGGACCGTCTCCCTCTGGTTCCTCTTTTACTTCCTCTTTTCCCCATGGTCCGCTCTCCTATCCTATCAAATTCCTTCTTTTCAGTCCTTTGCATTTTCCACCTCCCACCTCACAGCGTCTCACTTCATCTCCCACCTCCCCCACCCACTCACCTTCACTCTTACCTGGCTTCACCTACCATCTACCAGCTTGGACTCTTCCACTCCCCGCATCATCTTGTTCCAGCTTCTCCCCACTTCCAGTCCTGATGAAGGGTCTCGGCAGGAAATCTCTGTTTTGCTTTATCCCCCTCTATAGAAGCTACCTGACCTCCTGACTTCCTCCAACATCTTGTGTTTCTTACTCTGCATCTCCAACACCTGCAGAATCTCATCGGGACAGAGTGCAGAATGCAGAGAGTACATTGGGTCTCACTAATGTTGAGGAGGACACACGTGGAAAACTGGAAACAGTAGATGACCCCTGTTTGGGACCCTGTCTAGTGGTGAGGAGAGTGGTTTGGGGCAGGTCTAGAACTTCATCCACTTGCAGAGTTGGCTTCCAGCCCCCTACACCCCTCCTTATTGCTGTAAACCTCTCCCTTTTCTGGACAGCACTTCCACTTGGTGGTGATTTGCCACAATAACAGGAGCCCCTGATTTGTGGACTCTGTTGTCACCGGGTGGTGCTCTGCCGCAGTAACGCTGAGAGACAGAAATGTGACGCTGCAGACTGCTGAAATGTTTATTCAAGATTCAAGGTTGTTTAATTCCATTTCCAACAGACAAGTGTAAATGAGATCGAAATAGTTATTACTCCGGCTCCAAAGCAACACAAAAACACAATAGTAAAAACATATATCCACAGCTAATGTACTGTGCACGGATTGATCATATGATACTCTATGAAGATGCTTCATAAATACCCTATCGTTTGTGAATATGTTCTAAATTTCAGGGCCAAATCATCTCACCTCTGCTGGTAAATCATCCCATGTATTACACTGGTAAAACTGCACTGCTGGCTCCATAGCTACTCTAAGATTTCTTTCTGCTTGGGGATTAAAACTGTGCATAGAATTCCAGATGTGGCCTCACTAACACCCTGTGCAATAGTAGCTACACAGGCCCGTTACATAATCTCCACTCCCTGTGCGGTGAAGGCCAAAATACAATCTGCCTTTTGAATTACTTGATGCAGAACCAGAACGTCGTCATTAGATTTCCTTCCTTTGCTTCTGTGTTATCAGCAGATTTGGACATTTCCCATCTCGTTCCCTCCTCCAGGCAATTAAGCAGTGAATATGTTTACTGAACATACAAACATGTACCAGAGCCTGTCTGCAGGGTTAGTACTTTGCTCCGGGTGTAAGATGTGGGAATTCCGGGAATCTTCCCGTCTCCCAGACGGCCATATCGGCGCCCGGTGTGCTGAGATGCAGCTGATGAGAGAACGTATTAGGGATCTGGAACTGCGGCTTGATGATCTACAGCTTATAATGGAACGTGAGCAGGAGATCGATAAGTGGGTGACTGTCAGGGAAGGGATGGGAAGAGCTCAGATAGCAGAGAGCACCCCTGTGGCCATCCCCCTCAGTAATTGTTATCTCGTTTTAGATGCTGTTGAGGGGGATGACCTGACAGAGGACGACCACGGCGATGCGGTCTCTAGCATTGGGTCTGGTTCCGTGGAGCAGAAGGGAAAAAGGAAGATGATCTCTGTTTTAAGTCATCATAACCTGAATCCCAACTTTGGCTATCATGGGTATCAGAATCATGCTGCACAGAACCGTCTGCATTGGCAGACTTTTTAGCTGTACTTCGAGTTACTGTGCAGGAAGGATAAATGCTAAAATCCATCTGTGGGTCGTCAGTGGTTGGCTTAGTTGTCAACTGAACTGCAGGAACAACCTTACCATCTGCCAGGTCATTCCCTATCAGCAAAGTAACATCTTCCACCGGTAAACTGGAGCATAATCCGATCTTAACAGGTCCTGAAACCAACCCTGACTGTAAAGTTACCTTGTGCAATGGAACAGAAACCATGCCACCCCCAATGCCTTTAATAAGATTTACCTCACCAATGTCAGTCTCACCCCAAACTTTAGAATACTGTCTAATATAAGTGACTGAGAAGCCCTAGTATCTCAAAGAATTTTCACTGGTACCGGGGTTGACCCTTCCATTACTAATATAAACCCATCTGACATAAAATGATCGAATCCCTTCTTAACTCATTCAGACTTCTCAGTCCTTAACTGAGCCTCAACAGAATGTTCAGAACCCTGTGGGTTTATAGGTGCTTCAACATACTGATCACAGGCATGTGGGACTGCCTCCTTTTCCTTTTTCTTTTTCAGGACAGCACAATTAGCCATCATATGACCAGCTTTCTTACAATAGTAACAAGAAAGACCAGAATATTTCTCCTTCAACTGCTTCCCTTCATCCTCACTCTTGTCACTAAACCCAACTTCAATTCCTGGTTTACCCTGGTTATCCCTGCTACTCCTTTGGAAGCTCTTATTCTGGGTAAACTTAACCTTATGAGTTAAAGCAAACACATCTGCTAATCTAGCAGACTCCTGCAAAGTGGCAGCATCCTTTTCATCTAAATACGTCTTTATGTCATCAGGGATGTACCTCCTGAATTCTTCAGTTAAAACCAAATCTTTCAAGCTGTTAAAATCATCATTAACATTTTTATATGTGCACCAGCGGTCAAAACACACAAACTTCTCATAAGCAAATCCATATAACTCTGGTTCACAGATTTCCTCAAATTTCTAAACTTTTGCCTGTATGCTTCTGGGACCAACTCATAAGCACTGAGCACAGCCTGTTACACTATGTCATAATCAGCTGCTTCAACAACAGTCAAAGCAGAATAGGCTCGCTGAGCCTTCCCCTTAATTACACTTTGTAAGAGAATGGGCCAACCCTCTTTTTGCCACTTTAAACTCAGAGCAACCTTCTCAAAATGCTGAAAGTATTTATCAACCTCTGCCTCGTCAAATGGAGGTAGCAATTTAACTTTCCGACTGGCCTCAAACTTATCCCCAGAGTCTAACGCGAGACCCTTTTGCTGCAATCTCTCTATCTTTTCCAGCTCGAACAGCCTCTGTCTTTCTGCTTCCTCCCTGATTTTCTGCCTCTTCTCTGTTTTACTGCCTCTCTAGCCTCAACCTGCCTCTGCCGTTCCACAGCCTCCATCTTTAATTTTTCTAACTTGTACGGGAGCCCAAGCTCACTAGGTTTACTTTCAGGAAACACCTTCAACTCCTCCACTTTAAACATACCCTCAGATACATAATGCTCAGCTATTCTCCTCTGCATCTGTAACCTCCTCATTGTCGATTTCACCTTCACAAGTTTTAACCTTTCAGCAATACTCAAAACGCAATCCTTCTGGTGTCCTTTAGTGCCTCAGAGGTTGGCGCTTCCAGACATCTATCAACATCCATTGCTTCTGCCACACAAATAAATCAAAAGGGATTTCACCAATGAAGTTGGTTAGTAATCTATACACCCCCAAATCTGTTCATATCCAGGATGCAGGCCCCAATTTTTTTATGAACCATAACGCTCTAGAAACGAACCAGCAGCAATAAACTATACCTGGAGTCTGGTTTTGATGTTAAATCCACTATCTTTATTAGCATCTACTAACAATATAGTATTTTAAGCAAGATAAACAGAAGTTAACAGTGTTATGTGTACGTGTGTGTAAATATAACTCCCAAACTATTGAACTCGGGGGAAACAAAGCTTGGAGTCTTGAGATGGTGAACTATGAAAGTTCAGTTCAACCACAGAGCAGTTGAGGAGAGAGAGATATTTGTAATCCAGGGTAAATGTCGAGAGAAGGCAATAACGTGAATTCAAGTTTCCATGGTGGTAAAACGAAAGAACAGTCGCTGTAGATTTTTTCAAGTTTCCATGGTGGTAAAACAAAAGAACAGTCGCTGTAGATTTTATCCGTCATCGTTCCAAATCCATTTACGAATTATCACAGGAAGTGACTTGTCACAAGGGGTATCGTCTTCAAGTGAATTACCACACCACACCCAGGCAAGGGTTAACACATAGGTGGTCTTCATAGGATACCCCAAATCCGATCCACTCCTATGGATCAAATGAGGTGACAACCACACATTTGATGTTCGCTGAATCGATAATTAACCCACCCTTGTGGGCAGAGGAAAGTTCTAAACAGTGACCCTTGGCCAGTAGTTCCCTTGTTTCGAACCTTCCATTTTTCCTCCTTCATCTCCATCTGACTCTGAGTATCTGTGTCCTATGTTAAAACTAAACAAGCAGCGAGCGATGTAAACAAGCTGCAAGTCAGACTGATTTCCATTCTTAATCTCTCTCTCTCTCTTAAAATGACAGTCCACAGAAAATGAAACCTAGGGATTCATAACAATGGCCCAGTGTGAACTGACTGGTGTGCCAGTAGGTGGGATGACTGAGTGAATCTCTTCCCACAGTCTGAGCAGGTGAACGGCCTCTCCCCAGTGTGAACTCGCTGATGACTCTGTAGGTTGGATGAGTGAGTGAATCTCTTCCCACATTCTGAGCAAGTGAACGGCCTCTCCCCCGTGCGAACTGACTGGTGTGCCAGTAGGTGGGATGACCGGGTGAATCTCTTACCACATTCTGTTCAGGTGAATGGCTTCTCCCCAGTGTGAACTCGCTGGTGTTTCTGCAGGGTGGACGAATCAGTGAACCTCTTCCCACAGACTGAGCAGGTGAACGGCTTCTCCCCAGTGTGAACTCGCTGATGTCTCTGTAGGTCGGATGACTGAGTGAATCTCTTCCCACATTCTGAGCAGGTGAACGGCCTCTCCCCAGTGTGAACTCGCTGGTGTTTCTGTAGGGTGGACAAATTAGTGAATCTCTTCCCACAGACTGAGCAGGAGAATGGCCTCTCCCGCGTGTGAGCTGACTGGTGTGCCAGCAGTCCGGATGACCTAGTGAATCTCTTCCCACATTCTGAGCAGGTGAACGGCTTCTCCCCAGTGTGAACTCGCTGATGACTGTGTAGGTTGGATGAGTAAGTGAATCTCTTCCCACATTCGGAGCAGGTGAACGGCTTCTCCCCAGTGTGAACTCGCTGGTGACTCTGTAGGTGGGATGAATCAGTGAATCTCTTCCCACATTTGGAGCAGGTGAACGGCTTCTCCCCAGTGTGAATTCGCTGATGACTCTGCAGATCGGATGACTGAGTGAATCTCTTCCCACAGACTGAGCAGGTGAACGGCTTCTCCCCAGTGTGAACTCGCTGATGTCTCTGTAGATCGGATGACCGAGTGAATCTCTTCCCACATTCTGAGCAGGTGAATGGCTTCTCCCCAGTGTGAACTCGCTGATGTCTCTGTAGGGTGGACGAATCAGTGAATCTCTTCCCACATTCTGAGCAGGCGAACGGCTTCTCCCCCGTGTGAACTCGCTGATGACTCTGTAGGCAGGATGACCAAGTGAATCTCTTCCCACATTCTGAGCAGGTGAACGGCCTCTGCCCCGTGTGAACTGACTGGTGTGCCAGTAATCTGGATGACCTAGTGAATCTCTTCCCACATTCTAAGCAGGGGAACGGCTTCTCCCCAGTGTGAACTTGCTGATGTCTCTGTAGGGTGAATGACTGAGTGAATCCCTTCCCACAGACTGAGCAGGTGAACGGCTTCTCCCCAGTGTGAACTCGCTGGTGACTCTGTAGGTGGGATGAATCAGTGAATCTCATGCCACATTCTGAGCAGGTGAACGGCTTCTCCCCAGAGTGAATTCGCTGGTGTTTCTGTAGGGTGGATGAATCAGTGAATCTCTTCCCACAGAATGAGCAGGTGAACGGCTTCTCCCCAGTGTGAACTCGCTGATGTCTCTGTAGGTCGGATGACTGAGTGAATCTCTTCCCACATTCTGAGCAGGTGAATGGCTTCTCCCCAGTGTGAATTCGCTGATGTCTCTGTAGGATGGATGAATCAGTGTATCTCTTCCCACAGACTGAGCAGGTGAATGGCTTCTCCCCAGTTTGAACTCGCTGGTGAGCCATTAGGTTAGATGACTGAGTGAATCCTTTTCCCTTTCCCAGAAATTCAGCAGATGACCAGCCTCTACCCAATGTGAACTGACTGGTGTGTCCGCAGGTGGGAAGACCGACTGAATCCTTTCTCACACACAGAACAGATGAATGGCCTTGCCCAGTGTGAACTTGCTGATATACCTTCAATTGAGATAACCGAGTGAATCCATTCCCACTATCTGAGCAGGTGAACGGCCTTTCCCTTGGAAAGTTATGGGCATGTCAGTCGGTCAGAAGACTGAGAGAATACCTTCCCACAGTCTGAACAGGAACGATGGTCGATCCCTTGCTCCAGTTCTTAAATATCTTGACAGGGACAGCAAAACTGGCGTGCCGTGTTTGAGATTGCTGGAGGCAAATTCCTTCTCGTTTTCAACCTGTAAAAAGATTTACAAAATCCATCAATTGGTGTAGGACAACATTTCAGATGAGATTACTTGAGTTGCCAAGGTTTGATCTGGTATCACACTGTTACAGTGAGGTTCAACCCAAGTTGGACAGAGAAATCATCTTCTGCATGGGCACAGTGCTGGTATCTGGAGTGACCATCAAATTCTCTGATGCTCTTCCTGTCTCTATAAGAATGGGGCATTTCTGCCATCTCCAATCTGTGACCTGGCTCAGTTTGACTCTCTCCATTGGTATTATTCCCTGTTCCTGCTGAGCCCCATGGATGCCTGGCCCCACAGTAACTGAAACACCCTCTCACAAATAGTCTTTCTTGACATGCATCTGGGATTTTCTTTTATGTATTATTAACTTAAGGTGCCACAGTTTTAATGCCATATAAAAAATTCCTGCTGAGATGAATGGTTGGTCCACACAGCTGTTAAAAGGACTTGGAGTGAATTTTTGTATTATTTCAGGTTCTTGTCACAGTCACAGAAAATTACAACACAGAAACAGGCCCTTTGGGCCATCTGGTTTGTGCTGAACTATTTAAACTGCCCACTTCCATACCCCTACCATCCATGTACCTATGCAAACCTCTTAAATGTTGAAATTGAGCTCGCATGCACCACTTGTGCTGGCTGCTCATTCCACACCCGGATGACCGTCTGTGTGAAGAAGTTTCCCCTCATGTGCGCCTAACATCTCACCTTTCACCCTTAACCCATGGCCTCTGGTTGTAGTACCGCCCAATCTCAGTAGAGAAAGCCAGCTTGCATTTACCCTATCTATACCCCTCTATCACAATCAAATCTCCCCTCGGTCTTCTACATTCTAAGGAATAAAGTCTTGACCTGCTCAATCTTTCCTTATAACCCAAGTCCTCCAGACCTGGCAAAATCCTTGTGAATCTTCTCTGAACTCTTTCAACCTCTTTTACATCTTCCTGTAGGTTGGTGACCAAAACCGCACACAATACTCCAAATTAGGCCTCACCAATGTCTTGTACAAAGTCAACAGAACATCCATCTATTGTTGTCAGTACTTTGGTTCAAAAAGGCCAACGTGCCAAAATCTTTCTTTCCATCCCTATCTAACTGTGACACCACTTTCAGTGAAATACAGACCTGTATTCTCAGATGCCTTTCTTCTACAGCAATCCTCAGTGCCCTAACATTCACTGTGTAAGACCTAGGTCCAACCAAAATGCAACACCTCACACTTGTCTCCATTAAATTCCATTTTGCATTTCTTATCCCATTATTCCAGCTGATCCAGATTGCACTGCAAGCCATGATAGTCTTCCTTGCTGTTCACGACACCACTAATCTTGGTGTGATCCACAAATTTGCTGATCCAGTTAACCACACTATCAACCAGATTACTGATGTAGATGACACACAATAACAGATACAGCACTGATCCCTGTGGCAAACCACTAGTCACAGGCCTCCAGTCAGAGAGGCAACCATGTGCTACCACACTCTGGCTTCTCCCAAAGACAGTGACTCACCCAATTTACTATCTCATCTTGAATGCTGAGTGACTGAACCTTCTTGACCAATCTCCCATATGAGACTTTGCCCAGTGCCTTGCTAAAGTCCATGTAGACAACATCCACTGCCTTGCCTTCAACCACTTTCCTCATAACTTCCTCAAGAGACTCTATAAGATTGGATAGACATGACCTACCGTGCACAAAGCCATGCTGTCTATCCTTTATCAGTCCACACCTATCCAAATACTTACAGTATATATCCGGTTCCTGCACATACATTCCAATAACTTACCCAAAACCTGTTGGGAAACTTTCAGAAACCAAAAGCAGACAACTAAAAAAAAAAGTCAGGTGAGCTCAGGGCATGGAATCATGATACTGTTGTCATTCATGCGTCTTGGTAGCACCCAACAGTCTGAGGCATTTAGAGGAACAAAATATCCTGGCCTCAATATCTCTTGAAAAGCAAGGTTCCCTGCACCTGTAACTTTTCAACTTTTATTTTAGCAGGCATGTATAAACTCTACATCCTCAAAATTTCACTTCTGAAGGCCTCCCACTTACCAAGTACTCCTTTGCCAGAAAGCAGCCTGTTCCAAACCACACTTGTCAGAGCCTTTCTCATACCATCAAAATTGACCTTTCTCCAATTTAGAATCTCAACCCGTGGTGCACACCTCTCGTTTTCCATATTTACTTTGAATCTCATGGCATTATGATCACTAATTTCTGTCACCAGCCCTGGATCATTTCCTAACAGCTTACTGCACACTTCTACGTCAGGAATTCAAATTACAGATTAAGGGCACATTTGACAAACTCTACTCCATCTAGTCCTTTTGCTGTATGGGAGTCCCAGTCAATATATGGAAAGTTAAAATCACTTACTGGAACAACCTTTGCATCTTGGCATGGTGCAATCTCTCTACAAATTTATTCCTCTAAATCCCTCAAACTGTTGGATGCAACCAAGTCCCCACAATGGATACAACTTCATAATTCCCTGTCCTGAGCTCATCTGGCTTTCCTACGATGCTTCTTGCATTGTGATATACACAGCTCAGCACATTCATCGCACCATGCTCAACCATTTGATTGCTGACTCTGTCTGAGGTCTGAACAACATCTGGATGGTGTCAAGAAAACAAACTCTCCCTCATTGTCACAAAAACAAAGGAGCTGATTATGGACGACAGGAGGAATGGAGACAGGCTAACCCCTATTGACATCAATGGATCTGGGGTTAAGAAGGTGAACAGCTTTAAATTCCTCAGCATAAACATCACCAAGGATCTCACATATAACCATATAACAATTACAGCATGGAAACAGGCAATCTCAGCCCTTCTAGTCCATGCTGAATGCTTACTCTCACCTAGTCCCACCAACCTGCACTCAGCCCATAACCCTCCATTCCTTTCCTGTCCATACAGCTATCCAATTTTACTTTAAATGACAATATCGAGCCTGCCTCTACCACTTCTGCTGGAAGCTCATTCCACACAGCTACCACACTCTACCACTCCCCTCATGTTACCCCTAAACTTCTGCCCCCTAACTCTCAACTCATGTCCTCTTGTTTGAATCTCACCTACTCTCAATGGAAAAAGCCTATACACGTCAACTCTATCTATCCCCCTCATAATTTTAAATACCTCTGTCAAGACCCCCTCAACCTTCTACGCTCCAAAAAAATAAAGACCCAACTTGTTCAACCTTTCTCTGTAACTGAGGTGCTGAAACCCAGGTAACATTCTAGTAAATCTCTGTATTCTCTCTATTTTGTTGACATCTTTCCGATTATTCGGTGACCAGAACTGTACACAATACTCCAAATTTGGCCTTACCAATGCCTTGTACAATTTTAATATTACATTCCAGCTCCTATACTCAATGCTCTGATTTATGAAGGCCAGCACACCAAAAGCTTTCTTCACCACCCTATCCACATGAGATTCCACCTTCAGGGAATGATGCACCATTACTCCCAGATCCCTCTGTTCTACTGCATTCTTCAATGCCCTACCATTTACCATGTATGTCCTATTTTGATTATCCTACCAAAATGTAGCATCTCACACTCACCAGCATTAAACTCCATTTGCCATCTTTCATGTACATGGTCTGTACACACCGGCTGTGTTGTGAAAAGAGCACAGCAGCACCTCTTTCACCGCAGATAGTTGAAGAAGTTGGGGATGGGGCCCAAAATCCAAAGGTCTTTCTACAGGGACACACAATTGAGAGCATCCTGACTGGCTGCATCACTGCCTGGTATGGGAACTGTACTTCCCTTAATCGCAGGAACCTGCAGAGAGTGGTGCGGACAGCCAGCGCATCTGTAGATGTGAACTTCCCACTATTCAGGACATTTACAGAGACAGGTGTGTAAAAGGGGCCCAAAGGATATTGGAGACCCAATTCACCACAACCACAAACTGTTCCTGCTGCTACCATCCAGGAAACGGTACCACAGCAAAGGGACCAACAGGCTCTGGGACATCATCTTCTACCAGGCCATTAGACTGATTAATTCATGCTGATACAATTGTAAACTATGTTATATCGACTGTCCTATGTATAAACTATCTGTTATAAATTACTGTGAATTGCACTTTTAACATTCAGATGGAGATGTAAATATTTCTACTCCTCATGTATATGAAGGACGTATGTAATAAAGTCAATTCCATTCAATTCACCCACTCCACTATCTGTTCTGTCATTCTGGCTCCCATTTCCCCTACAACTTATTTTAACCACACACCCCCTCTCCCCACACTAGCACTAGCGAGCCTTACCACTGGGATATTAGTCCCCTCTTATTCTGTTCCCCTCACTAACAAATCCCCTATCACCCCTTTGATTTTTCTCTGCCAGGTAATCTCAACAGTTTCTAAAGTGGTCCACCTGTTGTTGTGGGGGATGGCCACAAAAGTACTCTGTGATGGCTATTTAACCTCATTCCCCTTCCTGACTCTCACCCAGTTTCCTGTGTCCTGCACCTTGGGTGTAACTCACCTCTCTTCATGTCATATCTATCACCCCCTCCAACTCCTGGATGATCCAGAATTCATCCATTTCAAGTTCCAACTCCTTAAACTGCAGGGTTACAAGCTGCAGCTGGATGCACATCTTGTACGTCATGGCATCAGGGACACCGGAGGTCTCCCCACCTTCCCACCAATCTCCCCTCAAATTTGTAATGACCAGTGTGCACATAAAGCTTGTATTATGCAATTTTTCCACATGTGCACAGTGAATTTTATATAGAGAGGTATTCATTTTAACAGCTATCAAATCACTGTCTATAAGAACTTTGATCTCCTCTGGGTTTGTTTAAGTTCATCTGCACTCTCACACAACCTATGTTCCAGGCCTGTAACAGGTGATGATGGATTTTCTTGCCAGAGCTTTTGCACACGGTCCATGTGTCATTTGCTTGCTAAATGACGCTTAAAAGTCAGATTTCCAAATATCACTCCACTTCTTCCCACTTGCAAATTCTCCAGTAACTTTTGCATCGTCACAATACACACAGGTAACACCAGTTTCTGTATTGTACATAACTATTTCCCCTGAACCCTCCCCCAGGTGACTGACGGTGGTGAACTCAGTGATGGCAATGCCAATGAATATGAAGGGAAGGGCAGTAGTCTGTCTCATTGGAGTCTGGCACATTTGTGATGTGAAAGATACTTGTTGCCCTGGGCAAAGGTGTTTGATATCATTATGTACCCAGAGAGAGTGGGACAAAACATGTTCTCACGGGTAGAAAGTCCAGAACAAGAGGGGGTGGAACAAGCAACAGACACAAAATGCTGGGGGAACTCAGCAGGCCAGGCAGCATCTATGGAAAAGAGTACTAATGCTGAGTTCCTCCAGCAATTTGTGTGTGTTGCTCGGATTTCCAGCATCTGCAGATTTTCTCTGGTTTGTGACTGGAGGCAGAACAAAGGTGATTTTCACAACAGCTGATGTAAAAGATTTTGTTCCCTTTCTCCGAGTTCCCGATCCTTGCATTTAGACAGCTGGAGCTCAGCTCTGTCTGAGAGACCCATCGGTTCCCATTCCCTCATCAGCCGGAAGCTCCCCGGGGCCCGTGTACGGATGGTGGGGCTGAGAGAGAGGGAAGAGAGCAGGACTGTCCCGGGATTGCGGGTCACGGAGTCCGGAGTCACAGCAACTACCCGAAGTCGGTGTTGGAAACGCCGCCCGGTGAGACCCCCAACCCGGAGATCCCTTCTCACCTCAACCGATCATCCGGGGCCTTTTGTGCCCCGCGCGCTGGTGAGCTCGAGCTTGGTCGGTTTAACGGCTGGGCTACTGATCACGTGACCAGCCCCTCCCCCACCGCTGCCAACAGAGGAGTCACGCGATGCGCTGTTCCCATTGGTCCGAAGTGATGTCAATCATTGCTTTCAGCCAATAGCGGAGGCGGACCAGCCGAGAGGGCGTTACCCCCGATGACTCCGTCTCCCGAACTTTCCGTCACGGCGGGACAACCGTCAAAGTAAATGTCCGCTTTCTGATTTATTTCCATTTCCCTCCGAGGGAAGTTGGGGCGTTTGTGAAGCGTCTCCTGCGGCCGGAGTCTGATGTGTCGCTGAGAGGTAGGAGGAGACCGCTCGGCCCGTCGGTTTGATGCCGGTTCCCCGGGGAGGGAGAGGATGAAGACGGTGAGAGAGGGGGCGGACAGGATGTTTGTCCCGGTGGGGACAGGAGGGGCTCATCTGTGGAAATGTCTGAGCCCACGGTGGTGGCGATTCACCACATTGGGGGGCAAACACCGGCAGACTGTTGCCCTGCAAGCGGGGCCAATGGTCCGGGCAAAGTGACAATTATTTGTGTTTTGTTGAGACTGTACCGGGAATATGGTGTAAAATCCCGCTCCCCACACTAACACCCAGACCCTGGACTGACACCAATCTACTGTCTTGTTTATTATTTATTGTAATGCCTGCACTGTTTTGTGCACCTTATGCAGTCCTCAGTAGGTCTGGAGTCTCGTGTAATTTTGTGTGTTTTTTTTACGTAGTTCAGTGTAATTTTTGTATTGTTCATGTAGCACCATGGTCCTGAAAAACATTGTCTCGTTTTTACTGTGTACGGTACCAACAGTTATGGTGGAAATGACAATATACAGTGCCTTGACTTGACTCTGATCCTCCGCACTGCCAAGTCTTACCATTAATGCTATATTCTGCCATCATCTTTGACCTAATACAATGAACCAGCTCACACTTATCTGGGTTGAACTCCATTTGCCTCTTCTCAGCCCAGTTTTGCATCCTATCAATATAGATAGATAGATAGATGGATAGATATACTTTATTAATCCCGAGGGAAATTGGGTTTCGTTACAGCCGCACCAACCAAGAATTGAGCGTAAATATAGCAATACAAAAAACCACAACAATCAAACACCAAAATGCAAACTGTGCCAGATGGAAAATAAGTCCAGGACCAGTCTATTGGCTCAGGGTGTCTGACCCTCCACGGGAGGAGCTACATGTTCGATGGCCACAGGCAGGAACGACCTCCCGTGCTGCCAAGTGTTGTATCACGGTGGAATGTGGCCAAAGTCCAACAGTAAAAAGTTCAATATCCAGTCTGCAAACACGTTCCTCGATCATAATATACCCCGGATTGCACTATCCGTTGTTAGCCAGATCAGTAAGCACCCAACTCCTTTGCGCTTACCGCTCTCAGTGCACTTCCGGTCAGCCGGAACGGTATTACCCACCGAACTCCTCTTCTCCAAAAGTCTCTGTTGTCTCGACCCGGTCCTTTTTCCTCGGCTTTGTGATCCCCCTCTGTGTGTTTTCCTCCGGATTTCAGCTGGGGTGTCCATCGCTCTGTTCGCTGAGCCGGACGGTGTTTGCTGGTCCGTGAAATATACAATGCGACCTTGCTTCTGTCCAGCGTGTCGGGATGTAACCATTTCCAGTGCTAAAGAAAACCCAAAGAAAACTCTCTCTACCAGCATGTTAGGTAGCGTGCAGCTTCGACGTGTTACCGTGAGAAAAAAAATACAAAAAATAACGGAAATTAAAAAGTAAGAAGAATAGATCGGATTGGCTGTACCAGGCTGCATGCACGACTGGTGCATGTGCAAGATATATCTTCAAGCCAACACTTTAGATAAAATTTTAGTATCAAAATTGAGTAAAGAGATAGGTCTATACGAAGAGCATTTAGTAGGATTCATATTCTTTCTGAGAATGAGCAAAATGGAAGCTCCGTAAAAAGACTCTGGTTGTCTTCCTTCCTGTAAGGGTAGAACATAAATGTGGTATAAGCAAGGAGGAAAAAGCCTAATAAAATTCTCCAGAGAATCCACCGGGTCCTGGGGATTTCCCAGAATGCAATTCTCAAATAGCCTGAGCAATTTCATCCTGGGAAATAGGTTGATCCAATTGCCTACGATCATCTAATGAAAGATTAGGAATATTTAATTGATCTAAAAAATTATTCATTGCAATATTATCATTAACAGAGTCAGATCTATACAATTTAGAATAAAATTCTCTAAAAGTTCATTAATTTCAAGGTGGTCAGTTGTCACGTCCCCATTAATTTTATGTATTTCTTTAATTTGCCGCTTGGCTGAAAATGGCTTCAATTGATTAGCCAGTAGCTTACCAGTTTTATCTCCGTGAATATGAAGTTGACTTCTATCTTTTAAAAGTTGGCTTTCAATTGGATATGTTAAAAGAAGATCATATTTAGTTTTAGTTTCAATACGTCTCTTATATGTTTCAGGATCAGGTACAGAAGCATATTTATGGTCCAGTTGCTTTAACTGATTGGCTAATTCATTTCTTTCTTTGTTAGCTTTTCTAATGATGTTTGCAGTATAAGAAATAATTTGACACCGGATGTATGCTTTAAAAGTATCCCATATAATCAGGCTAGACGCCTCTTCCAACGTATTTTCTTCAAAAATAAAGAGTAATTTGATTCTCCATAATTTTTTTTAAAAATCCTCATCGGATAACAGAGTTGAATTAAATCGCCAAAATCTACTCATGGGGATAGGACCAGGAAGATTTAAAGATAGAATTACAGGAGAGTGGTCAGAGATAGCAATCTCTTTATATTCAATTGATCGAACTAATGGAATCATTTGACTATCAATAAAAATAAAGTCAATCCCGGTATAAGAATGATAGACATGAGAGAAAAAAGAATACTCCCTGTCCGTCAGATGAAGAAATCGCCAAGCATCAACTATACCACATTTAGTTAGAAAAGATTGGATAAACAAAGCTGATTTATTAAGTGTGGCTGGTTTAACAAATGAGTGATCAAATACTGGATCTAACCAGCAGTTAAAATCTCCTCCCATCACAAGGGCGTAAGTACACAAATCTAGCAAATATGAAAATAGACGCTCAAAAAATCCTGGATCATCTACATTGGGGGCATAAACATGAGCAAAAACAATCAACTTACTGTCTAAACTCCCTGATACAATAACAAAACGACCATTAGGGTCCGAAACAACTTTATGCTGAATAAAGGGAACTGTAGTATCTACAAAAAATCGAAACTCCACGGGATTTTGCGTTAAACGAAGAGTAGAATTCCTTACCCTTCCACTCAGTAAAAAAAACGTAAGGTATCACAGCTGTGTATGTGTGTTTCTTGTAAAAAAAATAATGGGTGCTTTCATTTTTTTAATATAAGCAAACACTTTGTTCCTTTTGGTGGGGTGATTCACCCTTTCACATTCAAACTAAACAGGTGAATATTTCGAACCATTTTAAATACCAATCAACATGTAATTAAAAGATCTGGCCATAAGTTATTAAAACTAGAAAGCAAACCGTAAAGTAAGGTATTGAAACAAACAATCATATATTCAACCCAACACAGCTCCCAGAGAGAAATAGGCCCTACCCCCTCCCCTACCCAAAGCGAGAAAGCTGACCAATAGACAGTCAGTGAGCTAAGAACTAAGTACCGGCCCCAAAAAATCCTGTTGACAGAAAGAACTCCAGTCCTGCGATGTCATTATGTCCCTACCAACACACAACATAAAAAGTAAAACAACTTAGTATTTGAAAATGTGAAAGGATCAATTTAAACAAATTCAAAGAAAGCTGTATTAAAAGAAAGCCTCAAAAAGGGATAAAATAAAGTAGTATCAAAAAATATATAACAAAAGACAATATATGAACAGCCAAAACGTAACCTTATTTCAAATTCATATTAACAGAAGAAAAAAACTTGATCAAATAAGAAGTATAACAGTTTTAGAATTCATCCTTCAGAAACTCTTTTGCATCTTCAACTGAATTTATTCTTTTTCGCAATCCGTTCTTCAAAACAATACTCAGACGTGCGGGGAACTGAAGAGATGGTTTATACCCTTTATTATAAAATTCCGACATAACTTCTTTATATTTCATGCGATCAGCCAAAACTTCAGGTGAATAGTCTTCCACAAATCTAACCTTGCAATTTTGGAAATCGATCATTCCTTGTCTCCGGGTATGGTGAATTAAAAGGTCCTTCATACGAAATTCATGAAAGACTAGTCTGATCGATCTGGGTTTCGCCACCAAGGACAATGGCTTCAAAGTCAGAGAGCGAGAAGCTCGATCGAGCTTCAGCTCAGATGTGAATAAAGCAGGGAAAATCTGCTTCAGAAAGTTTGCAAAAAACTTCGTAGGGTCAGCGCATTCAATTGATTCTTCAAGACCCAGGATTCGCAAGTTATTTCTCCTATTTTTATTTTCGAGACTGATGATCCTTCTCAGCATTTTATCATTGGATAAAGATAACTCTTTGCAGAGTTTAATTGTATCTTCAGTGTCCTCTTCAAGTATCATTAGCTTCGCAGTATTCTCCTGAATTTGGTTCTCATGCTCAAATAAAGTTCGCTGAATTGTATCCAATTTGCTGTTAAGCCGTTGAAACTCTTCACAGAATTCCTACTTTTGCCGTTTAAGGAAGTCACTGATTGAATCCAAAGTGACTGCGGATTCATCTTCTGTTTCTCTTTCTTTTGCAAACGCTTTGGTTCTTTTCCCAGCCACAGTAAAGCAGTATTGAAGTTTTATAATAAGGTTTCAAAAAAAAAAAGACTGGTAGGAGACAATTAAGTAAACAGGGTAGGAGCAATCGAAAAGCGGCCAACAGGGCTCTGACTGCTTCTTATATCTAACATCTGCTTCCTTCTTCCACTTGACGAGTTGCCTCGCGTGTTTCGTCAGCCACGGTTCCCTTTTCCGACCATTTTTTCCTTGCCTTAGTGGGACAAACCTATCCTGAACCCAGCACAAGTGGTCCCTAAACTTCCTCCACATTACTTCTGTGCTTTCACCTTTCAACACCTGTTTCCAATTTACTCTCGCTAGTTCCTGCCTCATCCATTCATAGTTAGCCCTTCTCCAGTTAAGCACTTTCCCATTTTGTCTGTTTTTATCCTTTTCCATAGCTATGCTGAAGCTAAGGGAGTTGTGGTCACTCTCACCAAAATGCTCCCCCACCAAGATGTCTGCCACCTGACCAGGTTCATTACCCAGAACTAGATCCAGTATGGCCTCTCCTCTCGTCGAACGGTCCACATACTGTGTCAGGAATCCTTCTTGAACACACCTGACAAATTCAGCCCCATCTATCCCCCTTGCAGTCAGGAGGTGCCAGTCAATATGAGGGAAGTTGAAATCACCCATAACTACAACCCTGTATTTCCTGCACCATTCTAAAATCTGCCTGCTTATCTGCTCCTCGATGTCCCGAGGGCTATTTGGGGGCCTATAGACCACTCCCGGCACAGTGATTGATCCCTTCCTATTTGTGACTTCCACCCACACCGACTCAGTGGACACCCCCTCTGCAGCGACCTCCCTTCCTACAGCTGTGATACTATCCCTGATCAGTAATGCTACTCCCCCCCTTTTCTACCTCCCATCCTATTCCTTTTAAAACACCTAAACCCCGGTACCTGCATCAGCCAATCCTGCCCTTCCTCCAGCCAAGTTTCAGTAACGGCCACAACATCGTAGTTCCACGTACTGATCCATTTTCTAAGTTCATCCCCTTTATTCCTAATACTCCTGGCATTGAAATAGACACACTTCAACCCCTCGAACTGGCTACATGTATGTTTTGTCCCCTGCCTGCCCTTCCTCAGCAACTCAGAACACATAGCATCATGCCCTTGTCCTTCTACCCTCATCTCTGCACTCACATTCTGATTCCCACCCCCCTGACAAACTAGTTTAAACCCTCCCCAACAGCTCCAGCAAACCTGCCCACCAGGATATTGGTTCCTTTCCAGTTCAGGTGCAGCCCGTCCTTGTTGTACAGGTCAGACCTTCCCCAGAAGAGATCCCAATGCTCCAGAAATCTGAACCCCTGCCCCCTGCACCAACTCTTCAGCCACGCATTCAACTGCCATGACTTCCTGTTCCTACCCTCTCTGTCTCGTGGCACAGGCAGCAATCCTGAAATTAGCACCCTTGAGGTCCTGCTTTTTAACTTTTTTCCTAACTCCCAATATTCTTACGCTCCAAAGAATAAAGACCTAATTTGTTCAACCTTTTGCTGTAACTTAGGAGATGAAATCCAGGCAACATTTTAGTAAATCTCCTCTGTACTCTCTCAATTTTATTGACATCTTTCCTATAATTCAGTGATCAGAACTGTATACAATACTCCAAATTTGGCCTTACCAATGCCTTGTACAATTTCAACATTACATCCCAACTCCTATACTCAATGCTCTGATTTATAAAGGCCAGCATACCAAAAGCTTTCTTCACCACCCTATCCAAACGAGACTCCACCTTCAGGGAACTATGCACCATTACTCCTAGATCCCTCTGTTCTACTGCATTCTTCAATGCCCTACCATTTACCATGTATGCCCTATTTTGATCACTCCTACCAAAATGCAGCACCTCACATTTATCAGCATTAAACTCCTTCTGCCATCTTTCAGCCCACTCTTCTAAGTGGTCTAAATCCTGTCTGCAAGCTTTGAAAATATTCTTCATTATCCACAACTCTACCTATCTCAGTATCATCTAATACTTACTCATCCAATTTACCACCCCATCATCCAGATCATTAATATATATGACAAACAACATTGGACCTAGTACAGATCCCTGAGGTTTAGTCATCAGAGACAATTGTGCTGTCCCTCACTTCCCACATCCTACAATCAGAGCACTGGACTGTCCTATCTACTGCCTCCATTACCAACTCCTAAGTTAATCAAAATAATTAAAGAAACATACCCAGCCTTACCTTACTGGGAGCAAGCTCGTCCTCTGCCTCTTCTCGCCGAAACCTCTCGAGCCAAAGCCTCAAAGCTCCACTCCTTCACTGGCCCACTCACTCACTGGCCGCTCCGCTTCAGCTACCCCTCTTTTTACTTGTTTGTTGAGCTTCTCAATTTACAATTGCCCAATCAAATTGCTTGGTCCCCTGACCTTGATTGCCCAATCAGCTGCATTCTGAGCTGTTCAAATTTTGATTGACATGATTGCACAATCCAACTGCCAGAACCTCTCGAGCCAAAGCCTCAAAGCTCCACTCCTTCACTGGCCGCTCTCCACTCCAGTCCATATAAAACTCCAGTCCCAATAAAGGTGAATATGCAGCAGAAGAAACTCCTCCCATGCTCAGTGACCAGGGTGCAGACTGGGTGTGGTGAGCAGCAGCAATAATTGCAGAGTTCAGCACCAACAGTCACTCTCAAAATTGCATTCAGCAACGGTGATGGACAAATATCCAGCAAGCAGCTTATTGAAACATTCCAGTACTATGTCACAAGTGTAACATGCTGTGAGGTTTCACTGCTAATGGAATGGCCTCTCTGCAATGCATCACTGCTGAGGTAACGGTTTCTCTGTAGCAGCAATGTTTAGGTTACGACTAGAGACAACAGGGTTTTGGAACGCAGGGCTATCCAATGAGAGAAATGTTGTTCTTTCTTGGGAGTCTGGAAGAGAGATTTTTGCAGTCTTTTGCCGGGGAGCGATGAGAAGACATGAATGGAGAGATTGGGCCTTTCTTCTTCATTATTTTTTTTACTCGTTCTATAGTCAAAGTAAGAAACTATAAAGCCCAAACGTTTAATCACAGATTATGTACCGTTTGTTTTCTCAGGGTACTGATTTGTAACAGGGAACACATCAAGCAGCATCCACCCAAACAAGATTTCTTAAGACTGGCCGGGCTGGGGGGGGGCTATCACCCCCTATATTAAGCTGCCAGTCAAAGTGAGAGTTACATCACGTTAGAATACTGAGTGAATCGCTTCCCACATTCACAGCTGTCGAACGGCCTCTCCCCACTGTCAACCCAATGATGCACATTCGGTGCAGAGTGCTCAGAGAATCTCCTCCCAAAGTCTGAGCAGCTGATCGGCCTCTACTTGGTGTGAACTCGCTGGTGTTTCTGTAGATTCGATGACCGAGTGAATCCCTTCCCACACACTGAGCAGCTGAATGGCCTCTCCCCTGTGTGAACACGCTGGTGTCTCTGTAGATGAGATGACCGAGTGAATCCCTTCCCACAGTCTCGGCAGGTGAACGGCCTCTCTCCAGTGTGAACTCGCTGGTGCGTCAGTAGTTGAGATGACGAAGTGAATCCTTTTCCACAGTCTGAGCAGGTGAACGGCCTCTCTCCAGTGTGAACGTGCTGATGTACCTTCAGTTGATATGACTTAGTGAATCCCTTCCCACAGAATGAGCAGGTGAACGGCCTCTCCCCAGTATGAACTGACTGGTGTGCCTGTAGTTCAGTTGACCAAGTGAATCCCTTCCCACAGACTGAGCAGGTGAACGGCCACTCCCCAGTATGAACTGACCGGTGTGCCTGTAGTTCGGATGCCTGAGTAAATCCTTTCCCACAATCTGAGCAGGTGAACGGCCGCTCCCCACTGTGAACTCGCTCGTGTCTCTGTAGGGTGCATGACTGAGTGAATCCCTTCCCACAGACAGAGCAGGTGTACGGCCGCTCCCCACTGTGAACTCGCTGGTGTGCCATTAGGGCAGATGACTGAGTGAATCCCTTCCCACAGTCTGAGCAGGTGAACGGCCTCTCCCCAGTGTGAACTCGCTGATGTACCTTCAGTTGGGATGAGGAAGTAAATCCCTTCCCACAGTGCAAGCAGGTGAACGGCCTCTCCCCAGTGTGAACTCGCCTATGTGCCTTCAGTTGGGATGAGCAAGTGAATCCCTTCCCACACTCTGAGCAGGTGAACGGCTTCTCTCCAGTATGAACTCGCTGGTGTACCTTCAGTTCAGATGACTGACTGAATCCCTTCCCGCAGTTTGAGCAGGTGAACGGCCGTTCCCCGGTGTGAACTCGCTGGTGTACCTTCAGTTCAGATGACTGAGTGAATCCCTTCCCGCAGTTTGAGCAGGTGAACGGCCTCTCCCCAGTGTGAACTCGCTGATGTACCATCAGTTGGGATGAGCAAGTGAATCCCTTCCCACACACTGAGCAGGTGAATGGCCTCTCCCCAGTGTGAACTCGCTGATGTACCTTCAGTTTGGATGAGCAAATGAATTCTTTCCCACAGTCTGAGCAGGTGAACGGCCTCTCTCCAGTGTGAACTCGCCGATGTACCATCAGTTGAGATGACGAAGTGAATCCCTTCCCACAGTCTGAGCAGGTGAACGGCCGCTCTCCAGTGTGAACTCGCTGATGTACCTTCAGTTCAGATGACTGAGTGAATCCTTTCCCACAGTTTGAGCAGGTGAACGGTCTCTCTCCAGTGTGAACAGACGAGTGTACTTGCAGGTGGGATGATCGAGTGAATCCCTTCCCACACACTGAGCAAGTGAATGGCCTCTCCCCAGTGTGAACTCGCTGATGTACCTTCAGTTGGGATGAGCAAGTGAATCCCTTCCCACAGTCTGAGCAGGTGAATGGCCTCTCTCCAGTATGAACTAGCTGATGCACCTTCAGTTGGTATGAGCAAGTGAATCCCTTCCCGCAGTCTGAGCAGATAAACGGCCTCTCCCCGGTGTGAACTCGCTGATGTACCTTCAGGTGGGATGAGCAAGTGAATCTATTCCCACACATTGAGCAGGTGAACGGCCTCTCCCCAGTGTGAACAGACCAGTGTGCTTGTAGGTGGGATGGCCGAGTGAATCGCTTCCCACACACTGTGCAGGTGAATGGCCTCTCCCCAGTGTGAATTCGCTGGTGTCTCTGTAGATGAGATGACCGAGTGAATCTCTTCCCACAGTCTGGGCAGGTGAACGGCCTCTCCCCAGTGTGAACTCGCTGATGTACCTTCAATTGGGATGACAAAGTGAATCCCTTCCCACAGTCGGAGCAGGTGAACGGCCTCTCCCCAGTGTGAACTCGCTGATGTACCTTCAGTTGGGATGACAAAGTGAATCCCTTCCCACAGTCGGAGCAGGTGAATGGCCTCTCCCCAGTGTGTACTGACTGGTGCCTCAGTAGGTGAGATGATTTAGTAAATCCCTTCCCACAGTCCGAGCAGGTGTACAACCTCTCCCTAGTGTGAACTTGCTGGTGAGCCATTAGGTCAGATGACCGAGTGTATTCTTCCCCACAAATTCAGCAGCTGACCAGCCTCTGCCCAGGGTGAACCGACTGGTGTGTCCACAGGTGGGATGACCGACTGAATCCCTTCTCACACACAGAACAGGTGAATGGCCTTGTCCCAGTGTGAACTTGCTGATGTACCTTCAGTTGAGATGACCGACTGAATCCATTCCCACTGACTGAGCAGGTGAACGTGTAGGTCCTTGTGTAAAATGACGGGCGTGCCAGTCTGTCAGATGATCGAGTGAATCCCTCGTCACAGTCCGAGCACAAAGGATGATCAAGTGAATCCCTTGCTCCACTTCTTAAATATCCGGCTAGAGACAGCAAAACTGGCTTGCTGTGTTCGAGATTCCCATAGACAAATTCCTTGTCATTTTTAACCTGTAAAAATATTTACAAAATCCATCAATGGGTGTAAGACAGTATTTCAGATGAGATCACTTGAGTTGTCAAGGTGTGATCTGGCATCACACTATTACAGTGAGGTTCAATCCAAGTTCGAGAGAGAAATCATCTTCTAACTGGGCACAGTGCTGGTATCTAGAATGACCAACATATTCTCTGATACTGTTCCTGTCTCGATAACAATGGGAATTTCTGCCATCTCCAATCTGTGACCTGGCTCAGTTTGACTCTGTCTATTCGTATTATTCCCTGTTCCCACTGAGCTGCATGGGTGACTGGTAGGAACTGAAACACTCTCACACAAATAGCTGGCAGTGCATTCCACGCACCCGGCACTCTCTGTGTAAAAAACTTACCCCTGTCATCCCCTCGGTATCTATTTCAAAGCACCTTAAAACTATACCCCCTCGTGTTAGCCATTTCAGCCCTAGGAAAAAACCTCTGGCGATCCACACGATCAATGCCCCTCATCATTTTATACACCTAAAAAAGGCTCTAAACATAAACAAGGAAATTATACATTGCCTTGAGGATTTGTTAAAAGTGTACAAAATTATGACGGTATAGATAGGGTAATTGCAAGCAGCTTTTTCCACTGAGGTTGGGTGGGATGATGACCAGAGGTCATGGGTAAGTGGGGAAGGTGAAAATTTAATGGGAACATTTGGAAAATCTCTTTATTGAAATGGTTGTGAGAGTGTGGAATGAGATGCCAGCACAAGTGGTGAATGTGAGCTCGGTTTCACCATTTAAAAGAAGTTCGGATGGGAGCCTGGATGGTAGGGGTATGGAGGGTGTTACATACCTCAAGGAGATGTGATTTTTTTTGTGAGAATGATGTAATGGTCTTCTGGAGGTCACCTGATGTAATTTTCCCGCTGATGTGAGGTCACGTGAGGACATTTTCACCACGGGTATATAAGGGAAGACCTCAGATGAAGCAGTTAGTTTTTAGTTTTTAGTTTTCCAGCTAGAACGTGCGTCTGTGTCTCCGTTTCTATTGCGTATTTGTTTTTATGACGCAGTTTCATTTTTAAAACGGCATGTTACGTTCTGTTTGAAGGTACAATAGTGCTGGACTGGAAATTTTTGCTAGATGTGTTGATGTACCTTTTTCCAGCAGTATTGGAGAGTGAAGACTTTTTCGAAGTACAGGACCCGAAGGACTAAGAGAAATCAGGAATGTTTGGCAGCTTAATAAATGATCGACCTTATTGAGTCTTTGTTGAAGGAGTAGCGACCTGCATCGAAGATAACTCATACCAAAAGAGCAAGGTAGTTCATGCAAGGTGCTCTCTAGAATTTATGGTCTGTTGTTTTAAGCCGTTTATTTCCTGCATCATGAATCCTTTGGTCAGAACAAACAGGAAAGTCGTGTCAATGAAGAAATCCTTCTCCAGAGAAGTCTCTCCCAATTGAATGTATAAATCTGTTGGACTTTCGAATTTACCATTTTAAGAACCGTATTTGACTTTACCACTTTATGTACTGTTTTCACATTTAACGCTTTAAGAACCAGTGCCAAGTGACGATTTGTTGAACGGCTGCATAACTTCCGGTTAAGGTTTTTGTTTGTTTTTATATTGTTTATCCGTGTTTAATAAATGTTTGGTTGTTTTCCTATAACCTGTCTCGATTGATATTCATTGTTGCTGGTTACATAACATAATTTGTGGGGGCTCAGCCAGGAGATGTTCCGATTTTGAGGTTAAGTGCTGATAATTGCCATTCTGATTTGGAAAAGGAAAATACCCGATTTTTTTCAGTTGGATTGGTGTGTGAGTGGTATTCGGCAACAATGAATATTAACGAGTTTATGGACATGCCTGACTCTGTGTCTTTAGTGAATGCAAAAAAACCTGAGGTATTGGAGATTGCGAGGAGGTTGGATATTAAAGGAATTACAAAGAATACCACAAAGGCTTTAATACAAAGAAAATCGCTGAGCATTATATTAATTTGAAAACTTTTGATGATGAGGTGTTAGATAGGTTTCCAATGACTAATCTGGAAATGCAGTTGCACCTTGAACAGTTGACGTTTGAAAGATTTAAAGTGGAAATGGCCAAAAGAGAGGCTAATTAAAAAAAGGGCATTTGAAGAAAGGGAAGCTGAAAACCGGAGGAAATTTGAGTTTGAGATGGAGAAATTAAGGATGGGAAATCAGTCTTCTGGTTCTAAGAAACAGTTTATTGCTAGTCGTGAGGTTATTTTGGCTCCTCCATTTAATGAAGCTGAAGTGGACAAATATTTCCAGCATTTGGAAAGTGTTGCACTGAGTTTAAAGTGGCCGAAAGAGCAATGGCCGCGTGATGTTACGGAGTGTAATTAAAGGCAAGGCACAACAAGTTTATACAGCTTTAAATGCTGAGCAAGCACTGGATTATGATACTGTTAAACAGCATATATTAAAGGCATATGAGTTGGTTCCGGAAGCGTATAGAGAAAGATACAGAAATTTGAAGAAATCTGTGGAAAAAACTTATGTAGAATTTGCCTATGAGAAATCTATGTGTTTTGAGAGATGGGTTTCCTCTAAAAATGTGAATGGGGAGTTTAATACATTAAAAGAGTTGATTTTACTGGAGGAATTTAAAAGAAGCATTCCTGTTGAAGTGAGAACATACTTAAATGAAAGGGACACTGCTACATTGCAGGAGATTGCTAAATTAGCTGATGAATATGCTTTAATTCATAAGAATAAATTTTCTGCAGGTAAAATTTTTAAAAGGAAAAATAGCACAGAGAGTCAATGTAAACCAGAAATTAAACCTGAAGTGAGTGAGAAAAGTAAGGATGAAGGGAGACATGTGAAGGAAAGACATTTTTGGTATTATTTGTAATTATTGTAAGAAACCTGGACATGTAATAGCTAATTGCTTTTGATTGAAAAAGAAAGAGAAAGAAGCCGACCCAGATGCTTGCGTGCAGCATATTGAAACACCTTTAAATTCACAGGGTTTAGAAAACATTAATGAAGATGTGTCAGAGTCTGACCAAGTTAAGAGGGGATATGAAACTTTTATAACAGAAGGATTTGTATCCTTGAAAGAAGGATCTAATTCAGTACCAATAAGAATACTTAGAGATACTGGAGCTTCTCAATCACTAATATTAGACAGTGTGCTAAAAGCTGAAGTCTGAAGTCTGACTAAAGTCTGACATTGTGAGGTAAATTATATAAGAGGAGTTGGGAGTGCCCTCATGCCAGGACATTTGCATAGAGTAAATTTAAGGTCAGGATTAGTTACAGGGATTGTTAAAGTAGGGCTACAATCCAGTTTAACTGTGAATGATGTTTCTCTTTTGTTATGGAATGATTTAGCAGGTGGACAAGTTTGTCCTGAAGTGCATTTGAAAATAAATTCAAATTCTGAGGAACCACAGAGGGAATCTAACACAGATTCTTCCTGTGTTGTAACAAGAGCTATGGCTAAAAAGACTGATGTACAGGATGAGGTTGTTACCCATGACAGTTCAACTCAAGATTCGAATTTTGAGGATGTATCAGAAACTTTCTTACCTACGTTATTTGATCAGGATTTTGGTGGTAAGTCTGACCAGGAAGATTTGTCTTTATCTCGGAAGGAGATGATAGCAGAAGAACAAGCTCTTTCAGATAGTGAAATTGAAAAAGTACCAGTGGGATATTATTTTGAAAAGGGACTATTAATGAGAAAGTGGAGAGCACCTACAATTCCTGCTAGTGAGGAATGGGAGGTTAATCATCGGGTAGTAGTTCCTAAAGTTTATCGAAATGAGGTTTTAACTATGGCTCATAGTATTCCTTTGGGTGGTCATCTAGGTGTAAAGAAAACTATGAACAAAGTTTCTAAACATTTTTATTGGCCTAGTTTAAGACAAGGTGTAGCGACATTTTGCAGAACGTCCCATACATGTCAAGTTGTGGGTAAACCTAATCAGGTTACTCCAGTGGCCCCACTGCAACCAATTCCAGTACTTGGTGAGCCGTTCTCAAAAATCATTGTAGACTGTGTAGGTCCTTTGCCAAAAACTAAACCTGGACATCAATATTTGTTAACTATTATGTGCACAGCGTCTAGGTTTCCAGAGGCAGTACCTCTTAGGAATATAACAGCCAAAACTGTGACAAAGGGTCTTATAGTTTTTTTTACTTATTTTGGGTTGCCTAAGGAAATACAACCGGATCAAGGTAGTCATTGTATGTCTGGATTGTTTCAGCAAATAGTTTATAAACTGGGAGCAAAACAGATTATCTCATCAGCCTATCATCCAAAATCACAAGGAGCCTTGGAGAGATTTCATTCTACATTAAAAACTATGATTAGGACATATTGTGTGGAAAATGAAAAAGACTGGAATGAAGGTATACATTTACTACTTTTTGCAGTATGAGAGGCAGTACAGGAATCATTAGGTTTTAGTCCTTTTGAACTTGTGGTTGGGCATAGAGTTTGAGGACCTTTGGCCTTGTTGAAAGAACAGTGGATTAATAAGGAGGTACACACTAGTTTGCTAGATTATGTTTTTTTTTTAATTTAAAGAAAGATTATATAAAGCTTGTAGCTTGGCAAAGGAAATTTTAAATTAGCTCAAGAGAAGATGAAGACTTGGTATGATAAGGAAGCTAGGATGAGGTCATTTAAGCCTGGAGATAAGGTGTTGGTTCTTTTCCCAGTGCAAATGAACCCATTACAAGCTAAATTTCATGGTCCTTATGAGATTAAATCTAAGGTAAATGATGTAGATTACGTGATAAAAACCCCAGATCGGAGAAAGACAACACAGCTGTGTCATATAAATATGATAAAACCATATTAAGAGAGAGACTGCTGCTATGACTATTGTGATCAATAATGAGTCTGATCTTGATAAAACCTTAAGGGATGATTCATCTGAAACTCATTTTAAACTCAACATTATTTCAGCCACGTTACCAAATTCAAAAATTCTAGAAAATATTTATGGAAAATTAGCTTATTTACAGCCAGAGCAGAGACAGCAGATGAAACAGTTAATTTTTAAATACAGAGATTTATTTCCAGATGTTCCTAGAACAGCCACTGTAGCTACAGTTGATGTAGATGTTGAGATGCAAAACCCATAAAACAACATCCGTATCGAATGAACAGGGAAAAATGTGAACTTGCCAAATAAGAAATTAAGTATATGTTAGAGAATGATATTATTAGACACTCTAATTTGAATTGGAGTTCACTGTGCATTATGGTGCCTAAGCCAGATAATAGTATTAGGTTTTGTACAGATTACAGGAAGGTGAATGCTGTGACAAAAACTGATGCATATCCAATCCCTAGGGTAGATGATTGAAGCCAAATTCCTTACAAAGATTGATTTGTTAAGAGCTTATTGGTGTGTTCCATTGACAGATAGAGGTAGAGAGATTTCAGCATTGGTAACCCCATCTGGGCTATATGAATATAATGTTCTTCCATTTGGGATGAAGAATGCACCAGGTACATTTCAGAGGATGATTAATAGCATGATTCAGGGATTAAAAGATACAGATGCCTATATTGATGATTTAGTTACAGGAAATAATACGTGGAAAGCACATATTACTGCGGTGGGGAAATTATTTGACAGACTTTCAAAAGCTAACTTAACTATTAACTTAGCTAACAGTGAATTTGGTCAGGCCACTGTGACCGTTAAGGAAAAGGGTTAAGGAAATTAAACTTCAATTTAGTAACACAGTTCAATGTTACAGGAGTACAATATTCTGATCACTCATATTAAGGGTAAAGATATTGTGATCACTGATCGTTTATCTAGATGTTAAATGTACAATGAAAAATTGTTTTTATGGAGTGGTATTTTAAAATTTGTAACACTCCTACTGTATATTAGTTTGTAAAGTGCTGAAAGATAAGACTGTATATATTGTGTATGTTGTAAGTTTTATACCTTTGTATAAATTGTTAATTGTTAAAATTTTGTTCTTTGAGAGACCAATATGTTTATTTTGGAGGAAGGTGTTACATACCTCAAGGAGATCTGTGATTCTTTTTTTGTGAGAATGATGTAATGGTCTTCTGGAGGTCACCTGATGTAATTTTCCCGCTGATGTGAGGTCACATGGGGACACGTGCACCACGGGTATATAAGGGAAGACCTCAGTTGACGCAGTTAGATTTTAGTTTTTAGTTTTCCAGCTAGAACGTGCGTCTGTGTCTCCGTCTCTGTTGCATATTTGTTTTTATGACACAGTTTCATTTTTAAAAAGGAGTGTTACTTTCTGTTGCAAGGTACAACAGAGCTGGATTGGCAATTTTTGCTAGATGCACTGATGTACCTTTTTCCAGCAGTACTGGAGAGTGAAAACTTCATCGAAATACAGGATACGAAGGATTAAGAGAAGTTGGGAATGTTCGGCAGTTTAATAAAGGATCGACCTTATTGAGTCTTCGTTGAAGGAGTAGCGACCTGCATCAAAGATAACTCATACCAAAAGAGCAAGGTAGTTCATGCAAGGTGCTCTCTAGAATTGACGGTCAGTTGTCTTAAGCCGTTTATTTCCTGCATCGTGAATCCTTTGGTCAGAACAAACTGGAAAGTCGTGTCAATGAAGAAATCCTTCTCCAGAGAAGTCTCTCCCAATTGAATGTATAAATCTGTCGGACTTTAGAATTTACCATTTTAAGAACCGTATTTGACTTTACCGCTTTAAGAACTATTTTCACATTTAACGCTTTAAGAACCAGTGCTGAGTGATGATTTCTTGAACGGCTGCATAGCGGTTAACTTTCAGTTAAGGTTTTTGTTTGTTTTTATATTGTTTATCTGTGTTTAATAAATGTTTGGTTGTTTTTATATAACCTGTCTCGATTGATATTCATTGTTGCCAGTTACGTAACAAGGGCAATGGTCCCGGTGCAGGTAGTTGCATTAGACAGCTTAAATGCTATTTCAGCATTGACCAGATGGGCCAAATAGCCTGTTTGTGTACTGAACCTCTCCATGTTTCTATGACAGAGAAGCTGGATAAACATGTTTGGAAGGGAAAAGGTAGGAGTGACAACGGAGCAGCAATGGGAGGAGTTCGGGAGCTGAGTGATCGATACATCCCAAAGAAGTGGAAGCATTGCAAAGGAAGAAGGAGAAAATCTTGGCTGAAATGAGAAGTTAAAGCCAAAATAAAAGCCAAAGTAAGAGCAAACAAAAGAGCAAAAACTAACAGGGAATGGCCTTGCCAGTGTGAACTTACTGATGTACCTTCAATTGAAATGACCAACTGAATCCATTCCCACTGACTGAGCAGGTGAATGTGTTCCCCCTTGTGTAAAATGATGGGAATGCCAGTCAGTCAGATGATCGAGTGAATTCCTCCCCACAGTCTGAGCTGGAAGGATGATCGAGTGAATCCCTTGCTCGACTTCTTAAGTATCTGGACAGAGACAGCAAAACTGGCGTGTTGTGTTGGAGATTCCCGTAGACAAATTCCTTGTCAGTTTTAACCTGTGAAGAGATTTACAAAATCCATCAATTGGTGTAGGACAACAGTTCAGATGAAGTCAAGGTGTGATCCGACATCACACTGTTACAGTGAAGTTCAAACCAAGTTAGAGAGAGAAATCATCTCCTAACTGGGCACAGTGATGGTATCTGGAATGACCATCAAATTCTCTGATGCTCTTTCTGTCTCTATGAGAATGGGTACAGAGGAGATGTGAGGGGCAAGTTTTTTTATGCAGAGAGTGGTGAGTGTGTGGGATGGGCTGCTGGCGACAGTGGCAGAGGTGGATACAATAGGGTCATTTAAGAGACCCCTGGACAGGTATATGGAGCTCAGAAGATTAGAGGTAATTTCTCAGGTAAGGACATGTACAGCACAGCTTTGTGGGCCAAAAAGCCTGTCTATGTTTCTACTGTCCCCAATCTGTGACCTGGTTCAGTTTGACTCTCTCCATTTGTATTATTCCCTGTTCCCAGTGAGCTGCATGGGTACCTGGCTCCACAGAAACTGAAACACTCTCACATACAAATAGCCTTTGTTGACATGCAGCTGGGAGTTTCTTTTATGCATTATTAACTTGAAGTGCCACAGTTTTAACACCATATAAAAAATTCCTGCTGAGATGAATGGTTGGTCCACACGGCTATGAAAAGGACTTAGTGTGAATTTTTGTATTATTTCAGGTTCTTGTCACAGTCACAGAAAATTACAACACAGAAACAGGCCCTTTGGGCCATCTAGTTGGTGCCCAGCTGTTTAAACTTTCTACTCGCATACCCCTACCATCCAGGTAGCTACACAAACCTCTTAAATGTTGAACTTGAGCTCGCATGCACCACTTGTTCTGGCTGCTCATTCCACACCCGGATGATCGTCGGTGTGAAGAAGTTTCCCCTCATGTTCCCCTTAACGTTTCACCTTTCACCCTTAACCCACGGCCTCTGGTTGTAGTCCCACACCATCTCAGTGGAGAAAGCCAGCTTGCATTTACCCCATCTATGCCCCGCTATCACAATCAAATCTCTGCTCAATCTTCCACATTCCAGGGAATAAAGTCCTGATCTGTTCAATCTTTCCTTATAACCCAAGTACTCCAGACCTGGCAACGTCCTTGTGAATTTTCGCAGAACTCTTTCAACCTCTTTTACATCTTTCCTGTAGGTAGGTGACCACAACTGCAAATAAGACTCCAAATCAGGCCTCACCAATATCTTCTACAAGTCAACATAACATCCGTAAGACCGAAAGAAGCTGCAGAAGATTGTGAACACGGCGCAGCACATCACACAAACCAATCTTCCGCCCGTGGACTTACATTACACTGCATGCTGTCGGAGCAGTGCTGCCAGGATAATCAAGGACATGACCCACCCAGCCAACAGACTTTTCGTCCCTCTTCCCTCCGGGAGAAGGCTCAGGAGCTTGAAGACTCGTACGGCCAGATTTGGGAACAGCTTCTTTCCAACTGTGATAAGACTGCTGAATGGATCCTGACCCGGATCTGGGCCGTACCCTCCAAATATCCGGACCTGCCTCTCGGTTTTTTTGCACTACCTTACTTCCCATTTTTCTATCTTCTATTTATGATTTATAATTTAAATTTTTAATATTGACTAATTTAACATTTTAATATTTAATATTTGTAATCCAGGGAGTGTGAAGCGCAGAATCAAGTATCGCTGTGATGATTGTACGTTCTAGTACAAATTGTTTGGCGACAATAAAATATAAAGTATCTATCATTGTCAGTACTTTGGTTCATGAAGGCCAATGGGCTGAAATCTTGCTTTCCGTCCCTATCTAACTGTGATACCACTTTCAGTGAATTAAGGACTTGTACTTCCAGGTCCCTTTCTTCTACAACACTCCACCGTGCCCGACCAGTCACGGTGAAAGACCTCCCTTGGTAGGTCATACCAAAGTGCAACAACTCACATTGTCCGCATTAAATTCCGTTTTCCATTTCTCAAACCATTTTTCCAGCTGGTCCAGATCGCACTGTAAGCCATGATACTCTTCCTCGCTGACCACTACATGACCAATCTTGGTGGTCAGCCACAAATTTGCTGATCCAGTTAACCACACTATCATCCAGATTACTGATATAGATGACAAACAATAACAGATCCAGCACTGATCCCTGTGGCACACCACTAGTCACAGGCCTCCAGTCAGAGAGGCAACCATCTGCTACCACACACTGGCTTCTCCCAAAGACAGTGTCTCATCCAATTTACTATCTCATCTTGAATGCTGAGTGACTGAACCTTCTTGACCAACCTCCCATATGAGACTTTGTCAAGTGCCTTGCTGAAATCCATGTAGACAACATCCACTGCCTTGCCTTCATCCACTTTCCTGATAACTTCCTCGAGACACTCTACAAGATTGGTTAGACATGACCTACCATGCACAAAGCCCTGATGTCTATCCTTAATCAGTCCACATCTATCCAAATACTTACAGCATATCTTCAGTTCCTGCACACACATTCCAATAACTTTCCCACTACTGATGTCAAGCTCACCAACGTACAATCTCTTAGTTTATTTTTAGAGCCTTTCTTGAACAGCGGAACAACATTGGCTGTCCTCCAATCCTCCAGTACCTCACCTGTCACCCAGGATGATTTAAATATCTGTCCTTGTGCCCCGACAATTTCTGCACTTGTCTTCCGCAGGGTCCCAGGGAAGAACTTGTCAGGCCCTGGGGATTTATCCACGCTAATTTGCCTTAAGACAGCAAACACCTCCACCTCTGTAATCTGTACAGGGTCCATGAAGTTGATGGTGCTTTGCCTCACTTCTGTAGACTCTGTGTCCATCTCCTGTGTAAATACGGATGCAAAAAAAAATCTCCCACATTTATTTTGTCTCAGATCAGAACAACTGTTCTGATCTTGCATAGGATTAATTTTTTTTCCCCCCTTGCAATCCTTTTTGCTCTTAACATATCTGCAGAATCCCTGTGGATTCTCCTTCACCATGTCTGCTGGGGCAACCTCATGCCTTCTTTGTCTTTCATAAGTGTTCACTTGAATTTCCTGTATTTCATACGTACCCCATTTGTTCCTATCTGCCTGTACCTGGTATGCACCTCCTTTTTATTGATCTGGGAGATGAAGCACAAAGGGGTGATAGAGCTGCATGGTGGGAGGTGGGGGTAGGGGAGGGTTAAACTAAAGTTGCAGGCGGAATGGGAGTCTGAATAACAGAACAGATACTGGAGACAGTTGCTGTTGAGACCTCAGACAAAGACAGGATTGACAAAGTTAAGCATGGTGCAGTGAATATGCTCAATCCTGTATATTTCAATACAAGGAGCAGTGCAGGAAAGGCGGATGTGTTCAGGGCATGGATCAACAGCTGGAATTATGACACTAGGATCTGGTAACTGTGGCCTGGGACAGGCTGCTTTATGGCAAAGGTGTGCTTGGTAAATTGAGGCCTTCAAAGCAAAATTTTGTAAACACAAAGTGGGTATGTGCTTGTCAGAATAAAAGATAAAGACAGAAACTGTATCTCTTGGTTTTCAAGAGATATTGAGAACCTGGTGAAGCACAAAATGGAGTTGCATAACAGGGATAGGCAGGTAGGTTCTTATGGAGTATAAGAAATGCAAGAGAACACATAAGAAATAACTCAGGATGGCTAAAAGAAGGAATGACGTTGCCCTTGCAGAAAAGATGAAGGATAATCCTCAGGGATTCTGGAGATAGATTAAGAGCAAAAGGATTGCAAGGCACAAAGTTGGTCCTCTGGAAGACCGGAATGGCAATCCACGTGTGGAACCAAAGCAGATGGGGGAGATCTTAAATATTTTTTTTCATCTCATTTACTCAGGAGATGGACACAGTGTCAATGAGAGTGTGGAAAAGCGGCATTAAAATCATGGACCCGCACAGATTGAAGAAGAGGAGATGTTTGCTATCCTGAGGCAGACTAGGGTGGATAAATCTCCGGGGCATGACAAGGTGCTCCCTCGGACCCTACGGGAGGCAAGTGTAGAAATTGTCGGGGCCCCAGCAGAGATAATTAAATCATCCATAGTGACAGGGGAGTTATCAGAGGATTGTAGGATAGCCAAAGTTATTTCGCTGTTCAACATAGAGCATAGAAATCTACAGCATATTCCAGGCCATTCAGCCCACAATGTTGTGCCAACCATGAAACTTACTCTAGAAACTGCCTGGAATTTCCCTAGCACATAGACCTCTATTTTACTGAGCTCCATGTACCTATCTAACAGGCTGTTAAAAGACCCTATTGTATCTGCCTCGACCACCGCTGCTGGCAGTGCATTCCCCACACCCACCACTCTCTGTGTAAAAAAACTTAACCCTGCCATCCCCTCGGTACCTATTTCCAAGCAGTTTAAAGCTACGCCCCTCATGTTGGCCATTTCAGCCCTGGGAAAAGCCTCTGGCTATCCACGTGATCAATGCCCCTCATCATCTTATACACCTAAAAAAGGCTCTCAGCATAAACAAGGAAATTATACACTGCTTTGAAGATTTGTTGGAAGTATACAAAATTATGAGGGGATAGATAGGGTAAACGCAAGCAGTTCTTTTCATTGATGTTGGGCGGGACGACAACCAGAGGTCATGGGTAAGTGACTTCCCCATTTATACAACACAATACAATACAGCACAATACAGGCCCTTCGGCCCACAATGCTGTGTCGAACATTACTTACTTTAGAAATTCCCTAGAGTTCCCCATAGCCCTCTATTTTTCTACGCGCCATGTACCTATCCAGGAGCCTCTTAAAAGACCGTATTGTATCCAGCTTAATCACTGTGGCCGGCAGCCCATTCCACGCACTCACCACTCTGTGTAAAAAACTCACCCCTTGTGGTGATATCACGTGTCAGGACGTGACTGGACAGAGTTCCCAACATGAGCAGAAATGAAGAATGATGGAGAAGCATGACAGTGTAAGACATGGTTTTGCTGCTGTTAAATACAAGTTCAATTCTGCAGAATATAGTTTGTTATTAGTAACCCACGGTACGTATAAAGAACACAACACCCCGACATCTCCTTCGTACCTGCTTCCAAGCACCTTAAAACTGTGCCCTCTCTGCAGATTTTCTCTTGTTTGTGACTGGAGGCAGAACAAAGGTGATTTTCACAACAGCTGATGTAAAAGATTTTGTTCCCTTTCTCCGAGTTCCCGATCCTTGCATTTAGACAGCTGGAGCTCAGCTCTGTCTGAGAGACCCATCGGTTCCCATTCCCTCATCAGCCGGAAGCTCCCCGGGGCCCGTGTACGGATGGTGGGGCTGAGAGAGAGGGAAGAGAGCAGGACTGTCCCGGGATTGCGGGTCACGGAGTCCCGACTCACAGCATCGCCCCGAGATAATCGCTTACCTGCAGCCGAAACCGCAGCCGTGATCCCGAGATCTTTGTGTACTGCGCGCATGCGTGATATTCGCCGGCGTCATCAACCCTGACGCCTGCGCATATGATCGATGCTTCCACTCCGGCAAAATTTGTAACGCAGGTCTTTATGGGTAATCCCGGTGTCATTAATCGTTTCTGCAAGCACTAGTTCCATGTCCACCTCAGTTTTTTTGTGTATATAGAATACTCAGCAACTGTTTTAACGCAGAAAGCGGCTCCCGTAAACAACATACTCAATTTCAACGTGTATCTAATGCCAAAGTAAAATCCTTTACAAATGTAGATATGAAATACAAGAGATTCTGCTGGTACTGTGTATACAGAGACGCACACACGAAATGCTGGAGGAACTCTGCAGTTCAGGCAGCAACTAAGCAGACGAGTACACAGTCTAAGCATGCTGAAGTGGCTCGGCCTAAACGTTGTCTATTTAATCCTCTCCACAATTGCTGCCTGATCTGTTGATATCCACCAGTATTTTGAAGAAATTAACCACCCTTTTTTCGATCAACCAGTTTCCAAATGTTTCTGATCTTTTACTTGTATCCACATCCTGCTGGTCTGATTCCTCTTCCTCTTCCTTCTGGTAAGCTCTAGACCCCATCTCTTTCTGGAGACGCAGAGCCCTGATTCAGGCTGGAAACTCTTTGGTTTCTGACTCTGCTCCGAAGAACATTCACTCGCTAGTCTGCTGTCAGACTTTAGAGGTGCATTGCGACAACCCAGCTGTCTGAGGCATGGACCTTTGAAATTAGTGAAAATGACACAAAACTTGAAAAGAGCAGGGAAGAAGGAGTTTAACCATCTTAGTCCAGAGCCCTGAACAACGTCAAAACCACAGTGAGCTCATCGTCTTATTCAGCCTGGAGAAAATCATGCAGGTGTACAGGATGATTAGAGGCATTTGTCGTGTGAATGGCCAGAGGCTTTTTCCCAGGGCTGAAACGGCTAACACGAGGGGGCTTAGTTTTAAGCTCCTTGGAAGTAGGTACAGAGGATATGTCAGAGCTAAGATTTTTAAACATAGAGAGACAATAGACAATAGGTGCAGGAGTAGGCCATTCGGCCCTTCGAGCCAGCACCGCCATTCACTGTGATCATGGCTGATCATCCACTATCAGCATCCAGTTCCTGCCTTATCTCCATAACCTTTGATTCCACTATCTTTAATAGCTGTATCCATTCCTTTTTGGAAAGCATCCAGAGACTTGGCCTCCACAGCCTTCTGGGGCAGAGCATTCCATACATCCACCACTCTCTGGGTGAAAAAGTTTTTCCTTAACTCCGTTCTAAATGGCCTACCCCTAATTTTTAAGCTGTGGCCTCTGGTTCTGGACTCATCCATCAGCGGGAACATGCTTCCTGCCTGCAACATGTCCAATCCCTTAATAATCTTATATATTTCAATAAGAGAGGTGTGTATGTGAAATGCACTTCCAGCGATAGTGGTAGAGGCGGATACAATAGGGTCTTTAAAGAGACTCCTAGATAGGTACATGGAGCTTAGAAAAATAGAGCGCTATGTGGTAGGTTTCTTGAGTTGGTTACATGGTCGGCACAACATTGTGGGCCGAAAGGCCTGTAATGCGGCGTAGATTTATATGATTCTATGAAATTCAAGGGAAATCTCTTCTCCCATGGTGTGGTGACTAGTTGTAACCTGTCATCTCAGAGAGAGTGAGAGGGGAGCGGCAATGATAGGGCAGTGACGGAAACATGGGCAGGGACCGGATAGACTGAGTGGCCTCTCTAGTGTACATTGTGAGTTCAGCTGAGACAGTAAGTACCTGAGACACGGGATTTGATACAGAACTGACATATCTTTCACAGATCCACAATATTAAATACCAGTCGAGTTTAAGGCTAACATCAGCAGAACAGACTCCTCCAGTGCTCAGTGACCAGGGTTCAGTCCTGGGTGCGATGAGCAACCGCAAGAACTGCGGAATCTGACAGTAACAGTCCCTCATGAACCTGCAGCTGCCTTCAGTCACCGTGATGGTTAAACATTTAACACAGAGCTGATTTGAACTTCCTCCCTGATGTGAAATTACTGGTGTTGCAGCAGCTGGGATGATTGAGTAAAACTCTTTACTCACTCCGGACAGAAATGTGGCCTCTATTTATTGTGAACTCACTGGAGCATCACAAGGTGGGTTAACTGAATGAGTCTCTTCGCACACACGGAGCAGGTGAACGGCCGCTTCCCAGTGCGAAGCTGTTGGTGTATCTGGGATGTCCCACAGAATCCCTTCCAAAATGAGAGCCAGTGAATGACATCACACTGCTATAACGTCATGGCAATGTATCCAATCAGATCACGGACATGGACACGTGACCGGGCTCTCCTTGTAGCGAGTGGGGCGCCGTCTTCTCCAGCATCTCCGTCTCCACATTCAAGGATCGGCGGCATTCAAGCGCTGGTGAACTGACAGATACAGCGGGACTAACGTGCTGTTGTGTTTGAGATTCGCATACAGAAATCCTTTGCCTCTTCAACCCGGTTAAAAGTTTACAAAGTAGGCCAAGTGGGCGAAGGACATTTCAGCTGAGATAATTTTGGTCTCCATGGTGATCGCTGATTAAAAACTCTGTCACAGCTCAAAACAATTTGGAGGAACAACACCTCATATTCTAACTGTCCACAGTTCAAGCATTCGGGCATAGTGTCAAACTCTCGGCAAATCAAAGTGAAAAAAAGACTATCAAACACCAAATGTTCACAGAGAAAAATATCGTGCAAACGTTGTTGTGTCTGGAAGAATTATTTTCCTCGCGCTGCCGTTTAGTAACGCCTCTGATGCTGTCTTTCTATTCCTTTGTTTCTGTGTCGACGGGGGATCTTATATTCCCCCAAACCTGTGTTGAGTTGTGGTCACCGCTCACCGGGACAAAGTCTGCCATTTCTCCAATGTCCTGCCGTTGACCACAGTAACACTATCTGCCTTTCACCCTGCACTCATAAATTCCCTGCTGTGCAGAAACCTGCCCGTGTCTGAACTACACGCAACATTTGGTACACCTGTATACCTGTGCGTTGATGCAAATAGCGAATCAGCCAATCATGCGGCAGCATCTCAACACATAAACATTGTGCAGATATGATGACGAGGTTCAGTCCCTGTTGAGTCCAAACGTCAGACAAAGGAAGAAATGTGATCGAACTGACGTTGAACATGGGATAATTATTGCTGACAGACGGAATGGTTTGAGAATTTCCCAAGCGACTAATCTTCTGGGATTTTCACGCACATCAGTGAATCAAATAACCACACGTTGCCACAGCGGCGTGCGGAAGAGCATCTCGGACCGTACAACACGTCGAGCCTTGTAGAGGATGGGCTGCAGCGGCAAAAGGCGGCACCGGCTTCCACTCCTGTACCCGACAACCCGGCCACTGAGTGGGTGTTTACTGAAGTAGCTTCAACTGCTGAGGAGTCAACAGGTTCACCACCTTATGGGAAATGCACTTCCCCCTCATCTCCGTCCTAAATCTAATTCCCGAATCTTGAGGCTGTGATCCCCAAGTGTAGTCTCACCCGCCAGTGGTAATGATTTCCCTGCCTCTGATTTACCCATCCCTCTTTCATTACTTGGTTCATTTCAGTCCGATCCCCTCTCTTTCTTCTGAAGTACAGTCAGTTTACTCCCAGGAGACACATAGGCTTAACCCCGTCATCACTATAATCAATTCCTCGGTACAACCTCTAGAGCCAAACCAAATTCCGTGACATGGTGTTGCAGGTCTACAAAACTATGGTTAGAATACATTTAGAGTATTGTGCTCAGTCCTAAACGTACAACATTGACCATAGCACTGTGCAGCACAGGAACCGGCCACTCGGCCCACAAAGTTGTGCCGACCAGCATGAGTGGAGCTACTGGAAAATGGGCTGAAAACTTTGCAGATGTGATTCAATGCAGGAAAGTGTAAGGTGTTGCGCTTTGGGAGCTCCAACCCCGGTAGGAATTACACAGTAAACGGTAGTGAATTGTGGCGTGCGGGGGAACAGAGAGATCTGGGAATACAGTCCCATAATCCCGAGACAGGGTCACAAAAAAGCTTTCGACACCTTGGCCTTCATAAATCAAACTACTGAGTACAAGAATTGTGACGTTATATTGCAGTTGAATGTGACGTCAGTGAGGACAAACTTCTATTGTTTGTCGTTCTGATCAACAATCTACAGGAAATATGTGGATAATTTGAAAGATTGCAGAGAAAATTTCAATGATGTTCCCAGGACTTTGGGATCTGCGTTATAGGGTAATATTCAATAGGTTGGGTCTTGCCCAAATGAGGCTTTACCACTTCAGGTTGGATGACTCTAGAGGAGATCATAGGTTAAGGGTAAAAGATGAAATACTTAAGGGTCAGAGGAGAGGGAAGTTCACTCAGATGTCGGTGGGAGTGTGGAATGAGTTGTCTGGGGAAGTGGAGAACGTAGGTTCAATTGCAACATTCTGTAGCCACTTGGACAGCTACATGGATTGGGGGGGGAGGGGTGGATAGTAGGAAAGACTCTTTTCCGGGTGCAGGCCGATGGGACTAGAGCAGGGAACAGGTCAGAACAGTTTGGAAGAAACAAGGTGTATGTTTATGTATGTTTTGTTCAATAAGTACAGCCCATCCCAAAGAATGCTCTCCAGTAATTTACATATCCTGACGTGAGGTGGGTCATTGTATTCCAATATTATTCATCCGGCTTCCTAAATAATATAATAACATTTATCCCTGGCTTTCTGGGATCTTGCTTGTGGCTAGAGAGAGGACAAATGTATTGCTGAAGTCCCCAGTAATGTCATCTACTCCATCTCACAATAATGTGCAGTGTAGCCCCCCAGGCTCTGGAAGGTTCTCGAACTTAATTCTCTTTAAGTCAGTGGACAAGACCTCCTTACTGGTGCGGTATTTACAGCAGGAAAAATACCCTTCAGCCCATGTGCCAAAGCGACCGAGATCTGCATTCGATTTAATTCCAGTTTCAGGGGGAATGGGTCAGACGCAGACAGACAGAACTAGTTTAGGTGCTCACCTGGTCGGCATGGAAGGGCTGTGTTGAAGGACCCGTGCCAATGTTGAAAGGGATGGATCTCTTCCGAGACATTGTTTCTGTATCTTTCAATAGATGCTGCCTGACCTGCTAAGTTTCTTGAATTTTTTGCATCCCGTTCTGGTCAACATTCAGTCGAGAAGATGTCTTGTGCTGGGAGAATGCAGAGGAGGTTTACCGGGACTCTGGGATACGTGTCATGGGGTGAGATTGGATTGTGTTGAAGTCCAGTGTTAATGTGCAGAAGGATCCCAGGATCCAGTTCATCGCTCCCGGAAAGTGGCTGCATGGGACAATGAGATGGTAAAGAAGGCGTACGGTCTGTTTACTTTTAATAAGCGTGGCAGTGAGCCCCAATGTCAGGTAGCTGGGTTGCAGTTTACTAAATCTCTTGATGAACCGCATCTGGCATATTGCATTATATTACCGGGAAAATGTCGATGCTTTGGACAGTGAGTAGAAGAGGGTAAACATGACGCTGCCTGGATAAGGAGAGATTGAGCAATCGAGGGATATTTGCTCGGGAACAGTAGAGGCTGAGGAAGGCCACACCGAGGAGTATGGGTATATGAGAGTCGCAGACAGAGTGGATAGCCGCTTCCTTTTTTCCTTGAGGAAGAAATGTCTGATACCAGAGGGAATGTATTTAAGGTGAATGGGGGAAACAGCATCTCATTACAAACAACAGAAAATCTTCCGATGCTGGAAATCCAAGCAACGCACACAAATTGCTGCAGGGACTCAGCAGGCTCGGCAGCATCGATGAAAAATAAAAGTCCAGTCGACATTTCTGGTCGGGAACCTTACAGTCCTTTTTCGCAGCATTTATTTATTTGTTTGTTCATTTGTTTGTTTGTTTACTTATTTAAATTTAGTGTAATTTTGTATCATTTCCAACCACTCCTGTTGTAATAAAACAACTTATGTAAGACAGTGATGTTAAACATGATTCAGAATGTTTAAAGGAGATGTTCTTTACGTTTTTTTTTTCATTCTCATCGTGGCGGGTGTCTGGAAGGATTGCCGAATGTGATGGTGGAGGCCGATTCCATGGAGGTTATCAGATACCACATGAATGCGTAAACATGGAAGGATGTGCACCTTGTGTAGGCAGAAGGAATGGCTGTAGTTAGTCATGAAATTGTCCGTTCGATTAGTTCAGAACAACGCAGTGAGCAGGAGGGCCTGTTCCCCTGCTGTACTTTTCCATGCAGGCGAGACCACAGCGGAGTAACTGTGCGCATTTCTGGTCGCCCGCCTCAGGGAGGACGTGTTTAATCTAGAAAGGCGCAGAAATGACTCACGAATTTGTTTGCTGGGACCGGAGGACTCGAATCAAAAGGAGACGGTACAGTGACTGTGCAATGATCCCAACACCGAGGGCGATGCAGCACCGATTATCCTCCCCGACCCTACCCTCAGATTCAATTGTAGGTGACGTTAATGGTGGCAAATGGCACAACTGGCCTATAATGGAAGCGGTGTGACGTAATTCACAAACACCGTCATTGAGTTGTTGTGCTCGCAATGAGAGGTGGTGCGTGACGTAATGACCAGAGTCTGAGGGGATTATTTTTAGGTTTCCTCATAATGGAAGTAAAGGCACACGAACGGGGCATGTTTTGTTCGCAAATCTTACGAGCTCGCAGTAAATGAGCTCTGATTCCAGAATTTGAACCCGCGCCTGCAGCCCACAGTACTGACAGCATAACTAAGAAAATGCATGTGAATTGCCTCCCCTCCCTCACCTCCAGCCACACAGTGACTGTGGGTAGAACTTACCAACAGGATGGGACACTCCAGTGGAGCTATATCAGCGGGAACCTGAACTCTCATTGTCCAGCTTCCCAGAACCGATGGCAACTTTAATCGTTTCCATTTGGTTGCCTCTCACTCTTCGAAGATCCAAGAGATAAATACCCATCCTGGCAAACTCTCCCCATAAAAGAGCCCCAATGTCCAAGCAACATCCTTAAATATCTTTTCTACATTCCTCCCGGTCTAACCACAGTCCGCTCTTTTTCACACACACACACACACACACACACACGCACACACAGACAGACAGGCGCGCACATATATACACACACACACAAACACAATATCTCTCCTGTTCTCCCAACCCCACGCGTGCACCGCTCTCGTTTCATCACCTCATTCAGCCACTCTCTCACGTCTCTCCCTCACACTCGCGTCCCTGTCTCCCTACCTCTATTTCCCCTCATTTCCTATTTTTACGGTCCACATTACTGTTGTTACTAATTTCCCGGAGCTGCCGGTCGATGGGACAGTTCGCCCGGGAATAACACCTGGGATCGGGCGGTGAATCTGGGTTGTGCTCAGGACGCGGCTTTATTAATGACCTGTCGCACCCAGTTGAACGAATATTTCACCGCGCTGATCACCTGCTCCCTGAATTTCGACTGAGTCACAGCGTAAATAAATGTGCTCGTGCAGCAGCTGAAATTCTTCAGCAAAATCCTGGCGTTGTGAAAGATCACCTCAGAATCATTGAAATCGAATCCAATTCCTTTGATCTCATAATACATGAAATTTACAACTAGTGTCAGCCACAGGGTGATGAAGCTTCCGGAGATGGCGAGGAGTAAGATCACAGACCTCCTCCTGCTCTCCATCTCCGGGTCACTGCGATTCTCGCCTTTGCCCTGACCTCTCAGTCCCTTACGGACCCGACTGGCCACTAAAATGTGCCTGAATGTCAGAGCGTTGAGTAACAGGATCACAACGAATGAACGGATTCAAAACTATATCAAGCTAATCGTATACTACCCATCCGGGGTCAGTGAAAGTATATTCCATGAGCTTGCAGAACCATGTTACATTCTCGATGATCTCTCTGGGTTCCCAGAGGAAGTAACGGGGAACATTTTTTCAGAAAGGACAGCACGGCGGTTGTTGTTAGAACCACAGCCGCAGTTTTCCCGGTGCAATATTTTGTTTTTAGTTTCTGACAGCAAATAGCGACAAAGCGATCAACAGTGAACATGACGGTGAACCAGACAGAACAGTATGTGGCTGTGAACCTCAGTACCTCGACAACTCTGCACATCGGGGTAGTGTTCAAAAAATTCCACGGAAAGTAATAATTTATGACTTGACGCACAAAGACCTCGGTGACAACGGTCAGTAGATCCGCCGCTGCCGTGGCCACCAGGTAGCGGGTGGTACAGGTAGAGAGGCCACACTTTCCCCGGGACAGGATCACAATCGCCACTAAGTTCACTGCAGGGAGAGAGACAGAGAACAGACACTGGGAATTATTGAACACATACTCCGGGAATGGACACGGGTTCGGGTTTCCGCCAATGGCCATGAGCGCCAGAGGCGGTGAGCAGCTGCTTATCTATCACCAAGCACGGGTCACACTGTCTCAGACCTGCCTTCCCCGCTGTGGAGATATGACGAGATGTGGGTAATCGTCGGGAACAACAGCGATCCAGTTCCGGATGGGGCCAGTTTCACTGATTTAACCTTGAAAATACAATGTCGTGTTATCTTTGCAGAAAAAGTGCAATTCAGAATATCAAATAGGTACATATGACTACCTACGGTGCTGGAAAGTTTGTGAACCCTGTTCAATTTGATCTCTTTCTACATAAATATGACCGAAAATTTGATCCGATCTTCACATAGGTCCTAAAACTCGATAAAGAGAACCCAATTAAATAAAAACATAAAATATTATACTTGTTCATTTATTTAAGGAAAATATTATCTAACGTTACATATATTTGTTGGGAAAAAAAAGTATGTGAACCTTTGATTTCAATACAGGTGTGACCACCTTGTACAGCAATACCTTTAAACAAACGTTTCCGGTAGCAATTGAACAGTCCTGCACATTGACCTGGAGGAATTTTAGGTCATTCCTCCCGACAAAGCCGCTTCAACTCTGGGGCGTTGCTAGGCCTCCTTGCATGACTACTTACTTCACGTCCATCCACAACATTTCTACGGATTAAGTTCAGAACTTTGACTCGGCCATTACAGGACAAGAATTTTCTTCTTTGTATACCATGCTGTTGTTGAATTACTCATATCTTTCGGATCAATGCTTGTTACATTGTTCAACTTCTATTAAGCCTCAGGTGATGGATTACGACACTAGAGTCCCTCTGCAAAATGTCTTGGTACAATTTTGAATTCGTTTTTCCCTCTGTGGTTGCAGGCTGTCTAGGCCCTGCGGCACCAAACCTGGGACGGTGTATTGGCGTTGGTGTGCAGGGCCCTTTTCCCTCCAGACATGCAATGAGCATTTACATAGAAATCTACAGCAGATTCCAGGCCCATAGGCCCACAGTATTGTGCCGACCATGTAACCTGCTTAGAATTACCCAACTGCATAGCACTTTTTCTAAGCAACTTGTGCCTATCTAACAGTCCCTTAAAAGGCCCCATTGTATCGCCTCCAGCACCGTCGCAGGCAGTGCATTCCGCGCACTCACCGCTCTCTGTGTGATAACCCTATCCTGTGTCCAGGCACCCTGAAGCTATGCCCCTTCGTGTTAGCCATTTCAGCCCGAGGAAAACTCTCTGACTATCCACACGATCAATGCCTCTCATCATCTTATACACCTCTGTCAGGTCACCTCTCATCCTCCGTCACCAAAATGTTCACCTCTTTTTTTTCTCATCTATCCACCGAAGATTGTCCCGGAGGCATTGTAGAACATCGAGGTCGCCTTTTGCAAACTTGAGACGTGCAGCAATGTTATTAGTTTTTTTGTTTGGAGAGCAGTGGTTTCCCCCGTGGTGCTTTCAATAAGCATCATTCATATTCAGCGTTTTTCTTGTAGTAGTCACATGGACAGAGTCGCAAGTTGTAGGTTTCTGCAGATCTTTTGCTGTTACCCTTGTGTTTTTTCTCACCTCCTTCAGCACTGCACGCTGTTCGCTTGGCGTGACCTTTGCAGAATGCACACCCGCAGGTACAGTAGCAACAGCACCGACTTTCCTCTGCTTGTTGACAGTTTCTCTATTTGTGGACTTCTGAACACTCAGGTAATTAGAAATACTTCTGTAGCCATTTCCAGCGTCATGTATCTCTACAATTCTTCTTCTAAGGTTCTCTGAAATTCGTTTCGATCGAAGCATGATGTCGATAAACAGATCCTCTTTGAGAAGAGCGGGCTCTATCAGTAACCTGATTTTGTGTTTCGTTTTTAATAGGGCAGGCAATTTCCACAACCGACACCTCCAGTCCTATCTCATTGATTGGAACACTTGATTTCAAATAGCTTTTGTAGGACGCGTTCACCCAGAGGTTCACATACCTTTCCAGCAAATACATGTAAAATTGGATCATTAGTCACGGTAAATAAATTAACAAGTACAATGTTTTTGTGTTATTTATTTAATTGTGTTCGCTTAGTCTAGTTTTAGAACGTACATGAAAGTCTGTACACATTTTAGGTCATATTTGTGCTGCAATAGAGAAAATTCTACAGGTTTCACACACTTGCTATCACCGCTGTACCTCGCGGTCAACAACGCTACCGATTCAGTACAGCCGCAAAACAATTGTCACTGTTGGTACAACTGTAATCAATGTAGATTCTCTGTCGGTTTAAGCATTTGCATCATTTCGGGAGCCATGTGGATGGGCATTGAATTACTATGCGTTATTAGGATGTGAAATTTCATGGGAGCTGATTTACCATATAGGGGTACAGGCGGCTCTGGACAGAGGTGGTACCTTTGATATCTGGCATGCTGCTCCCTACCAGACAGGGTGGACGGGTATCACTGGTCCTCATCCATCTCCTAAATCTCTCACGTGTTGGCTCCAAGCGCCATACCCCGGTAAACCGCTTCAGCTGGCGGGCTAAACCACGTGAGGGGTGGTGTTAACAGGCACCACTGGGCTTCCATGATAAAGTTCCCGGCCGGGACGGAGAGGTTCACAGATGAACTATAACGGCCAAGTGCTCACGACCAAGGCGAGCCACCTAGCTGGGGGAAATCGGCTGTGGTTAAACCTGGAGAGGGATGGGCTCCGCCAGGTTTCGGATGCGCAAGACACGCCTCATGATGAGCACACCGAAAAGCTGGTGCAAAGCTTGTCATGACGGCGCCCCGACGACTCCACCAGGAGTTAAGGGCGCAAGAAGAAGAGGAAGATTTACCATGTCAGGGGTTGTATTAATTTGATGCACGTACAATATGATTGAGGAGCTCAGCATATCAGGTAGCATCTATGGAAATCAGCAAACAAACAGTCGACCTTTCGGGCCGAGACGTTCCTCAGAGCTGGAGAGGAATGGGTTAACTACACCCACAACAGCAATTATGAAACCGAGAGTTTAGCCTGAGAGTGTTTCACAACCATATTTACTGTCTTCTCGGATCGAATTATTTCATCAGTTAGATTTTGCAATTTTGTTTCAAGCTATCCGTACCTCATCACAATTGGGATTTTACTTGAATTACATCATGTTTATTTTTACCCAGCTGTTGGAAGACACGTCTCCCTATGTGTAGTATTGAATATTCAGTGTGCCGGAGCGAGTATAAATGAATGAGCGTGGAGATTCATCAGCTCAGAGTTTCTTCAGCGAGATCGCGGGCAGCTGGGAGACGGACTGAATCTCACACAGCATGCTTGACACATTCTACCGCGTGAGAAAGATATGGCACATGATCATTGCCGTTATTGGTGTTCCTGGTAAGAACTTAGGAGAACTATCTTTTGCTGTTCTGTGTATACAGTGTTTGGACTCGTTCAGTTACTGACAGCGTTGTGATGCCGCTTCCCTTGGACAACACTGGTGTCGTGGAGAGGGGAGACTTGCAGCATGGGCAGCTGCTGGTCTTCCATACAACCTTGCCCAGGTCTGCAACCTGGAGAGTGAAGATTTTCCAGTCGCAGATCCATGGTCTCGCAAGACTAACGGATGCCTTGTGATGCCACTGTTAATGTAATCCTTTATAATCGCACGGTAGCTTTATGGGCTACTTGGTATTATTCCATATTAATAGTGTAACTTGCTTTAAATTCAAATCTAAAGGCATTACGCTGTGCTTTAAGAAATTGCTGCAAATGTGAAAGAAACGCGGGAAGCGGATCGCCGGTGAGATTCAGGGGAGAGAGGTAGAGATCACGTGACTTAGATTCCAAACCATCCGGAGTTTCCAACTTTAAGTCAGGGTCTGTGCGCGCTTTAGCGCACCAGGGTTTGTTTCCATGTCCTGTTCCGTGAAGTGATGCGGGAGTTTTGAGCCAATACAGCGGTTTCCGTTAGAGGTCAGACAGGGTAAGGTAAAGGCCATAGGCGGCTCTGGAACAATAAGCATCGAATCATTTAGAGAAACACTGCAGTGATTTGGAGCGACATCTAAAACAGGCAGATGTTTCGATGTAACTGCGCTTTAGGAATTGGTTGTTTTAAGCACTAACGAGCAAAATATCTGAAACGTTCATCCGGTCAGAGAAGATTGGAACTTTCTGATCGGACACATTGTCACCGATCAGAAAGGAATGGGTATAGGAGCCCCGATAAATATTACTTGCAGAATTTAAAAGAACCATGCCAGCCGAGGCTCCTGTGTGCAAACTGAAACCGAGGGGGAAGCGAAGGCAGTCGAAATAGAAAACTAAATTTACATTGAAATTTGTCAATGGAAAGAAGTGGAGGGACCGAGCTTCTCGGTACGCGGAGAGTGGCAGAGTTTAGCTGACGAGAACGTGGCGATCACCATTGCTGAGAAAGCGGACGAGGTATCCAGGCTTTACAAATCAGTCGATGATGGGAGAATGATATTGATTTCTACAAAGCGCCCTCCGTGATCAGTTGGCAATGCCTACTTCCAAAACAGTGTTCCTATTCCAGTACCGAGCACCGTACCGTTTTACAACTTTTAAAACTCCAGAAATGAGTTGTTCGCAATGTTTTATTGTTGTCAATTTTCAGCTAATCCAGCCCATGGAGGGGCAAGACAGCAATTCACTCATTCTTTTTTGCCGTTCCCCCAGTGAATTTAGTGGCGACTGTGATCCTGTCCCGGGGAAAGTGCGGCCTCTCCACCTGCACCACTCGCTACCTGGTGGCCATGGCAACGGCCGATCTACTAACCATCATCTTTCAGGTCGTATTGTGGCGGGTCAGTTATTATTACTTCCCCGGGACTTTCCTGGACATCACCCCAGTATGCAGTGTGATCTACGCCGTAGGTCTGGCTGCCACAGACTGTTCTGTCTGGTTCACCGTCACTTTCACGTTTGATCGGTTTGTCGCCATCTGTTGCCAGAAGCTGAAAGCAAAGTATTGCACCGGGAAAACTGCGGCTGTGGTTCTGATAACAATCGGCGTTCTGCTCTGTTTTAAAAATATGCCCATCTTCTTTATATTTCGTCCTGTTAACGTGATTAACAACATACCCTGGGACTGCATTCGAAAGCCCGCTTACTTTGAGGATCCCGGGTGGGTGGGATATAGAATGTTTTCTACCGTTTTAATGCCATTACTCCCGTTCGTGTTAATAGTACTGTTCAACGCTCTGACAGTCAGACACATCCTAGTGACAAGTCGCGTCCGTAAGGGCCTGAGGGGTCAGAACAAGGGAGATAACCGCAGTGACCCGGAGATGGAGAGCAGGAGGAGGTCTGTGATCTTACTTCTCACCATCTCCGGCAGCTTCATCATCCTGTGGTCGGTGAGTGTTGCCGAATTCCTTTATTACACCATCGCCGGATTGGATCAGAATAATTACAACGTTACGGAATACATAGTTGAACACACCGGTTACATGCTGATGTTATTAAGTTGTTGTACAAACACTTTTATTTATGGGGTAACGCAGACAAAGTTCAGAGAGCAGTTCATCAGCGCAGCGAAATATCCTCTCACGTCAATTATTCAAATGATTAACAAACGCAATATCTAATGCCTCTCAGTGGCGGTCGCTGTTTTCTTTCTGTCTTGACGTTATAGAGCAGGCGGTCACCGAAGATCGTGGCACATGCGAGAATAAAATTGGTTTAGATCCCGAGAGAGACGCAGCTCGGAAACATCCCCTCCCGCACCCACAGCCCACCACGTAACCCTTCTATCAATTATTAAACTAAACCTGCCTTTTATTGTTTTATTGTCTTTCGCTATATTCCGGCTGCTGTCACCGCCACGCCACTTTCGATAACGAATCCCACCCTCCGGTGTAAATACTCACCGGTCGAGTGGCCTAAAAGTCGTTGCACTCGGTGACGGAGAGGAAACGGAGCAACTGGAAACTAGCGGAAATACTGCCGTCACTAGGAGAACGGGCGGAATCCACACTGAGCGCTCCGGAAATCAGATGGAGCCTGGCCCGTACGCAGACAGAACAATCAGCGCCAGAAAGAGACTTAGCTGATTGCCTCCAACATCGGCCCGTTCTTTGAAACGCTATGAGCAGACAACATTGGCGTGTACAGAGATCCTCACTTCAGCTGTGAGTGTCCCTGCCCAGTCAGTTGGTATCAACTTTGTGATGTGTCCCCCTGCACAGGCAGTGTCTCTCCAGCGTCCAAATATCACCTGCAGAAAGTCTGTAGCTGATGGTGGCTTGCATGATGTTGTGAGGAAGGAAGTCTTCCTTCCTCATTTACCTTGGTGTCTTTTAGCAGGTAACAAGACCGTTAATGAACGCAAAGCGATCGAAGCTGTCGATAGACAGTTTATTGAGGCTTCGGTCGAAGGCCCGATGGTTAATACTGACGGTCGAATGAAACGGCATTAACCCACAGGATGCAGAAGCTGTCGATATACAGTTTATTAAAACTTTGGGCAAAGGCCCGATGGTCAATACAGACGGTCGAACGACTCGGAATCAGAACATTAAACCACAGGATACAGAAGCACAATCGGCTCATTCGCTCCATCGAGCTCTTCTGCTGTTCTTTCTCAGGTAATCTCTTTCTCAACCCAAGTCTATTCACCAAGAAACTGTGAACCCACTAACGAATTAACAATCAAACTGTTTTCTTTAACTTCACCCTCGTACCGGTCCTCCACGCCATCGGTGGCATCAAATGCGACTCCTCTGCCGGCATTGCATTCGCTTCTTTACTAAGCAATTGCCCTGCACGTTAGCCTTCAGTAAATCCAGAGCTGCGACTCGTCACTTCATATGAATCTCTTTTTTTCTGAATTACCTCCGCAATTAGAAACTTCTCTGCGCATTAATCTTTCTTTCCTAAGTGCTACCCCACACCTTCATACACTGTATTCCACCTGTCACTGCATTGCCCACCCGGTCAAACTGACCCCCCGCCGGCGACACCACTTGTCTCTTCAGGTAAATCCTGTCCATCTGAATCCCATCCATTGTCTGACCCTGCACTGTTGTGAAGCTCATCTACAGTAGTTCCCGGCTTATCTGTGTCTTACATTGCGACACAACATTGTCCATCCGCCATCCTTCCCATTCATCACTGTTTGATAACGAGGACACAAAGATCGCTTCCAAGGGCACAGCAGTCTCTGCTTTGTTCCCCCAGAGGATCGAGGAGGCGAGGATATCAGGATAGACAATATACAATAGACCATAGGCGCAGCAGTAGGCCATTCGGCCCTTCGAGCCAGCACCGCCATTCACTGTGACCATGGCTTATCATGCACAATCTTTACCCCGTTCCTGCCTTCTCCCCATATCCCTTCACTCCACTATCTTTAAGAGCTCTATCTAACTCTTTCCTGAAAGCATCCAGAGAATTGGCCTCCACTGCCTTCTGAGGCAGAGCATTCCACAGATCCACAGCTCTCTGGGTGAAAAAGTTTTCCTCAACACCGTTCTAAATGGCCTATCCCTTATTCTCAAATTGTGGCCTCTGGTTCTGGACTTCCCCTCAATCGGGAGCATGTTTCCTGCCTCTAGCGTGTCCAATCCCTTAACAATCTTATATGTTTCAATCAGATCCCTTCTCATCCTACTAAATTCCAGCGTACACAAGCCCAATCACTCCAATCTTTCAACATATGACAGTCCCGCCATCCCGGGAATTAACCTCGTGAACCTATGCTGCACTCTCTCAGTAGTAAGAATGTCCTTCCTCAAATTTGGAGACCATATTCATGAAGATCTCCAGAACTTCAACTCTTCCAGTGTTGATCTGCTCTCACAGACAATGAACCCTGCAGTGAACTCACAATGTCCGTCTCACGTGTAATTGTAGATGAGATGCGTTCATTTAACAGTTCCACCATTTCCTGTGGTTCTACAGATAGATCACCATTTATGCGGACGGTCTCTATTCCCTGCAGCCACACTTTTAAAATCAATCGTTTCGGTTTCTCTGTTATCTTTTCAGTAAGGAGTATTTCTTGGCCAACCCTTGTCCTACTCAGGCACTGTCATGATCCCTATACTGAACAAGGAACTGATTGATCCCGGTTGCGTATATCCGGCAGATGCCTCATCTCCGTATTGTTCCTGATATTGCCCTTAATGGCCATTGGCAAAAGAGCTTGCCTGCTTATTCCAGCGCAGCCCTTTACTCTAACCTGATCATTCTGCCACCGATGTCTTCTCAAAAGCTTCACACTTGTGCGGTGTCATTTACTAATATAACATTTGCAACTTCCTGCCTTATGCCACCAGAATTAGTGTTCGAAATATTTAGATCTTTGACTTCAACGTCTATTCCATCTTTTCCCTCTAACAACCTGTGAACAATTAGGTTGATGTTTATTGGTCACAAATGAGACAACTGTAATGTATGGGGCAAAGTTAAAAGCGAAATGCTACCAAAATAGCGATTTGCATAATATATTGGAAATTCCTCGTGTGCCAATTCCCAGGTCACCTGGAACACTATTCATTGTTCACGTGTAAATAGGGCAACCAGTTAGATTCAGAGATGGTCAGTTGATATTCTCAGCAAGTAACTTTTTGCCACTGTCAGAGTAATGTTTTCCTACTCCAGTTTCGTCTCGACATTATGAGGCAAAAATTGGTGTATCGTGTGCAACTTGTGCTCCTTGCTTAAGAAACACCTACTCGCAATAGAGGAATGTTCACCCTCTTGGCTTCTGATGTGGCGGGACTGTGACGGGAATTGGATTAAGTGGACTGGACGCTTTGTCACGAAGTTGCTTCATTCAAACAATGACCTGAGCATTCATTCACACTGAACAAGATAAAGGATTTGCAAATGTTGCAGATAATCTCCATCTGAGTCCACATGGTTGGTACAACATTGTGGGCCGAGGGGCCTGTAATGCGCTGTAGATTTCTATGATTCTATGATTGACAGTCTGGGTACTGGAAATATGTATCCTGCACCATGCAGTCCAAGACGATGAGGCAACATTTCAGAAGAATAAATACACTGTTCACGATGGATATCAGACGAAATTCTTTAATGCTCGTGATTGGTGAATCATTGGATTCCGATAGCTGTGAATCTGAGGTTAACAGTAACTCAACCTTACCCTTGACGGATAGTGGAGGGCGATTAAGTTGGGGGTGCCGGATTGCGAATCATAATGTTTATGTCATTCCATTCTCTTTCTCCAGTGAATTTAGTGGCGATTGTCATCCTGACCCGGGGCAAGTGCGGCCTCTCCTTCTGCACCACACGGTACCTGGTAGCCATGGCAGCGGCGGATCTACTGGTCATTATCACTGAGGTCGTTTTGTATTAACTCAATTATCATTATTTTCCCGTCTGTGTGCACTGTTCTCCGTGTCCTGTCCCGCATTGCCGTGAACTGTTCCGTCTGGTTCACCGTCACTTTCACCTTCGATCGGTTTGTTGCCATTTGCTGTCAGAAACTGAAAACAAAGTACTGCTCGGGGAGTGCGGCGGCCGTGGTTCTAGCGCCATCTAGCGTTCAGTTCTGTATGAAAAACGGCCCACTTTACTTCACTTACGGGCCCACAGAGATTATTAACAATGTACCATGTTTCTGTTATCCGAAGCCAAGTTACTTCACTGAACCGGCGTGGGTGGCGTATGACTGGTTTGACATTAGTTTTAACTCTGTTCCTCTCATTCGGCGTAATTCTGCTGCTCAACGCTCTGACAGTCAGGTACATTTTAGTGGCCAGTCCGATCCGTAGGGGGCTGAGGAGTCAGGGCAAAGGGGGAAACAGCAGTGACCCGGAGATGGAAAGCCGGAATAGGTCTGTGGTTTTACTCTTCACCCTCTCCGGCAGCTTCATCCTCCTGTGGCTGACGAATGCTGCAGAATTTATCTACTATCACATCACCGGGATAGGAATAAGGGAATGACTCGGAAATTATTTTCGACTATGCCGGATATTCCCTAAGGAATTTCAGCTGCTGCACAAACACATTCATTTACACCGCCACTCAGTCCAGATTCCGGGAGCAGGTGAAAAGCGCGGTGACATATCTGTTCATTTCAATACTCCGGTTCATTAACAGAGCAACCCCCTAAGGAAGCAGAAACCTGCTCACAGCCCGACCCGATGCTCCCGACTCCTATCCTCTCTTCCCTAAAGCGACGCAGCTGGCAGAATATCGACGGACCGTATAGCTACGACCTCCACACAGTAAGCGTTGTCACTCTCCTTCGACCGCACGTCTGGGAACTTGACGCTGGATATCCACTTCCATCGGTGACGGAATTCCCAGTCCCCAGGTCAATGTGTCAGGTGAATGACATCATCCTGCAATCTCCGGGAACAGTGACCCTCCCCCCAACACTGCCCTCTATCGGAGACCCCGTCCTCTCAGTGACCCTCCCCCCACACTGCCCTCTGTCGGAGACTCCGTCCTCTCAGTGACTCTCCCCCCAACACTGCCCTCTGTCGGAGACCCCGTCCTCTCAGTGACCCTCCCCCCACACTGCCCTCTGTCGGAGACCCCGTCTTCTCAGTGACCCTCCCCCCACACTGCCCTCTGTCGGAGACTCCGTCCTCTCAGAGACAATGGAGAGGTTTCACTTTCTCCTCAGTCCCCAGACACGGAGAATCTGCGTCCAAATTGAAAACAACAGCATCAGAATCAGAATCAGGTTTATTATCACCGGCATGTGACGGGAAATTTGTTAACTTACCAACAGAAGTTCAATTCAATACATAATCTAGCAGAGACAGGCACAGTAAATAAACAAGTATATCATTTACGTGTACAGCAGATTTTTTTTAAGTGTGCAAAAGCTGTTTAATACTGTATTTAAAAAAAAAGAAGCGAGGTAATGTCCAAAACTTCAATGTCCTTTTGGTAATCAGGTGGCAGAGGGGAAGAAGCTGTTCCTGAATCGCTGAGTGTCTGCCCTCAGGCTTCTGCATCTCCTACCTGATGCTGACAGTGAGAATAGGGCAATCCCTGGGTGCTGGAGGTCCTTAATAATGGACGTTGCCTTTCTGAGACACTGCACCCTAAGGATGTCCTCGGTGCTTTGTTGGCTGGTACCCAAGATGGAGCTGACTAGATTTACAACCTTCTGCAGCTTCGTTCGGTCCTGTGCAGTTGCACCTTCATACCAGACGGTGATGCAGCCTGTCTCAATGCTCTCCACTGTACCACTATAGAAGTTTTTGAGTATATTTGTTGATATGCCAAATCTCTTTAAACTCCTGATAAAGTAAAGTATATTACCAAGCAGGGTTACAAATTACAGCACTTCTCGGATACCTATAATGTCTGATGGTGGTGGCCCTGCATCCGTTCTTCCCGTGAAGTATGACCAAACAACCTTTGTACCAGGTGTTTGATCTACATCTTTTCTAGGGGTGACCATAACCCGTCCATCCGTGTGGCACGGAGCCTCCATTCATTGTTCCCGGTGGTAGTGAAGCCTCAGCCATTGATCCGTGTGGTATTGAACCTTCATTCATTGCTCCCGGTGGTAGTGAAGTCTCAGCCATTGATCGGTGTGGTGTTGAACCTCTACCCAATGTTCCTTGTGTGAGTGACCCACAATCCATTGATCCCGCCGGGCTTACCATCAGTCCAACGTGCCCGGTGGTGATGACCCAACATCATTGATCCCTGTGGAGGGGGAGGGGTGACAAGACATCTATTGTTCCCAATGGAAGTTACCCCTCCATCCATTGAATCCGGTGGGGTGACTAACCATCCTTGTCTCCCTTTTCTGTGTCCCTACATCCATTGCCCTTGGAGAATTTGACATTTTATCAATTATTCCCGGTGGAGGTGACTCTCCATCCACTCTTCCCTATGGATGTGACGCTTCATACACTGTTCCTGATAGAGGCTTGTCTTTGTTGATTTTATCTGATATCAACTTATAATGTCTGTCGCCATGGAGACGACGCCGGCAGTATCGGCCGTCACTAACACTGAGTCCAATGTACGTCACTTTTCCTGCAGTCTGACTCTCTGTTACTTTGGTCGAAAGAGCAGCTTACAGCCTCAAAATAAATGCTCAAACACGCAAATAGTGGTATTGATCCCACTCGGGGCACCTTTGTTTCCTTGAAACGTCGCCCCGACTGGTCAGATGCCTCCCATATCCGCAGGTTTCAGCGCTGGGCAGCACCTGCTCAGACAACGCAGACGATAAAACATATGTAATCTAAAGGGGAAATCACAAATGATGCATCAATTGCTCGTTATTACTTGTTTACTAGCTACTGTATATATAGAATTGCAAGATTATGCATCTCGCAATTGATCACTACTCATTTAGTCAACCGCAATATACTTACAGGTGCATAAAGGATGCGGTAATAGTGCGAAAGCATGTAAAGAACAAACGGTAATAGATTCCGTAATCCTAAATCATATCCGGCGGAAAATCAGAAAGCTTTCCTGTTGCTATATTGACTCACAAAGGCATTTGACGTGTCCCACACTCATGGAGAATAGACGCTCTTAAAATATATAAACTGCACCCAGTCCTTGAGGAATTCTTTCAACATATGATGAAGCATTAGCGTAGTGTAATCACTGTATCAAACAAACAAAATAGAACAACCACCGTTATCAAAATAATCCGAGGCGCTTTTTTTTCCCAGGCGACTGTGTAAATCCACTATGGCTCTCTTCCGTTTTACACCCGCAATCTAATTTACTGAATCGGACGAAAATTGATATCAATTCAGAAACAATGGAGTCGATTATACTTTAACACCCTTCCTACACATGGTTGATTTGAAATTATTTGCTCCTTCACCAATGAAGAGAAAACAACTGATTCAAATAACAGTACTATTTTCGAAGGTTATAATTATGAAGTTTGGACTGGATGAGTGTGGAGAATTTAACATAAAGAAAGGTGCAACCGAGCTCACAGAATATAAGCCACAGCAGCGGGTACAATACAACCGATGGACGAATATGGGGAGTAAATATCCAGTATATCTACAGTCAATGAGAACAGATCATAGTTTCATAAAGGAAAACCTCTTGACAGAATTTACTTCAAGGCTTCAGAAAATCTGTTAAACGCAGCTCAACAGTAAACATACAACAAAGGCAATACACACTTTCACTACACCCATATTAACGCATTATTTTGTCATAATATCCGCAACAGATCTGGAAATTTAAAAATGAATAGTAAAAATTAAAATGGGATTTTAGGTTAAAAATGTATATTCGAATTCGCTTAGATTAACTCTGTTTATTATAGAAGAGGGACGAGGAATAACAGACATTAAACATTTACTGACGGTACAACTACATTCAGATACAACTTCTGATAATATAGTTTCATCAACGAAAACAGTATTCAGCAGTCGACGCGACCACAGGCAATTCTGATAAGAAGTACAAACCACTGAACTGAAATGAGAGCACAATTCAGAAGTAAAGAAGTAATTATGAACATTGAAGAAAAAAAATCTCTAATGGAAGAGCATGACCCATGATGGAAGAACCCTCCCCCGACGATCTGAGCAGACTAGATTTCCACAGGGAACCGTCGAACGCCCAGGTAAAAGTTGGAGACTTCCCAGAAACAAAGGGTTTCTTGTGGCAATGCAGGACCAATTGGTTAACACACACACACACGCACACACACACACACACACACACACACACACACACTCACACACACACAGACACTCACACACACACACACACACATAAACACACACACACACACATAAACACACACACACACACTCACACACACACACACACTCACACACACAAACACACACACAAACACACACACAGACACACACAAACACACACACACACACTCACACACACACACACACAAACACACACACACTCACACACACACAAACACACACACACACACACTCACACACACACACACTCACACACACACTCACACACACACAAACACACACACACACACACTCACACACACACACACTCACACACACAAACACACACACACAAACACAAACACACAAACACACACTCACACACACACACACACACAAACACACACACACACATACACACACACACACACATACACACACACACACACACACAAACACAAACACACAAACACACACTCACACACACACACACACAAACACACACACACACATACACACACACACACACACACATACTCACACACACACACATACACCCACACACACACACACACACAGACACAGACACACACACTCACACACACACATCCCACACACACACAGACACACACACACACACACACTCACACATCAAACATACTTATAAAAGACAAAAACAATCAGCATGATAAATTAGAAAACAGAGAGAGAGAGAGAGAGAGAGAGAGAGAGAGGGAGGGAGGGAGGGAGAGAGAGAGAGAGAGAGAGAGCGAGAGAGAGAGAGAGCGCATAGGGAGAGAGAGAGAGAGAGAGAGCGCATAGGGGATTTACAATGAAGGTCTTACGTTATGAAAATGGGTTGGGTGAACTCGGTCTTTTCTCCTTGGAGCGACGGAGGATGAGAGGCGACCTGACCGAGGTGTACAGGATAATGAGAGGCATTGATAGCGAGGGGCTTCTTTTGCCCAAGGACTGAAATGGCTAACAGGAGGGGGCATAGTTTCAATGTGATTAGAAATAGGTATCGAGGGGATTTCCGGGGTATTTTTCTTTCACACCAGAGTGGTGGGTGCGGGGAATGCACGGCCTGCGGCGGTGGTGGAAGCGGATACAATAGGGTCTTTTCAGAGACTCTTAGATAGGTACACGGAGCTTTGAAAACTAGAGAGCTATGCGCTTGGGAAATTCTAGGCAGTGTCTCGAGTAGGTTACATGTTCGGCTCAACATTGTGGGCCGAAGGTTCTGTAAAGTGCTGTAGATTTTTATTTTCTATGTTCTGTGGAGCATGATGGGGAACGTCTTCATCCGATGGTGGTGGGAATATGTAACAACTTACAAGAGGCTGCGGATTCTTTTTCCCCATGTATCAATATATGAATTAATAGGTTATGGTTGGCTTTGGTGTGGTTTCAGATCAATAGGATTAGCCGGAGTAACAGTTCAGCACAAACTAGCCAGGCCGAATCATCTACTTTCCGCAGTGGTGTTATATGATTCTAAACTGAAATTGAACCGACGCAGACATCTCCACCCAGCACATTCTGACACCAGGGTGCTGTTTCCAGCGCGGTTACAAATAATGTACTGTATACAAAGTATATGTAAATCAACGATGCATAAAGTTTGGAAAAAAAATATAATCCCTCCATCCCTCCACCTCCTGTCTTCTCCAATCTTTTCGGATCTCCCCCTCCCCCTCCCACTTTCAAATCCCTTACTAGCTCTTCTTTCAGTTAGTCCTGACGAAGGGTCTCGACCCGAAACGTTGACTGTACCTCTTAATAGAGATGCTGCCTGGCCTGCTCCGTTCACCAGCAACTTTGATGTGTGTTGCTTGAAATTCCAGCATCTGCAGATTTCTTCATGTTTGCATTAATAAATAAAATCTGGCGATTTATTACTTATTTATTGTTTGATTTGTTTATTCTATCTTAATTGTTCGAATGAATCTTTGTCTGCTTTTGCTTATTGGAACACAATCGCCATCACATATTTCCATTCAATCTGTGCATTTTTTTTTCTTTTAACCGATTCCCGATGTATGAAATAATCAAAGCCAGCTATTTTTCCAATCTTTGCGGCAAGTGTGAAAACTTATCACAGCAAGAAGGCCAAAAACACAAAGACACCAGGGTTCCCTGTGACTGGAGTAGAGGACTACAACTACCGTGCCCTCCTCCGACGCCACTGGAAATTCTGCTCCCTTTCAAGTCACCAGCAGTTCAGGAGAAGCAAACACACAGGCTCCCGTGTCTTTATAAAGTTACCAGTGTATCAACGTTACCAGTATATCCGTGGTAATGATTTTATCTAATTTTACTCTAATAGTCTCATTTCTTACCGCCCCACATTCATTGAATCATCTGCTATTTAATGAGCACTTGCGTTTTGGTGGACTGCGTTACAAGACAGAGGCAGGATTTGCAAACAACAGGAATTCTGCAGATGCTGGAAATTCAAGCAACACACATCAAAGTTGCTGGTGAACGCAGCAGGCGAGGCAGCATCTCTAGGAAGAGGTACAGTCAACGTTTCAGGCCGAGACCCTTCATCAGGACTAACTGAAGGAAGAGTTAGTAAGAGATTTGAAAGTGGGAGGGGGAGGGGGAGATCCAAAATGATAGGAGAAGACAGGAGGGGGAGGGATGGAGCCAAGAGCTGGACAGGTGATTGGCAAAGGGGATACGAGAGGATCATGGGACAGGAGGTCCGGGGAGAAAGACAGGGTGTGGGGGAAAACCCAGAGGATGGGCAAGGGGTATAGTCAGAGGGACAGAGGGAGAAAAAGGAGAGTGAGAGAAAGAATGTGTGTATAAAAATAAATAACGGACGGAGTACGAAGGGGAGGTGGGTCCTTAGCGGAAGTTAGAGAAATCGATGTTCATGCCATCAGGTTGGAGGCTACCCAGACGGAATATAAGGTGTTGTTCCTCCAACCTGAGTGTGGTTTCATCTTTACAGCAGAGGAGGCCGTGGATAGACAAAAGTAGAGGAGGCCGTAGATAGACTACAGTAGAGGAAGGCGTGGAGCTTTAGAAAATATTATCTTCCTGTCCGATTTGTAACAAATTCACTTTACTACTGCGTCTTTTATTTCATCGCTGCGTCACTTTGATCAGCGAAACACCTTAAATTTGCGACTTTTCCAGCTCGTGATTTTGCTGAGACTTCCGGATGATGGAATACGAAACAGATAAGCGAGCACCGCAGAGCAGGACTATACAAAGCGTCAGAGCGCAATTACATTAAAACAGGAAGTAATGGCGGAGAGGTACAGGAACTCGGAGCAGGGGAATGAAAAACTAGCAATTATGTAAAAATGACTGTACAAGCGCGGCTGATGGATGGTGAGACTGGCAGCTCGGCTTTCCGCTGTACCATTGCTCTGATGGAGGTGAAATGGACGGCAGTTGCGTCACTGACGGTAGTTCATAGGAAGTACGTACGTCACAGAGGATGGAACCCAGTGACGTAATTGGGGAACAAGTCAGGAATACGAAAGGGATGATCACAATGACAACACAACAGGACCCTCAATCGTTAGCACGATGTAAAGGTGAAAATTTGGAAGAATTCAGAGATAGGTGTATGAATAATAATAGGGTGTAATACTTCGTGAGTTGATCTTCTTAAATACTGCCCGAGACAGCTCAAGTGCCAGCGATCTTGATTGGTAACAATGTGTTATGAGCCCCCAGGAATGCTTTGTGAATTACAATATAGATGATTATGAAAATCAGCCGGTGACCCTCGATCACTTGTGAGGGAATGAGACTGTCCACCTGGCTTATGTGTCTGTGGGGGACTCATTTGTGACCAATGACTATCACTCTAAACGATTACAGTTTGTTAGAGAGAACAGATGGAACAGACGTTGAAGTCAAACACCTAAATGATCGAAAACTAATTCTGGTGGCATAAGGCAGGAAGTTGCAAATGTTACATTAGTAAATGACACCGCACAAGCGTGAAGCTTTCGAGAAGACATCGGTGGCAGAATGATCAGGTTAGAGTAAAGGGCTGCGCTGGAATAAGCAGGCAAGCTCTTTTGCCAATGGCCATTAAGGGCAATATCAGGAACAATACGGAGATGAGGCATCTGCCGGATATACGCAACCGGGATCAATCAGTTCCTTGTTCAGTATAGGGATCATGACAGTGCCTGAGTAGGACAAGGGTTGGCCAAGAAATACTCCTTACTGAAAAGATAACAGCGAAATCGAAACGATTGATTTTAAAAGTGTGGCTGCAGGGAATAGAGACCGTCCGCATAAATGGTGATCTATCTGTAGAACCACAGGAAATGGTGGAACTGTTAAATGAACGCATCTCATCTACAAGTACACGTGAGACGGACATTGTGAGTTCACTGCAGGGTTCATTGTCTGTGAGAGCAGATCAACACTGGAAGAGTTGAAGTTCTGGAGATCTTCATGAATATGGTCTCCAAATTTGAGGAAGGACATTCTTACTACTGAGGGAATGCAGCATAGGTTCACGAGGTTAATTCCCGGGATGGCGGGACTGTCATATGTTGAAAGATTGGAGCGATTGGGCTTGTGTACGCTGGAATTTAGTAGGATGAGAAGGGATCTGATTGAAACATATAAGATTGTTAAGGGATTGGACACGCTAGAGGCAGGAAACATGCTCCCGATTGAGGGGAAGTCCAGAACCAGAGGCCACAATTTGAGAATAAGGGATAGGCCATTTAGAACGGTGTTGAGGAAAACTTTTTCACCCAGAGAGCTGTGGATCTGTGGAATGCTCTGCCTCAGAAGGCAGTGGAGGCCAATTCTCTGGATGCTTTCAGGAAAGAGTTAGATAGAGCTCTTAAAGATAGTGGAGTCAAGGGATATGGGGAGAAGGCAGGAACGGGGTAAAGATTGTGCATGATAAGCCATGGTCACAGTGAATGGCGGTGCTGGCTCGAAGGGCCGAATGGCCTACTGCTGCGCCTATGGTCTATTGTATATTGTCTATCCTGATATGCTCGCCTCCTCGATCCTCTGGGGGAACAAAGCAGAGACTGCTGTGCCCTTGGAAGCGATCTTTGTGTCCTCGTTATCAAACACTGATGAATGGGAAGGATGGCGGATGGACAATGTTGTGTCGCAATGTAAGACACAGAGAAGCCGGGAACTACTGTAGATGAGCTTCACAACGGTGCAGGGTCAGACAATGGATGGGATTCAGATGGGCAGGATTTACCTGAAGAGACAAGTGGTGTCGCCGGCGGGGGGTCAGTTTGACCGGGTGGGCAATGCAGTGACAGGTGGAATACAGTGTATGAAGGTGTGGGGTAGCACTTAGGAAAGAAAGATTAATGCGCAGAGAAGTTTCTAATTGCGGAGGTAATTCAGAAAAAAAGAGATTCATATGAAGTGACGAGTCGCAGCTCTGGATTTACTGAAGGCTAACGTACAGGGCAATTGTTTAGTAAAGAAGCGAATGCAATGCCGGCAGAGGAGTCGCATTTGATGCCACCGATGGCGTGGAGGACCGGTACCAGGGGGAAGTTAAAGAAAACAGTTTGATTGTTAATTCGTGAGTGGGTTCACAGTTTCTTGGTGAATAGACTGGGGTTGAGAAAGAGATTACCTGAGAAAGAACAGCAGAAGAGCCCGATGCAGCGAATGAGCCGATTGTGCTTCTGTATCCTGTGGTTTAATGGTCTGATTCCGAGTCGTTCGACCGTCTGTATTGACCATCGGGCCTTCGCCCAAAGTCTTAATAAATTGTCTATCGACAGCTTCTGTATCCTGTGGTTTAATGGTCTGATGATTCCGTGTCATTCGACCGTTAGTATTGACCATCGGGCCTTAGTTCAAAGTGTTAATAAACTGTCTATCGACAGCTTCTGTATCCTGTGGTTTAACGCCGTGTCATTTGACCGTCAGTATTAACCATCGGGCCTTCGCCCGAAGCCTCAATAAACTGTCTATCGACAGCTTCGATCGCTTTGCGTTCAATAACGGTCTTGTTACCTGCTAAAAGACACCCAGGGAAATGAGGAAGGAAAACACACAACGTCATGCAAGCCACCATCAGCTACAGACTTTCTGCAGGTGATATTTGGACGCTGGAGAGACACTGCCTGTGCAGGTGGACACATCACAAAGTTGATACCAACTGACTGGGCAGGGACACTCACAGCTGAAGTGAGGATCTCTGTACACGCCAGTGTTGTCTGCTCATAGCGTTTCAAAGAACGGGCCGATGTTGGAGACAGTCAGCTAAGTCTCTTTGTGGCGCTGTCTGTTCAGTCTGCGTACGGGCCAGGCTCCATCTGATTTCCGGAGCGCTCAGTGTGGATTCCGCCCGTTCTCCTAGTGACAGCAGTATTCCCGCTAGTTTCCAGTTGCTCCGTTTCCTCTCCGTCACCGAGTGCAACGGCTTTTAGGCCACTCGACCGGTGAGTATTTACACCGGAGGGTGGGATTCGTTATCGAAAGTGGCGTGGCGGTGACAGCAGCCGGAATATAGCGAAAGACAATAAAACAATAAAAGAAATAAAAGGTAGGTTGAGTTTAATAATTGATAGAAGGGTTACGTGGTGGGCTGTGGGTGCGGGAGGGGATGTTTCCGAGCTGCGTCTCTCTCGGGATCTAAACCAATTTTATTTTCCCATGTGGCACGATCTTCGGTGACCGCCAGTTCTGTAACGTCAAGACAGAAAGAAATCAGCGACCGCCTCTGAGAGGCATTAGATATTGCATTTGTTAATTATTTGAGTAATTGACGTGAGAGGATATTTCGCTGCGCTGATGAATTGCTCCCTGAACTTTGTCTGCGTCACCCCATAAATAAACGAGTTTGTGCAGCAACTTAATAACATCAGTATGTAACTGGAGTGTTCAACTATGTATTCCGTAACGTTGTAATTAAATGGGTCCAATACGGCAATGGTGTTATAAAGGAATTCGGCAACTCTCACCGACCACAGGATGATGAAGCTGCCCGAGATGGTGAGAAGTAAGATCACAGACCTCCTCCTGCTCTCCATCTCCGGGTCACTGCGGTTATCTCCCTTGGTATGGCCCCTCAGGCCCTTACGGACGCGACTTGTCACTAGGATGTGTCTGACTGTCAGAGCGTTGAACAGGAGTATTAACACGAACGGGAGTAATGGCGTTAGGACGGTGGAAAACATTCTATATCCCACCCACCCGGGATCCGCAAAGTAGGCAGGCTTTCGAATACAGTCCCAGGGTATATTGTCAATCACGTTAACAGGACGAAATATAAAGAAGATGGGCACATTTTTAAAAAAGAACAAAACACCGCTTGTTATCAGAATCACAGCCGCAGTTTTCCCGGTGCAATACTCAGCTTCCAGCTTCTGCCTACAGATGGCGACAAACCGATCAAACGTGAAAGTGACGGTGAACCAGACAGAGCAGTCTGTGGCAGCCAAACCCACGGCGTAGATCACACTGCATACGGGGGTGATGTCCAGGAAAGTCCCGGGGAAGTAATAATAACTGACTCGCCACAATATGACCTGAAAGGCGATGGTTAGTAGATCCGCCGTAGCCATGGCCACCAGGTAGCGAGTGGTGCAGGTGGAGATGCCGCACTTTCCCCGGGACAGGATCACAATCGCCACTAAATTCACTGGGGGAACAGCAAAAATAATGAGTAAATTACTGTCTCGCCACTCCATGTGCTAGATTAGTTGGAAATTGAGAAGAATACTCGGTACTGGAATAGGAACTTTGTTTTGGAATCGTTAACTGATCACCAAGGGTGCTTTGTAGAAATCAATATCATTCTCCCATCATTACCTTTTCTACTGACGGTTGGATACCTCGGCCGCATTCTCAGCGGTAGTGATCGCCGCCTTCCCGTTAGCTATGTTCTGCCATTCTTGGCATATCGAGAATCCCGGTCCTTCCTTCTCATTCCATTTAAGAATTTCAGATAAATTTAGTTTTCTAGTTCGATTGTCTTCGCTTCCCCCTCAGTTCCCGTTGCACACGGGGCCTCGGCTGCCTCGCTTCTTTTAAATTCTGCAAGTAATATTTGTTGGGGTTCCTACACCAATTCTTTTCTGATCGGTGTCAGTATGTCGGATCAGAAAGTTCCAATTTTCGCTTTTAAATATTGTGTCTGACCGGATGAACATTTCAGATATTTTGCTTGTTAGTGCTTAAAATATCCAATTTCTAAAGCATAGACTATATACTTACTTCGAATCATCTTCCTGTCTTAGATGTCGCTCCAAATCACTGCAGTGTTTTTCTGAATGCGAAGCTTATTGTTCCAGAGCCCCTGACGGAAATCGCTGTATTGGCTCCTAACTCCAATCGCTTCACGGAACAGTTCATGGAAACAATCCCTGGTGCACTAAAATCGCGCATAGACCCTGATTTAAATGTTGGAAACTCCCGATAGTTTGGAGTCTAAGTCATAAGTGCTGTCTACCTCTCTCCCCTGAAGCTCACTGGCGAGTCGCTTCCCGCGTTTCCTTCACACTTACAGCGATTTCATAAAGCACAGAGCAATGTCTTTACATTTGAATTTAAAGCAGGTTGCACTATTGATATAGAATTATACCAGGTAGCGCATAAAGCTACCGAGCGCGCTGGATTAGGGGGTTTACATTCACAGCGGCATGACAACGCTGTCGGTAAATGAACGAGTCCAAAGACTGTACACACAGAACTGCAAAAGTTAATTCGCCTATGTTCTCACCAGGAACACCAATAACGGCAATGATCATGTGACATATCTTCCTCACAAGGTAAAATGTTTCAAGCATGCTGTGTGAGATTCAGCCTGTCTTCCAGCTGCTCGCGATCTCGCTGAAGAAACTCTGAGCTGATGAATCTCCACGGCCGTTCATTTATACTCGCTCCAGCACACTGAATATTCAATACTACACAAGGCTGACGTGTCTCCAACAGCTGGGATAAAAATAAAAATAATGTAATTCAAGTGAAATCCCAATTGCGATGATGTAGGAATAGCTTGACACGAAATTGCAAAATCTCAATGACGACACGACATAACGGAGCAGTCAGTGAATATAGTTGTGAAACCCTCTCAGGCTGAACTCTCGGTTTCATAATGGCTGTTGTGGAAGCAGCTAACCCTTTCCTCTCCAGCTCTGAGGAGCGTCTCGGCCCGAAGCATCGACTATTTAGTTATTCATTTCCATAAATGCTACCTGGTCTGCGGAGCTCCTCATGCGACTTGTACGTGTCAAAACAGTTTTCAGAGGAATGTTCAGGTAGCAATGCATCACCTGAGGCTTAATAGAAGTTGAGTAATGCAGCAAGCATTGATCCGAAAGATAAGAGTAATTCAAAAATGGAAAGATTTAAAAAGAAGAAAATTTTTTTTTAATGGCGGAGTCAAAGTTCGGAAATTAATCGGTAGAAATGCTGTGGATGGACATGAAGCAAGTAGTCCTTGCAAGGAAACCTAGCAACGCCCCACAGCTGAAGCCACTTTGTAAGGAGGGATCAGTTAAATTTCCTCCAGGTCAATTTTTTGGAATGAGCAATTGCTGCTGGGAACGTTTGTTGGAAGGTACTGCTGTGCAAGGAGGTCACACGTGTTACTGAAAGCAAAGGTTCACATGATTTCCCAACAATTGCATTAATATTGGATCATTTGCCTCAATAAATAATTGTATAAGTCTAATGCCTTTTTGTGTTATTTATTTAATTGGGTTCTCTTTATCTAGTTAGGGACCTGTGTGAAGATCTGATCACATTTTCGGCCATATTTATGTAGAAAGAGAGAAAGTTCTACAGGGTTCACAAGCCACTGTACTTAGACATATTAACTTATTTGACATTTTGAATCGCACTTTCACTCTAAAGATAATACGACATTGTATATTCGTATTTCGTGACGTGCTACCTCTCTGTACCTGTGTATTGAATGATCTGAGTTGAATAGCACATAAGAAGGGCGCTCGCTGTGTCTGTATAATTGTTGAATTAATAAGGTAGTGGGTCGTTGGTTATGGGTAGTGTCACGTGACAGACCAACTTTTTTTTGGGAGGGAGGTGTTACATACCCCGTGGGTAATGTCACGTACCCCGTGACGGGTTAAAGAACCAGAAGAAATAGAAAACACTTTGGAGTCCAGTATTGCTATTAACTAATACTATTTATTAGTAACTACGCAATACAGTAATTTAAATGCAGGTATATCAAACAGATTAGCAATGAATGTGTGTGTGTGTGTTTGTTGTGTGTGTGTGTGTGTGTGTGTGTGTGTGTGTGTGTGTGTGTTTGTTGTGTGTGTGTGTGTGTGTGTGTGTGTGTGTGTATGTGTGTGTGTGTGTGTGGAAATATATGAAAACCAAGCTTCTTCAGCTCTTGGGGTAAACAAGTAGTCTTAAGATGATGAGTAAAGTTCAGTTCAGTTCCTGGTATTGTGCTGAGTACTGCTGGAGAGAAAGAGAGGGAGAGATTTGAATCTTCAGGTGAGCTGATGCCGTCGATCTTCCCGTTGTCCTCCGAAATTCTTTAGAAGTCAACGACCGTGACCACAACAAAGGGGACCGTTCTTCTGTGGTTAAATTGTCAACCCAGGTGAGGATTGGACACACGAATAACTGCCCACCGGTCACACCCTTTCCATACTGCAAGAACAACTGATCGATCCGCCTGATCCATCCTCCAAAACTCTCCCTTTCTGTGGGCACAACAAAGTTCATTCAGTGTCCAAAACCATGTGCCCGTAGGTCTATCATCTGACCATCTATTTATCTCACTGCGCTGAATACCAACTGTCTCTCAAACAGCTCCTCTCTTCCCTCTCCGTAAGAACGTACAAGCAGGCAATGTCCTTGTAGAAAGTATAAGTAAACTGTGAGCGGTCTTCATCCGTCTCTCTCTCTCTCTCTCTCTCTTTCCCTTTCTTTCTCTGTCTTTTTAACAAGGTGTCTGGTGTATGGCACCTCATTCTCTCTCTTTTCAAAAGCACAGTTGATAGGGGTAACTCAGGACCCCGTCACAGAAAAAATGTATAAATTTGTCAGATGGTCATCGAAGGGCTGATAAGGGGTGGTGATACGTGGTGATTAAGTCCCATGGGTGAGTAGGGCTGGGATATTCTCAAAGAGTGATGGGGTTCTCAAGAGTGCTGATGTAGAGACGGACAAAGAAATGGAAGTTCAAACATCAGTGAAAATAGGCATACGGTTTGATAATGTGGTGTTCAGTACATTCCGAAAACCTGCCTTCAGTGACGATAGCAATCATAATATATAATATTGGTCTGATTAGAACATTAATGTTTCTTCAGTGAAGGGTGTGATAGCAGGGGAGCCGATGCAGAGGGATTTCGCCAGGAAGCTGCAGAAAGCGGAACATTTCAGATATTCAGGGATCAGACTCTTCTTAAAATGGAGGAGGAACAGGTGTTTCATAGAGAATTATTAGCGACATTCATGTGTTCAGTAGTAGTAAACATTCTCTATATCAGATGCATCGAATATGAAGGGAATAGGTTCAGCGGAAGTGGAAGTTTATGCTAAGTTAGCGTAAGTTGTTGACTTTCCTGATTTCATTCTGATGTGAGGAAATGACACAGCAACTTCAATGTATCTGTACCGACCTAGGCTACTGTACTTACAGTGGTCACAGTGATGTCTCCCCTACACAAGAAAAAAAAGAGAGCGGCTGTGTGTACTTGGTCTGTTCCCTGTTTATTTGCACTATATTAATTAATCCACTGATACACAAACGTTTTGTCTCTGTCTCCAACTCTCTCCACTGCCATCACGAGGCAGCAGTTACATTCCAGGATCGGCAGCTCATCTTCCAAATGGACACATTGCGACGATCGGGAATGCGCTGTACTTTGTTTTCTTCCGCTGGCAGAACTCCCCTCTGATTGTTTCTATGGTGATGTCCAGGTCCCCCTCTTGCCCCGGCAAGATAAAATCCTAAAGAACCGCTCCGTGTTCTAATTAATTGCTCACCGCCCTGCAATCTTCATGTTGGAACTTGGTACATTTACACGCTTGACCCATTTCCAAAGGTGAGTGTTAACTAGTTTTGCTTACTACGGAGACTTTTCCAATGGATAAGTTCTACCAGTCTATGTTTCTGTTTCAGACCTTGAAACAACATCTGTTTCGCGATTCACGCTGGAAAAGATAATGGGTCATAATTTGCCAAATGTCTATGGTCAGAGCAAGCCGATCTATGGCAGCGAGTAATGTGGAGGCATTGCTTGACGGGGTGTAGTGGCAGGTGAATGACATCTAAAACTGTGCGAGATTACCTCCAGGATGAAATGCACATTGTGAAAAGCGGCAGAGAAATCACCTATGTGTACACCGACAGCGTGTTCCTTACACTCCACGAACAGTCATAGAATAGGGAAGGGAATAACCGGGAAAATAGTTTTACACAGACAAGGCGTCCCTCTTGATCCTGATGAAATCTTCGTGTTTCCGACCTGGGGTCATCATCTTCTGCGACGGTTGCTATTCTCAGAGTTGTTGCTACTGGTACTCCTGAAATCAAATATTTGTATTCATTTCCTTATCAGGTAAATCTGTTAAGATTAATTTTCGTTGACTCTATCTGTAGGGCTTTCCCCCCACGCTTGTGATCCAAGTAATTAATTTTTCTCCTGTCAATCTATTTTAAACGAGACCAACTAGGTTAGCCAAACACTTGGCTCAGACCACCAGGTCACATGCTGTTCCTTCGGCTAGTTTGTTTCTTATTTTTTTCTTCTCATCTGAAAATAGTCTCTGGTTTAGCAGATCAGAAGCAATGAGAAAACTATTAGGATAATATGACTAAACAAAACTCAATGTGTCCACCTGTAATAGCTCTGATTAAGTCTTCACTGAGTGACAATAAATATTTGTTTTTTTTTCCCCATTGCCTAGTTCCACTGCCTTTGCCTCGCTCCTGCTTACTGATCTGCAGATTACAGTTCTTTCTGGAGAAGGCATCTGTCTGTATGTCTATTCATCCATCTATTTACAGTATCTATATCTATCTATCTATCTATCCGTCTGTCTATCTACCTGTATCTCCCTCTTCTTGTTCCCTGCCCGATTGCTCCTCTCTCGAACTGTCTAACCGTATTTTGTTCATCTGTTGCTGCACCAGAAATTGCAGCTTTGATCGCAAGGAGATGGACTTTGATTGACTGCTATGGAGATGGAAATGCCTCTTTTCTCAATCTTACTGGATCGATGTCCACAAGATGGAAATGTTGTGCTGTGGGAATAACGTCAGTTCACCAGTCCATTGCCGCTTCAAGGCATTTACAAAGTCGGACTGAATTCCATGATCCATCAGCCAGCGATTCGGTAGTGTGCAATCTCTCACTTGGTGTTCCAGGTGTAACTGCATTGATGATATATGGTTTGGTGGATATAGGGTGGCAAAAGTAAGTGAAGGTTCACGCGAACTGGCTGAGAAAATGAAGCGCAGTGATGGACAATGAACTCAGATGAAAATATAAGTTCTCAGTCCCAATGTGTTGGCTGGACATACAACGGAATAACGTAAACAGAATGATTCAAGGGAAGATGAAGATTAACACCAAGAACCCTGCAGTCCATTTACAGGGAAGAGCTCCACTGTGGTTGTCCCAACTGATCAGCGACTAGCATTCGGGTTCCGGCACTCCAGTACCCCGCAGTGTGGTAGATGCCGCTGTCCGTTCTCTAATCGCTTCGCTCACCAGAACAGGAAGAAACCGTCGCGCACACCCTTGTCTCCCGATGCTCCTTTGGTCTCAGTATCCGAAAATGACGAGGAGGCTGTCCTCAAGCAAGTGAATACAAGGTAAGCATCCGTTTCGGACGAAACACTTGGCCGAGTACTGATGACCTTTTCCGAAAAAAGGTCTGGCTGTTGCATTTACGGAAACCTCAACCTCTCTCTGCACGGTATGTGGTACCCAACTGCTTTAAGCAGGCTTTAATTATACCAGTGCCGAAGAAGAGCACGGTAACGTGTCAAAATATTATCGTCCAGTAGCACTTACTTCCACAATAAAAGAATTTTGAGAGACTGGTGTTGAAACATGTCAGCTCTTGTTTGAATGACTATGTATCCGCTCCAGTTCGTCTGCCGCAGCAACAGGTCTACAGCAGATGCCATCTCCTTCTCTCTTCATGCAACCCTGGAACATCTGGACACCAAAGAGGCTTACATCATGATGCCGTTTACCGAATGCAGCTCGGAATTTAACACTATTACCCTCTTCTCAACGATCAGTAACACCAGGATCTGGGTCTCAATACCTGCTTGTGCAAATCGATCATTAATGTCCTCACCTATATAACATAGTCAGCACGGATTTGCAAAATCATCACCTCCACGATCTCCATCAGCACAGCAGCGGCAATGTGTAATTAGCCTCCTTCTTTTCTCGCTTTACAATTATGACTGTGTGGCTAAGCACAGCTCCAACACCATATTCAAGTTTGCCGATGACACCACCGGCGTGATCTGTATCAAATTGAGTGATGAATCACCAGACAGAAGGAGATTGAAATCCTGGCTGAGTGGTGCCATCAACCTCTCACTAAATATCAATAAGACCAAGGAACTGTGTCTCCAAGTTCAGATATGGGCCAAATGCCGAGCAAGAGACACTTAGACAGATAGACAGAGGACCAGGCAGCCAGAGGACAGGAAGACAGGCTGAGCACTCAGTGCTTAATCGTAAGAGTTCCAGCGTTAGTAGTACAGTTTGTTATTTCGCCTTTCGGTTGCGTTTGGTCGTCTTGTTTATCTGGATTGCGAGTCTGAGTTCATTCTCCACCTTACTCTGCATTTCGCGCCACCACCATCCATAGTTTTTTCGCTACATCCACAAGATTATCAGGCTTGCATATGTTACCCAATCACAAGATCCTTGTGACGTTCATCCTGCAAATGAAACAACACTTGATCAGGAAGTGAAGGACTTTTGAATGGAATTCGACCAACAAGCTGATTTGTGGACGAGAACGAACGAACCTTGACTGATCCCCCGCATATCTTTTGAATTTTGGAGAAAAGTGCAACGCAATTGGGTAACACAGACTGTGGCACGTCGAACATGATACATGGGGAAAGACAGAGATCATTATCTAATATGACCATTGAAACTATGTGGTCGCATTTTTTAACGCCGCGACACCTCGTCTCCATTTGCAATTGCATTATTTTTTTGTCGTTAATACTCGCGCATACTCACAAACACTCTCTCTCTCACACACACACACAGACACACACACACACACACACACACACACACACAGACACACACACACACACACACACACACACACACACAGACACACACACACACACACACACACACACACACACACACACACACACACACACACAGGCACACAAATACCTGGTAGGTGAAATGGAATCGATTTCTGCTTTAATTGTTGTACTTGAAGATGTTTTGCTTATTTAACTGCAATTTCGCGCATCAAATCAATGTTTTTGTTTAAAGAATCTAAATGTAATGAGAACGTGCTTCACTGCCAGACAGGTACCTCCATGGATTCCGTTTTCTACTACGACACAGGTCCATGGAGAGTCCCGCGTCTAAAACAATATAAGTTACTGCGACCTCCTAGTTAGTCACTTCGTCTAACGTGACCGGAAAATGTATTTATTATCATCTCGTTTCAATTACAAAGTTCATTTTTAACGAGAACGTGCTTTATAGAGTGTATTGTTAAGCAAAGCGATATCAAGCAATCGTCCTTCGTAAACATTCTTCCACTTACTGACCTTACTAAAACTACTAACGTAATTTTCTTCATCACTGAGATAGTTGGAACAACAAATCATTTGATATGTGCAGGTGGCTGTGAATAGTAATTATTATGGAAACTTGCATATAGACATATGACCGATGCATGGGTTGATTGTCATCTCCAGCTTCCAGGCTACGAATGCGCTGATAAAGAGTTCATTTTGTGAGGGAAAGGTTTGTACGATAGAGAATGGAGAACATCACCGCACTTCATAGGGAGGATATCGTTCTGGAGTAAGCAACCAATTGGTCTTCTCGGAGAAATTTAAACCAGAATGGTCACTTTGAAGTAGATGTGTAAATTTATTATCAAAGCAGCTATATGTCACCGTATACAGTGAAACCCCGATTTTGCACGCCCCGATTTAACGCGAATTCGGATATAACACGATGTGTCATTGGACTCCATGTCCATCCATGTCCATGTCAATCCACAGTCCCCCTTCTCCATCCTTGTATCCCTTTTGCCAATCAACTTCCCGGCTCTTGGCTTCTTCCCTCACCCTCCTGTCTTCTATCATTTTCGGTCTGTCCTTCCCCCTCCCCAATTTTCAAATCCCTTACTATCTCTTTTTTCCGGTACTCCTGACGAAGGGTCTCGACCAGATGCTGCCTGACCTGCTGCGTTCCACCAGCAGTTTGTGTGAGTCACTGGACCTTTTTCTAGCAGAAACAAACTGCTAGAAAAAGAAAACCTTTTTCTGTGAAAGATAAGCTTCACGCACTTGACGCGATCAAGACTGAAAGTCATACTCAAGATGCACGAGGCCTGAACCAACACTCCGTGGCTGGAAATCTCACGAAGAAAAGTTACGAGCGTCGCTTTGCAAAGTTGAAGAAGAAGCAGGTCTAAAAGCCAAACGCCAAACGATCGCGTTATAACGGGGTTTCATTGTACGTACAGGACTGAGATTCATTTTCTGAATTTCATAAACAATGAACCCAGTAAACGTAATCAATGTCTAGACGTCGACATGGAAGCGTCGAAATTCTGGCTCTGAGATGTAGATGTAGATGTAGAATATTATTGAAAATACATAACAAAATACCAAAAAATTCAAGGTAAATGCCGGAAATTCTAAAAGAAACTAGAAACAGTTGAACACACTCCATGACCCTGGAGCAGTTTAACTCAATCTGATGACATACACAGGCAAAATCAAATTAAAAACATTATTCACCAAAATGCTGGTTTAAAATATAAACTCATTAAAAGACACCATACCTTACTATAAACACAATCTGTTCCACTTTTAGTGTCAGAGTCCTACTCATTATACCACGACGGATCATAGAGAGCAGAATCCATAATAATCGTCCAGATGTAATATTACTGCATAAACACGCAGGAACAACGTACTTAACAGATATAGCCATTCTAAAAACATATAACATTCAGAAATCAATAAGTGAAAAACACCGGAGACATGTCGAATTAAAAGGAGAAATTGAAAGACTATGGGCAAGAACAGGACAAATTCTGTCCCAATAGAAATACCCACAAGTGGTTTCACACCAAAAGACCCTGCACGCTAGCACTAAACAATTAGGGCTACACAACAATATCTGTGTAAGTATTCAGAAAGCTACTAAACTAAGCAACACTAGAATAGTCCGGAGGTTCCTAGCATTTGAGAAACGAGTGTGCTTGGCTATGCCCATGTACCACAGGTTCTGAACTTTGAAAACATAAGAATAAATAATAAATAAGCAATACATATGAAGAAAAGCAGATACAGAGTTCTTGAAAGTCAGTCCACAGCCTCTGGGAACAGTTCGGAGATGGGGTGAGGGAAGTTGGCTGAAATAATCCCCACTTGTTCAAGGGCCTAATGGTTGAGGGGTAAGAACCTGCTGCAGGAGGCTCTGAAGCTCCTATACCTTTTTCCATACAGAGGCAGCAGGAAGAGAGAAAGGCCTTGATGGTGTGGGTCACTGATGGTAGATGCTGCTTTCCTGCGACAGTGCTCCGTGCGGATGTGCTCAATGGTCGGAAAGGGATTCTCCTAGGCACCGGTATAAGCCTGCTTGAAGCAGGTATGCTCCTCAGACTGCCTATGCGAGAGATTAAAGATATCGATGAAAAGTCCAGACAGTTGCTCAACACACGCCATTCGTACTCGTCCAGGTACTCAATCTGGGCCGGATGCTTACCGTTGGTTCACCTTCCAGAATGATTCTGTCATGTCAGCAGTGACAGGTTCATCGGGGGCTGTGAGTGTTCTTGAAGGTTCCTGCATGTCTTGACGGCCAGAGGGCATGTCTAGAAGGCATTAGGATCATCTGGAAGCAATGCCTTGTTTTCATCTATGTCGCTTGGCTTCACTTTGCAGGAAGTGATTGCATTCAGGCCCTGCCATACTGCCGAGCATCTGTCAGTGATTCAGATTTGGCCGCAGCAGCTTGCGAATCTTATGGTTCTGACTGGGGAAGAATATGAATGACTTGGTGGGGACACACTCGTCTACGACTGTTTTTATAAAGTCCGTGACAACCACGGTGATGATCATTCCGATCCTTTGATGACGCCTTAAACACGGCCAAGTTCACCGACTCGAACCAATCCTACAGCTGTTCGTGTACCGCCCGGGTCCACGCTTCTGTTGTCTAATCACCGGAGCCTTTCTGATTTCCTTATTCCTGAACGCAGGGAGGAGATGTACAGCCAAGTGATCAGATTTCCCGAAGTGTGGTCCAGGAACAGTTGGTATCGCTAATCGTGGTATAGCAATACCTGGATCTGTTGTGACCCTTGGAGTTGCAGGTTACATTTTGGAGATAATTGGCAGGATAATTTATTCAAACAAGTCTGATTAAAGTCGGCGACAATAATTTTAAAGACTGATTGAAGCGAACGAATGATTTGAAAGGTTCGTGCTCCGCTGCTTCTTGTTTGCTGATGATATCATTCAATACCTCGAGTGCTTGCCTGAGGCAGACATTTGTCCGCATGTAAACTGGAACAGCAAGAAGAACTCTCTTGGTAATTGGTCATCAAATGTATCAGCTTTGGGAAACACGAGTGCGACAAGACAGCTGCGTCTTAGCAACTCAAAGAGTTTGTACTGAACCACAAACCCTGACCTTCGTTCTTCTCCGAATCAGCAGTCCATTCCATACTGTGTATCGAGAAACCTTCAGTCTTACCGACGGAAACGGCGGGTCTTGAGTAAGCCGTGTCTTCGTTAAGCGGGAAATGCAGCAAATTCTCATTTCTCTCCGACACAACGATCTATCTATAAGGTAGTTAATCGTGTTCGTCGGTCAGTACATTTGCTGAGAAGATGCAGGTTAGAGGAGCTTCATTCCTTTGCTTTTCTTCCTGGGTTACAGTCATCACCCCCCAGCCCCCCCCTTAGGCTTATGGCGACGTACCTTGGATAGCTTAAAGGTGTGGTACCTGCAAGGCTCACAGTTAAACGAACCAAATCATTCAGAAAATCGTGAAATCGCTAGTTCGTTAAGATGGTTGAAAAGTACAGTGTGTTAACTGAAGGGAATTTGCGGCTGCCGTCTGTCGTGAGATTGGTTCAGATGTGTACTTACAAGTTCTGTCAGCTGCCGCAACACGTCTCTGTGTTCCACCTGCACCATCTCACACAAAAGATGGTTTTCTAGTCGAACAAGGGGTTTTTAGAGGAGAAGCTGTAGAACTGAACATACCTGAATGACTTTATCCTTTCTGTTATTGGAGTAGATGACAACGTTGTCGATGTAGATGGAATCATAGCTGCGCAGCATATCGCGGAGTGAATCATTAATGAAGGCGTGGAAAAAGGCTAGAATGTTGGAAAGTCGGAAGTGCATCACCTTGTGCCCAGTGGATGTTATGAACGCTGTGTTCCATATTCACCAGCCCCCAGCAGCACCACCCCCCACCAACTCCACCCCTATACACCGCCCTTCACACCACCACCTGGGGGATGTTGATCGGATTTCTGCAGATCTGGACCACACGGTGTGTGTGTGAATTTGCTGTCCATGGGGGCATAGGTTTGTGTATCGTTACGGTGATCCTGGTGAGTCCACCGTTGTCACTGCAGAGACGAAGATACTGCACCGTTCGGACAATCGGCTGGGCAGATGAAGCCGCGCTTTACCGCTTCGGCCATGCCGTCATCGATAGTTTCAGTCAGCGAAGGTGTGAGGGAGAACAGAGTGCCGCGGGAATGGGAGATGTCCAGAAGGAGGTCATGTCTGTGAGGTGACAGGGCGTTTGCTTCTCTGTTACCGAAAGCAATGGCTAAGTTGTGATAGTCCTGTGCAGGATTGGTGACGGCCAGGGTCCACTCCGTTTCCACGGATTTATTGGGTGGAGTCAACTGATGTTGCAGGCCGGGATTCCGGCAGGTGGGTCTCCAACTCCACGGGCAAAGTGAGGGTCTTGAGTGGGGATCCAAGAGTAACACAAGGTGAAAGGAGTGTTGGGTGAGGAATTGAATGAATCGTGGTGAACAAGCTGTGTGGGCGCCCGGGCTGTCTCAGATCCCAAGGACGGTTCGTCAATGGCCGCGATGTCGATGGCGTGAGGGACAGATTCGGTTGGGCGTCCAAGCTGCATACGCACAGTCCGATCCAGAAAGTAATCTGCTGCGCCGGTATCCAGCAGAGACTTCTTCGCCTGTAGAGCCGACGGACTGTGGGCAAGGACAGAAGGAGTGAGACGGGCTCTGGTAATGGAATGAGGAGCTGGGAAGAGCCGAGTCGGTTGATATTTGATGCGGTGGTGGTCGGCTCCACAATATTAGCTACGCAGGTTTTTGTTTCCTCCACCAACGCTCGGACTCTTGGGGGTGTTAAAGAATCTCTCCCTAACAACGTGGGTCCTGGAGCCATTGGTGATGAGGCTTGCTCCGTAAGATCGCTGTCAATACGGAGAGTCCGATTGATGAGGTTTCGCAGTTCATTGGGCAGCTCCCAGGCAAACAGATCATATTTCAATTGCTCCGAGAGGCTGTGATGGGAATGGACAAGCGGCTCTTCCGCCATTCTAGCCGAACCCCGGGGCGAGGCTCCTGGACTGCACGGCACAATCCATGTCGCAGGTGAGGTATCAGATCTGCTTCCTCCTCTGCACATCTCGGAAGTTTCGAAGACGCAGCGCATGTCAGCGGTGAAATTCTCATATGTATTGCAAATGCTGTCTTCATAAGCGGTAGCCCAGGTCAGAGCTCGTGCATCCAAGAGGTGGACAAGGAAGACGACCTTGACACGGCGTATTGAATATAGAGAAATGGGAGCTCGAAGTGTAAGCCGCTCTGGGACGGGAAATTGCAGCATCGGGTTAGAGATCCGTCAAAGCTTTCGGGCAGCAGAATCCTCGGTTCAGAGGATGAACGCTGACGAACGCGGAGCTGATACATCGAGCGGAGACTTCGCTGAGAGCGGTGGACTGTAGTTATCGGTTTCCTGCTGCTTCTGATCGTGTGTTCACGTCGGCGGACGATTTCTTTTAGGCAACGATACTTTTAGGTCAATCGATGTTTCTCTCATCCTGTCAGGAAATGAAGAGGAGTTTTGGCGTAAAGCAGAACAGCGGAGAGGATTCAGCACTGATCGATAAGATTAATCAGAAACCGCATCATAACGAGCCACGAAGGGCCACGAAGCAAGGGAGAACAGAAACTAAGTACAACATGCAACAGGGTCATCTTTAGGCAGGGAGGGTGAAAGCTCGGAGCAACTGATTCAAGCCGGCTGGTTGGATGAGTGAACAGGGACTGTGGATGAGAATTGGGGTTATATGGACACTGCTATCTGAACAGCTCCATTTTCCTGGCGACACACCTCTGCATCAGCTCCACTGCAATCACATCCTTGACCGACGGGGAGCAGAAAATTACCATATGCTAATCATGCAATAGTATATATTATACCCTACTGCACCATGACCTTTCCCGTCAGTGAACTCACATTATCAATCCGCATCACTACCGTCATTGATGTTTGAAATTCCATTACCTTGTCCGTCTCAGAAAGGCAGCGTCCAATATTACGGACCTCCTACACTCAGGGCGTGCCCTTTTCTCACCGTTACCATTAGGGAGAAGGTACAGGAGCCTGAAGGCACACATTCGTCGACTCAGCAACAGCTTTTCCCCCTCTGCCATCCAATTCCTAAATGGACAATCTTTGGGCAATACCTCAGTGTTTTTAATATACAGCATTTCTGTTTTTGCACGTTGTTTAGAATCTATTCAATATACGCAACTGATTTACCTGTTTATTTACTTTTTTTTGTTATTTGTTTTTTCTCTCTGCTATATTATGTATTACATTGAACAGCTGCTGCTAAGTTAACAAATTTCACGTCACCTGCCCGTGATAATAAACCCGATTCTGATTCTCATTCTGATTCTGATTCTGAATCAGCACTCACGAGAACCCCGTCACTCTCTGTGAATATCCTAGCACTACTCTCCCATGGACATAATCACCACATACCTCAATATTGATCCCGATCTGTCGTTCAGTATCCATCTAATGAAATTTGTCCCATAGCCCACAGCCCATTGATTTATTACTGCAACGAGTATCTACTCACAGTGGAAGTCTTTTCTTGTGTGCCACTCAGTTGAGACCACTTAATAAATAAGTACTTCGTCAGAAACAAGCCACAGAATATAGAATACTGTGTAGTATTCCCAATGGAAGTGCTTGTCGGTTCGTCAAATATGTAAATCCGTCTACCTACCTCAGTATCAACAACGCTACCATCGCTTTTCATCTACAAAACAATTGTCATTGTTGGTGCAAACGTAATGAATGCCGATGCTCTGCCGGTTTAAGCATTTTCGCCATTACGAGGGTCATGTGTGCGGTGATTGAATTACTTTGCTTCATACCGGCGCGGACATGTGACGGGTTGCACCAGAGCTGGAGGAACACAGCCAGTCAGGAAATGAATAAGCAGTTGAGGTTGCTGGTGCGAACCTAGAACAAAGCTGGATAAAGAAAAAAAAGGAGGAAGGTGCCAGAAAAAGAATGTTTGGGGTAGCGGGAGGAGGACAAGCCGGAAGGTGATAGGTGAAGTCAGGTGATTGGAGTAGCGTGAGGAAGTCAGGGGCTGGGAGGTAATTGGCGGAAAAGGCAAAGCGCGTGAGAAGAATAAACCTGACAGGAGAGGAGAGCGGACCATGGGAGAAAGAGAAGGAGGAGAGGCATCCGGGAGAGAGGAAAGACAGACGAGGAGGAGAGTAAGAGTACAGAGTGGAGAATTGCAGGAGAGGGAAGGGAGAGACGGAAATACCGGAAGATGGAGATATCCATGTCCATGCCATAAGACAGGAGGCTATTTTGACGGAATAAAACGTGTTACTCCTCCAATGAGAGATTGGTCATATCGTGGCAGAAGAGGAGGTTATAGACCTGTCAGCCCGGCAATGGGGATAGAAATGGAAACGGTTGGCTACTGGAATACTTTGTCGTTGGAGCTGATGTGCCGACAGTCGGCCAGAGTGACGACTGTTCATATATTGCCACAGACGGTGCCTGACCTGTTAACTTCATCCAGTATTTTGTATGTGTTGCAATTCATTCGATGAACGGTTTGGTGGGTTGACTATCTTCGTAAGCCTGGATGCGATATTAGTTTGAGACCCTTCACTATATTACACGGACATGCAAACAACTTAATCTGTTTTATATAATTTTATTGTAAGATCTATCACCGTAACAATTCTCAGAGTGAAACAGAACAGCCAATGTCAATACAACATTGGTCTCTGATGTCTGTGTCCATAGAGACAAGCAATGACACGATCAACAATAACAATCATGAATCTGAGAGGTGAGTCTGAGCGTTTCTCGCGGGAACATTCACCGACTCTGAATCGTCTTTGAGATTTTGCAATTCCTTGTCAAGCTATCCATACCTCATCACAATTGGGAATTTACTTGAATGACATCATGATTACTTTTATCCCAGCTGTTGGAAGACATGTCAGCCTTGTGTAATATTGAATATTCGGTGTGCTGGAGCGAATATAAATGAATGAGAGTGGAGATTCATCAGCTCAGAATTTCCTTCAGCGAGATCGCGGGCAGCTGGAAGACAGGCTGAATGTCACACAATATGCTTGAAACATTTTTCCGTGTGAGAAAGATATACTTCTTGATCATTGCCGTTATTGGTGTTCCAGGTAAGAACAGAGGCGAACTGACATTTGCTGTCCTGTGTGCGCGGTCGTTGGACTCTTTCAGTTACCGACAGCGTTGTGATACCGGTGTATCAGTGAGTGCGATGCGGACATTGTAAAGAACTCTGTGTTCAATCCGTGACCTCGGCTGAAAATAAACCGGCAGCTGAAACGGCTGTAGTGCGGAAGATAGAATAGGTAGATCCATTTTGCAGATTCATGACCGACATTTGTGATTTATCAATGCAAAGCCTCTGTCAAAGTAAACTCCGATAATCCAGCGCGCTCGGCATTTTTACGGGCTACTTGGTGATACTCTGAATCAATAGCGTAACATGCTTCACATTCAGATTTATCCTATTGCGCTGCGTTTTCAAAAACTTGCTTCAAGTTGGACGGGATCGCGGAAGCGGGTCGCCGGCGAGATTCAGCGGAGAACGGTAGACATCACTTGTGAGTTAGACTCCCAGCCATCGTGAAATTCCAAAATTCAAACAAGGGTCTGTTTGCGTTTTAGTGCACCAGAGTTTCTTTCCATGTCCTATGATACGTGTAGTGAAGAGGGAGTTAAGAGCCAACCCAGCAGTGTCTGTTGGAGGTCGAACGGGGTAAGGTACATACGATACTCCGCTCTGGAACGATAACCCTTGCGGCATTTACAATAATGCTGCAGTAATTCTGGAGCAACCCCTCAAAGAGCGAATATTTTGAAAAATATACATTGGCTTTCCTATGGAAACTGGATGGTTTAAGCACTAGCGTTCAAAATACATGAAAATCATTTCAAATCGGGAATTAGAACTTCCTGATTGCAATCGACCGCAGTCAAGCGTAGTTGCAGAATTTTAAAGAAGCGAAGCAACAGAGGTCGCTGTACGCGGATGGCAAACGGGAGTTGGGGAGGAAGAGAAGACATGTGAACGGGAGACAGAGGTGGAGGGAACGGGGCTTCGCTGCATGGGGTGATTCCAGAATGTATGTGACAGAAACGTAGCAAACATCGTCGATCAGAAATTTCCGATGTATCCAAGCTTCATAGATGTCAAAAACTTGATGTTTGGAGATTTGTAATGATTTCTCCTAACCAAAGAATATTTCCCGATTCGTTTACAATGCCTCCTTCCCAAACCCTGCTCCTCTTCCTGGACCGAGTACTGTTACCATTCACCCAGCATGTAATTGTACGGGGCATCTACGAGTCCCACTTTACACCTGTTAAACTCCAGAAATGCGTTGTCTCCAAACTTTGATTGTTCTCAATTTTTATGCACTTCTCTTGCGCTGAGACCCGTGTGGCGGCGGGATAGTAATTCGCTCATTATTTCTGCTGTTTCTCCAGTGAATTTAGTGGCGATTGTGATCCTGTCCCGGGGAAAGTGCGGCCTCTCCACCTGCACCACTCGCTACCTGGTGGCCATGGCAACGGCGGATCTACTGACCATCATCTTTCAGGTTATATTGGGGCGGGTCTTTAATTATTACTTGCCCGGGACGTTTCTGGACATCACCGCCGTATGCAGTGTGAACTATGTCCCCTTAAGGGCTGCCACAGACTGTTCTGTCTGGTTCACTGTCACCTTTACGTTTGATCGGTTTGTCGCCATCTGTTGCCAGAAGCTGAAAACAAAATATTGCACGGGGAAAACTGCGGCTGTAGTTTTGACAACAACCGGCGTTCTTTTCTGTTTTAAAAATGTGCCCTACTTCTTTATGTATCGACCAATGAAAGTAATTGATAATATACCCTGGGGCTGCATTCGTAAATCGAGTTACTATACGGATCGCAGGTGGGTGGGATATAGCTGGCTTTCTACCGTTCTAGCGCCATTGCTCCCCTTCGTGTTAATACTGCTGTTCAACGCTCTGACAGTCAGACACATTTTGGTGGCCAGTCGGGTCCGTAAGGGGCTGAGGGGTCAGAACAAGGCGGAGAACCGCAGTGACCCGGAGATGGAGAGCAGGAGGAGGTCTGTGATCTTACTTCTCACCATCTCCGGAAGCTTCATCACCCTGTGGTCAGTAAAAGTTGCCGAATTCCTTTATTACACCATTGCTGGATTGGATCAAAATAGTTACAACGATTCGGAATATATATTTCAACACTCCGGATACATGCTGATGATATTAAGTTGCTGCACAAACACGTTTATTTATGGGGTGACTCAGTCCAAGTTCAGAGAGCAGTTCATCAGCACAGCGAAATATCCGCTCTCGTCAATTATTCAACTAATTAATAAACAACACATCTAAGCTCGCAGTTCTTTTTTTCGTCTCGACACTACGGAACTGGCGCTCAGCGGAGAGCGCGGCAGCTGCGAGAGTGGTTGAGAGCCCGATCGAAACCCAGATCCGGAACAGACACTTCGGCAACTGCAGCCTGCGACTTCCACCTCCTACCAATTATTAAACTCAAACTACCTTTTATTTGTATTTTTAACTATATTTCCGCTGCCGTTACCGCCACACGTTAATCGATAACAAATCCCGCTCTCCTCACCGGCTTGTCGTTGACGGTGAGGAAATGGAGCACCGAACGGAAATACTGCCGTCACAAGGAGACCGGGCGCAATTCACACTGAGCGCACCGAGGATCAGCTCGGGACTGCTCCGTGCTCGCAGTCAGTAGACAACACCGCGGTGAGATTTAACTGATTGCATCCGGTATCTGATCGGCACGTCCCTCCACACGCTACGAGCAGACAACGCTCACATTTACAGATATTTAAATTTCAACATTCGTGCTTACCTGTATCCAATGAGTGAGTTTGTATCAATTTCCCGATGTGTGCACCTGCCCAGGGAATGCCTGCACTAGGTCCAATTATCATCTGCAAAAAGTCTATTTCTAAAGATGACTGGAATTACTGTGTGAGAAAAGCACGTTTCTTCCTCATTTCCCAGGGTGCCTGGCGGGGAGGGGTGGGTAACAAAAAAACGGTCATAACTTTTAATGACTTCTCAATTGGCAAAAGCTTTCCGATTATTCTAGTGGGGTTTAGTACTGGTGCGTTTTGGACTTTTACATAAATATTGCCGTCACTATTGTGCATTGATTTTGTAGATATTACTGTCGGTACAATGTATACGCTGTTCATACCATAGTCTATCAACTTTCTCCTTTACGTCAGCATCGTTCTGCTGATTTCACTTCTGGATTTCGGAATGTTGAGTATGTTTGGAATGGATCCATTAAGGAAGTTGTGTTTTTTTTTGTTTGTCTTGTGACATTCTATCGGGACGGTTATTATGAATATGAAATAATGGATCTGTCGTCATATCAATATACACCCGGGCTCTCAAACTGAATGAGGATTGCATTTATAGTATAGCATCCTTTATGAGTTTGTCTTTTAAAGCAAGACTTTGGTGAATGATGCTTGTCACTTGGTTCTGCCTGTGTAAGTAATCAGATTGAACTAAACTGTTGCAAGATCCTTTGATCCCTCACAGACTTCTTAATTCAATTCAGTTCAATTTAAGTCTAATTGTCATTTATCCGTATATTAATACTCATGAATACAGCCAAAAGAGACAGCTTTGCCACGGGGTCAAGGTGCGAGCACACGTTACCAACACTCACTCACAGTAAGCCCACACAAGATCATTATCACGTAATGAGAGTCTCAACCCCGTATAGAATATCAGTAAAACACACAACGACGCAGGATAGATGCAGTTTAACATTGGAATCCCCAGTCTACCGATATCATCTGTAGACTGTTACCTAGACGACCGATTCCTACCAGGCGAATCTGTGGCTTTGAGGCCCAGTCCTCGCATTTACAAAACACAACGAGACAAATATATATGTGCATATTCCAGACCCAATATGATTGAGTTCAACTTGAAATTTCATAGTGGAAAGTAAAGTCTGATGTAGCAGTCTTTCAGTGGAGTAAGGGAAATTACAGTGGTATGAAAGAGGAGCTGGCCAAAGTAAACTGGAAGGAGCAGCTGGCAGGCATTTCAGCAGAGCAGCAATGGCGCGCAGAGAGCGAGAAAGACTAGGGAGAGGAGCCAATGAATCGGTGGGACGAGGGAGAGAAAGACTGGGGAGAAGGACCGATGAGTTGGTGAGACAAGGGAAAGAGAGACTGGGGCAATGGAGAGAGAAACTGAGGAATGGACAGATTCGGAGGCGAAAAGGAGTCTGCAGTGAGAGAGAGACCGACGCAGACATAGTCGGGGATATGTGAGAGCCTGGCAGCACAGACACGGGCGACAGAGAGACTTTGGAAAGAGTATGACGAACGGGGTGGAGATGCTAGTGGGAAAGGAGACTGAGAAAGAGAGCCGAAGGGAGAGACACGAGGAGAGAGATACTGGGAGTGGATACGTCACGGAGAGAGAGTGTAGGAGAGACGGAGTGGCCAAGTAGAGAGTACCTGGGAGCAGCGGGAGAGAGGGACTGGAGAGCGGGAGAGACTGAGGACGGAGAACGTCAGGAAGAAACTGACTGGGTGACTGGAGTGCTGAAGAGAGTGAGACCGGGGCTGGGTGTGGCGACGAGAGAAAGTATGTTGGGGAGTGGGGGGGGCGGTGTGGGAGAGAGCATGAGGAGATTGAGAGGGACCTTAAATGCAGATAGTGGCCATGGTGAGCAAAGAGATTGGGGTGGGTAGAGATGTTAGGTGTGGAAGAAGCTTTGACTTGAGAAGAGAGTTCGGAGTGGGGATGGAAATTGAGTTGAGGAGAGACCAGGATGAGGAGAGAGACCGGGACAGGGAGAGAAGCAAGAGAGCTTGAAACCTGGGATGGAAATTGAGGGGAGAAAGCGACTAGAGTATAGAGAGTCTGGAGGACAGAGAGATGGGTGGGAATAGGTAGGGGTTGGGAATGAGTGAGAAAGAGACAGAATGAGCTGGAAAGAGAGAGTCAGTAGAAGTGACGGTGCGAAAAAGAGACTGGTGAGATGGCGAAGAAACTAGGGATTAGAGAAAGACGGATGGAGAGACACACTGGAGGTTATAGTCTGGGGCACAGAAGAACGATGAGGTAAATGGGAAGAGAAAGCGGGGTAGAGAGAAAGCGGGGGAGAGAGACAGTCGAGATAGGCAGAGGGAGAATATGATGCGAGAGAAACTGTGGGAGAGAGAGAAAGACAGGGAAGTGAGAAAGACTGGGTAGAGAGACACAGGGCAGAGAGACGAAAGTGAGAAAGACTGGGTAGAGGGAGACTGACGTAGAGAGAGTAGGGAGCGTTGGTCTGGTGGATAGAGAGACTAGGAGAGAGGGAGACCGGGTAGAGAGACAGGGCAGAGAGAGACACTAGCCGAGGAAGGTTGCGGGGATAGATAGAGTCGGATGACAGACATTGTGAGTTCCGGGAGATGCTGAGAGAGACAGAGAGAGGGAGGGAGGGAGAGAGAGAGAGAGAGAAAGAGAAAGAGAGTAGGCAGAGTGAGGTAGAATGTAAAGAGACAGTGGGGGACGTGAAATACTAGGAGATAAGACAGCGGGGAGAGAAACTGCGGAGAGAGAAATTTTGGGGAGACATAGACTGGGGAGAAAGAAATTGGAGGAGAAAGACGACATAAGAGTGCCAGTGGCGTGAGGGACACAGAGATCCTGGGGTGAGAGAGCAAGAGAGAGAGACTGAGGGGTGAGAGAGAGAGAGAGAGACTGGGGGGTGAGAGAGAGAGAGAGACTGAGGGGTCAGAGAGAGAGAGAGAGAGAGAGAGAGGGATAGAGGGAATGACTGCGGATTCAGACAAACTGGGCAGGAAGAGACTTGGGGAAAGAGAACGCGGAACGGGAGTCGAGGGGAGCGACATTGGGGAGCACAAGAGCCAGGGCAGAAGGCGTGAGAGAAAAACGAGGGACACAAAGGGTCGGGGAAGATAAGATGTGGAAGGAGAGAGAGAGCTGGAGGCGAAAGAGATGGAGGGCACTGCAGGAAGAAACGGGAGGGGGTGAACGTACAGAGAACAGCGAGAGAGAGAGAGGTGGAGACTCAACGAGGAGACTGGGAGAAAGAAGGAATTTGGGGGACAGAGGGTCCGGGATGCTGAGGAAAGTGAAAGTAGGGAGGGAGAGTGAGACGCAGAGAGAGACTGTGGATTGAGAGAAAGAGCAGGGGAGAGAGACGGTGGACTTGAACGGGGACAGAGATCGGGCTGAGGAGAGAGACCTGCAGGACAGATGGTTCGAAAGATCGGAGTGTGGAAGGAAATTGGGGTGGGAAAGGCACTGGAAGGAGAGAGATCAGATGTCAAAAGCGACGGATAGTGGGACGGTAGAGGCAGCCAGAGGAAAAGTGTGGGGAGAGGGGGAGAGAAGAAAGAAAGAGAGAGAGAGAGAGAGACGCGCGTAGGAAAGGCGGACTGGAGAGAGAGTGAGACGGGGAGAGAGAATATCGATAGAACACGAGAGGGAGGCCGGAGGGAGTGATTTGTCGGGGGTTGTTGAGACAGTTGGAGAGAGACCTCAGGTCTGGAGAGGGACGCAGGTGACTGACTGGGAGGTGATAGAGACTAGGAGAAAGCCTGGTGGAGATGAGGCGAGAGACTAGATGTTAGAAGGAGCCGGCAGAGCAAGAGACTGGAGGAGGGAGATAGAGAGACTGGGGGCTGAGTGAGAGACTGGGATGAGGGAAGATAGGACATTGTGAGTCAGAGAAAAGGCTTATGTACCGTGAGTCATTAGAGAGTTTTCATACCAGCACGTCCTTTTAGGATTTTACAGCTTCCATTGCAAAATCACTCTAAAACATCCATCCAGCCCTTTCCGCCTCGGTCTGACCACTCCCTCCCTGTCACATTGATCACACTCTCCACCCCTTTTCGCGATCTCCATCTTCGCGACCACCCACTCTTTCTCTCCTGAACACCCCCACCTGCATCCCGTCCTCCGACCTATCCTTCACTCTCTCCTCCTCTCCGGCCAACCGCAGAAATCGCCTTCCCTGCCCTCTGTGGCGCCCCTTGTCCTTCCCGAACGGGACGGTGCCTGCCTGCCGGCGAGAGACGGAGTGCCCCGGGGAGGACGCAGACGGGATACAGGCAGCCCTCTTTCCAGTCTGCAGTCGGATTTAGAGTCGCAGCCGAAGCGCATGCAGCCCAGAGCCGGGCCGGACTGGAAGTGTGTAGGGAGAATCCGGCCTGTGTCGCTGTCCTTGTACCGTGAAGTAGCCGGATTCCTCCTCCACCCTCCCGCTCCCTTCTACTCCCTATTCAATACGGTGATTCGCCGGTGCCGACCCTCATCCGAGCACAAAACGCCCCCGACCTCCTGCCTCTGTCCCAGGCTATAAGGGTGCTGAGGGCGCAGGGGCGTCCCGAGTGTGTGCGCAGATGGGCCTCGCTTGCGAGGCGTTTCGGGTCGATAGGTCCTGAGGCCGAAGAGGCTGTTGGAAGCTGAGAGAAGGTTGAAGATTTACCTCAACCCCGTGATCCATGGGGGAGAGCCGGCCCGGTAGGTGTGTGATCAGAAGTCCCGGCACTCGTGGGTTTGGCGGTGCTCCTGGGCTCGGTGATTCCGTAGCCTGGAGGTCAAAGGAAGGGTGGAATGACAGCATGGGATTGCGGAGTTCGGCCGGTAGGGGGAGCTACTGGATGGAGGGATGGGGTGGGTGATCTCGATTTGTCATTTTAACTATTTATGGAACAACACAAACCTAACACTTGTGAAAAATAGAGAAAAAAATCGTATTTTAGTGTACGTCACTCTGCACTGGCACCTGCCTTTCGTAAACGGGGACACACACTAATCCCAGAGACTCGTGCCGGTACCAAAATAATGCCACCATCTCGCTATGTCGCCCCAGCCTCGTGTCACCCCAAACTAACCCCACTGCCCTGTTAAGTCCCAGCTTATTCCACACAGCATTGTGTCAGTCCTTAAACTAATCCCTCTGCCCCGCTCTCTCCCCACACCCCCGTGTCAGTCCCCAAACGATTCACTTCACCGCGATCTCTCTCTACGAACCTATGTCAGTCCCTGAACTAATCACACTGCCCTGCTCTCTCCCCACACCCCCGTGTCAGTCTCCAAAGACATTAATTGGCTAAATGTAATTATGATCCTATTAGGCTGGAATATCCGAGCTAAAACAGGGAACGGGTGCGCTCTGGAAAATGCATAACGGAAATGAGAAGTTGTTTTAGGCAGCACCTACATAGGGTGCAGGATAGGTGAATAGTTTGGCAAGAGATGTAGATCAACTAATCAACAGGGGGAGAAAAAGCTGACCAGGTTTAGAAACACACACAAAAATTGCCGGGGAATGCAGCAGGCCAAGCAGCATCTGTAGGAAGAGGTACAGTCGACGTTTCGGGCCGAGACCCTTCGTCAGGACCTCTTCCTATAGATGTTGCCTGGCCTGCTGCGTTCACCAGCAATTTTTGTGTGGGTTGCTTGAAATTCCAGCATCTGCAGATATCCTCGCGCCCAGGTTTATAAAGTTAGGATCGGACACGGCTGTAGAGTTACAAGGCAGCCAGGGGCGAACTGAAGAATGGAATTAGGAGAACAAGAAACCTCTACAGAAGGCCTACAGGAGGATTAAGGAAAACCCGACGACATTCTAGATGAATGTGAAGAAGAGGATGACTAGAGTGAGAGTAGGACAGGTCAGGGATAGAGATGAAACATACGGCTGGAGTTGGTGGAGGTGGGACAAGTCCTTAATGAGGAGTTTACTTCAATTTTCACCAGTGAGAGTTCCTGGCGTTCGTGAGGAAGCGTTAACAGGGCTTATGTGCGGCAACAGGACGAGGTTAAAACAGAGGATGTTCAGGAACTTCTGAGAATCATTCGGAGAGATAAGTCCTCTTGTGAAGTTGCGAGAAACCCCAGGTTACTGGGGGAAGCGGAGGGAGAGATTGCTGCGCCCTTGGCGATTATCTTTGCGTCATCACTGCCGCACATGCAGTATCAGGGGATCGGAAATGGAAATATGATTCCTTTGCTCAGGAAAGGGAATAAGGATACCCTTGTAAATTATAGCCTAGCGAGTCCTACTTCAGTCATGGGCAAATTACTGGAGAACATTCTTAGAAACCGAATTTGCGAGGTTTTGAAGAACAAGATTTGGGAGAGTCAGAATGGCTTTGGGAGGGGCAGGTCATGGCTCACTGCCTAGTTCAATTCTGTGAGGACGTGGCAAAGCACATTGGTTAAAGTAGAAAAGTTGATCTGGTATAAATAGATTTTAATAAGGCATTTGCTATGGTTAACCATGGTAGGACCGTGCATAGCGTCAGAGGCTTGGTATCCAGGGAGAGCTGGCCGGTGGATTCAGGACTGACGCCCACAGAAGCCAGACTGTAGTTGTGGATGGAGCGTTTTCTCCCTGGATGTCGGTGACCAGTGGAATCCTGCAGTGAGTAGTTTGAGACCCCCGCTTTTTGTGTTTTTATGAATGATTTGGCTGAGGAAGTGGAGGGTGTATTATTGTATTTACAATGATGTGGAGGTTGGTGGAATTATGGATAGTATAGAAGTTTGTCACAGATTACAACAGGACAGTGACAGGACGCAGAGCAGCGCTGAGCAGTTACAGATGGAGTTCAACCCGAAACGTACGAAATGGTTCACTTTGGGAGAATGGATTTGAAGGCAGAGGTATTACTTGCTTTAGTCAACCGAGAGCCGCACATTAGTACAAGTTCCATAATAGAATCAGAGTGATGGGACTCTCTCCGATAAGGCGAGGGCCGCTCATCGGTAGAGTAACACAATAGTCACGGAGCGGTGCACTGCAAGAGCAGAAGGAAGTGTGATTGACAGGTGAGCTTGAACACATCCGCTGTTCCGCACATACTTAGCAGCGGAGATTGCGGAGGCATTAACAATGATCTTTCAAAAGTCGATAGATTCTGGCATGGTTCCGGAGGGCTGGAAGATTGCAAATGTCACTCCGCTATTTAAGAAGGGGGCAAGGAATCAAAAAGGAAATTATAGACCTGTTAGCTTGACATCGGTGGTTGGGAAGTTCTTGGAGTCGATTGTCAAGGATGAGGTTACAGAGTACCTGGAGGCATATGACAAGATAGGCAGAACTCAGCATGATTTCCTTAAAGGAAAATCCTGCCTGACAAACCTATTACAATTTTTTGAGGAAATTACCAGTAGGCTAGACAAGGGAGATGCAGTGGATGTTGCATATTTGGATTTTCAGAGGGCCTTTGACAAGGTGCCACACATGAGGCTACTTAACAAGATAAGAGCCCATGGAATTACAGGAAAGTTACATACGTGGATAGAGCGTTGGCTAATTGGCAGGAAACAGAGAGTGGGAATAAAGGGATCCTATTCTGGTTGGCTGCCGGTTACCAGTGGTGTTCCACAGGGATCAGTGTTGGGGCCGCTTCTTTTTACATTGTACATCAACGATTTGGATTATGGAATAGATGGCTTTGTAGCTAAGTTTGCTGACGATACGAAGATAGGTGGAGGGGCCGGTAGTGCTGAGGAAACGGAGAGTCTGCAGAGAGACTTGGATAGATTGGAAGAATGGGCAGAGAAGTGGCAAATGAAGTACAATGTTGGAAAGTGTATGGTTATGCACTTTGGCAGAAAAAAATAAACGGGCAGACTATTATTTAAATAGGGAGAGAATTCAAAGTTCTGAGGTGCAACGGACTTGGGAGTCCTCGTACAGGATACCCGTAAGGTTAAACTCCAGGTTGAGCTGGTGGTGAAGAAGGCGAATGCAATGTTGGCATTCATTTCTAGAGGAATAGAGTATAGGAGCAGGGATGTGATGTTGAGGCTCTATAAGGCGCTGGTGAGACCTCACTTGGAGTACTGTGGGCAGTTTTGGTCTCCTTATTTAAGAAAGGATGTGCTGACGTTGGAGAGAGTACAGAGAGGATTCACTAGAATAATTCCGCGAATGAGAGGGTTAACATATGAGGATCGTTTGTCCGCTGTTGGACTGTATTCCTTGGAGTTTAAAAGAGTGAGGGGAGACCTCATAGAAACATTTCGAATGTTGAAAGGCATGGACAGAATTGATGTGGCAAAGTTGTTTCCCATGATGGGGGAGTCTAGTACGAGAGGGCATGACTTAAGGATTGAAGGGCACCCATTCAGAACAGAGATGCGAAGATTTTTTTTTTTTGCCAGGGGGTAGTGAATCTATGGAAGTTGTTGCCACGGGCAACAGTGGAGGCCAATTCATTGGGTGTATTTAAGTCAGAGATTGATAGGTATCTGAGTAGCCAGGGCATCAAAGGTTATGGTGAGAAGGCGGGGGAGTGGGACTAAATAGGAGAATGGATCAGCTCATGATAAAATGGCGGAGCAGACTCGATGGGCCGAATAGCCGACTTCTGCTCCTTTGTCTTATGGTCTTATGGTCTAAACATCGTCTTCTTCCTTGTTAAATATTGCATCAGTTTTCAGACGAACGTCACGGGGACGTAGGAGCCTGATGATCTTTGTGAAGTCCTTCCAGATTGTGGAGTGCAGGATACAATGTTAATCTTCATCCTGTCTGGAAATATTCTTTTGTTATATTATCCCATTGTCTGTCAGTGACAGTTTCCAACTTGATTATGTTCATTTGAGTTGATTGTCCACTCACTGTACTCAGCCATTGCTCGTGAACCTTCACTGACGTTTTGCACTCTATGTCCACTTGTGAATACGTCATCAATGCAGCCTCCAATTGCGACAGCAGCTGAGTAGTTGCACTCTGTCGACTCGCCAGTTAATGGATTATGAAATCCATTCGGTCATTACAAATGGCCTTGAAGTGACCTCTGATTTGTAGACTGACATCGTACCCATGTCAAAACATATCTGTCCAGTTGGATTGCGGGCGAAGCTTTTCTGTCTCCAAAACTGCTTCTCGTTCTTCATCTCATTGTGTAATCCATTCCATCAAAGTCACAATATATAACATATCAGATGGTGGGAAACAGACAGACGGATAGACAGACACACAGATATACGGATGGACGGGTAGACAGATAGGGATGTTGTCCAGTAGCAGCTGCACCCTGCAAGAGCAATGGAAATAAAGAAAGAAACAGTCTTTGATCTTGGCAGGTAGTTGCCAGAATTGAATCTTCCATTTTGTGAGGCTGCTCTTGCAGCCGCCATTTGGTGAACTATTTCTTGCTCAGTGAAGAATTAATTAGAGCAACTGAACCTTTGTTTTATTATTTGTGCTGACGACCTTCTGAACCTGAGACCATGTTCATATAAGCCGCTGCTTGCATTGTTAAATGACAGGCTTCCGGAAGGAACAGTCTGTGATCTGGTCACCTGGGCCAGCTGTCTGGCTACCCTGGTTGATCTGGTTTGAACCAGTCTAGGTGGAAAGGACAAAGTAAATTGCCCGGATCACATCTGTGGGAAAGAACCACAAAACAACACTGTTTGCAGCTTTGTGTCAGATCCAGTGAGAAGCTGACAAACGTCAGTCAGATGCGCCTGCGTCATAGCATTCAAAACATAAGAGATTGATATGATAAGGAAAAGGCTAGCAATAGAGGGTTTCAGGAGTACAGGCAACTCTGTGGGGACCAACAATCGGAGAAGTGATGACCTCAAGTCAGAAACGTGCATCGGGATCAAGTGAAACATCTGGCCAGCGTAGGCCACTTTTCCCGGTGTGTTACCTTTCCTTTTTTAATGTTTTTGGAGAGTGAGAGGAATCTAGCAGATATTTAGTCTACACGCATTTCGCGGCCAACTCAAGCATGGGATATTTAATCCTGCACGTGTTTGAGAAGTGACGCGGATATCAGACCACCACATCAACAAATACCTCTACTTTGTTCACTTCCATGGATTGGCCTGTTTTGGCCACACACATCAAAATCAGAATCAGCTTTATTATCACCGGCATGTGATGTGAACTTAGCAGCAGCAGTTTAATGCAGGACATAATCTAGCAAAGAGAAAAAACAATGATAAATAAATACACAATACTTAATAAGTAAATCAATTATGGTATACATATACGTATTGAATAGATAAAAATGTGCAGAAACAGAAAAACAGAAATGAGGTATTGTCCAAAGATTCAATGTCCATTTAGGAAACGGATGGCAGTGCGGACGAAGCTGTTCCTGAATCGCTGAGTGGGTGCCTTCAGGCGTCTGTACCTCCGACCTGATGGTAACTGTGAGAAAAGGACATGCCCTGGGTGCTGGAGGTCCTTAATAATGGTGACTTTCTGAGACACCGCTCCCTAAAGATGCCCTGGGTACTTTGCAGGTTAGTACCCAAGATGGAGCGGACTAGATTTACAACTCTTTGCAGCTTCTTTCGGTCCTCTGCCGTAGCCCTTCCATACCAGACATTGATGCAGCCTGTCAGAATGCTCTCCACGGTACAGCTATAGAAGTTTTTGAGTGTATTTGTTGACATGCAAAGTCTGTCCAAACTCCTACTAAACTACAGCCGCTGTCTTGCCTTCTTCATAACTACATCGATATGTTGGGACCAGGTTAGATCTCAGAGATCTTGGTACCCAGGAACTTGAAACTGCTCACTCTCACCACTTCTGATCCCTCTGTGAGGATTTGTATGTGTTCCGTCTTCAACGAGCTCTTTCGTCTTACCGACGTTGAGTGCCGGGCTGTGCTGCGGCACCATTCCTCATGTTGGCATATCTCACTCCTGTACGCCCGCTCGTCACACCCTGAGATTCTATCAACAATTGTGGTATCGTCAGCAAATTTATAGATGATATTTGAGCTATGCCTAGCCATACAGTCATGTGTATATAAAGAGCAGAGCAGTGGGCTAAGCACACCCCCCGAGTGTCCAGTGTTGATCGTCAGCGAAGAGGACATGTTATCACCAATCCTCACAGACTGTGGTCTTACGGTTAGGAAGTCGAAGATCCAATTGCAGAGCGAGGTACAGAGGCCCAGGTTCTGCAACTTCTCAATCAGGTTAGTGCGAATGATGGTATTAAATGCCGAGCTATAGTCGACGAAAAGCATCCTAAAGTAGATGTTTGTTTTGTTCAGGTGGTCATTTGATACTTTATGATCCATTATTTTTCCCCCAGCGTGAGTCGCATGACAGCAAGCACTGTAAGGGTCATGTTTTTTGACTTCTCCAGTCCTTTCAACACCATCCGCCCTGCTCTGCTGGGGGAGAAGCTGACAGCGATGCAGGTGGATGCTTTCCTGGCGTCATGGGTTCTTGATTACCTGACTGGCAGACCACAGTACGTGTGCTTGCAACACTGTCTGTCCGACAAAGTGATCAGCAGCACTGGGGCTCCACAGGGGACCGTCTTGTCTCCCTTTCTCTTCACCATTTACACCTCGGACTTCAACCACTGCACAGAGTCTTGTCATCTTCAGAAGTTTTCTGGTGACTCTGCCATAGTTGGATGCATCAGCGGGGGAGATGAGGCTGAGTACTGGGCTACGGTAGGAAACTTTGTCACATGGTGTGAGAAGAATTATCTGCAGCTTAATGTGAAAAAGACTAAGAAGCTGGTGGTAGACCTGAGAAGAGCTAAGGTACTGGTGACCCCTGTTTCCATCCAGGGGGTCAGTGTGGACATGGTGGAGGATTACAAATACCTGGGGATACGAATTCACAATAAACGGGACTGGTCAAAGAACACTGAGGCTGTCTACAAGAAGGGTCAGAGCCGTCTCTATTTCCTGAGGAGACTGAGGTCCTTTAACATCTGCCGGACGATGCTGAGAATATTCTACGAGTCTGTGGTGGCCAGTGCTATCATGTTTGCTGTTGTGTGCTGGGGCAGCAGGCTGAGGGTAGCAGACACCAACAGAATCAACAAACTGATTCGTAAGGCCAGTGATGTTGTGGGGATGGAACTGGACTCTCTGACGGTGGTGTCTGAAAAGAGGATGCTGTCCAGGTTGCATGCCATCTTGGTCAATGTCTCCCATCCACTACATAATGTACTGGTTGGGCACAGGAGTACATTCAGCCAGAGACTCATTCCACCGAGATGCAACACAGAGCGTCATAGGAAGTCATTCCTGCCTGTGGCCATCAAACTTTACAACTCCTCCCTTGGAGGGTCAGACACCCTGAGCCAATAGGCTGGTCCTGGACTTATTTCCTGGCATAATTTACATATCGCTATTTAACTGTTTATGGTTTTATTACTATTTAATTATTTATGGTGCAACTGTAACGAAAACCAATTTCCCCCGGGATCAATAAAGTATGACTATGACTATGAGTATGACTATGTCTACATGTCCCAAAGTCTAAAACAGAAACATAGACCAACAGGACTTATCCAGTGAAACAGTCTGCGTGGAAAGAAAATCTAGCTGTCACTCACCCTCGGAAATGGGTCAAGATTATTAACGTGACTATTTCCAACTTGAAGATTGCGTGGTGGTGAAAGAAAAAAAAAAGGTTAAACACGGAGCTTTATTCGTTCTCTCCGAAGCGTGAAATCCTAGCCGTTCTTTAGGGTTCCGTCGTATCAGAGCGAGAAACTGACACGGGCATCATCATAGCAACAACGAGAGGTCAGTTTAGACGATGTAAGACAAAGGAACACAGCTTATTTCAGGTGTCCGGTTGGAAGATGGGATGTCCGTCCTCCCTTCCCTGTTTTGCCGAACTATGGCCGTGGAAAAGTCAGAGTAAAATATCCGAATGTCAGTGTATTAAGCAGTAAATTGTGATGGGCAACCGCTCAGGATCAGTCAGGCCGACCGTGTGCCCGAATTCTGCAGAACGAGCACCCAAACTCGGTTGTTTTGTTTTTTTCTCTCTCTGATTTAGTGGAGACGTCAATGTCACCACTGAAAGTGCAGTAGCCTAGGTCGGCAGGTACGCGTCTAAATCGCAGCGTCAATTACTTACATCGACATCAAACGAATAAAGCTGCTGATTCAATTCTATTCAGGAATAATCCAATCTGTTCTCTGTTCATCCATCACTGTCTGGTTTGGATCAGCTACCAAACAAGACAAGAATAGACTCCAAAGAACCGTCAGGGCTGCGGAAAGGATTATTGGTGTGAAGCTGCCCTCGATCCAGGACTTATATGCATCTAGAGTCAGGGAGCGAGCAAGCAGCATCATTGTAGACCCGTCACACCCTGGACATCACCTGTTCCAACTCCTTCCTTCTGATGACCGCTCAGTTTCTTTCCATATGCCATCAGTCTTGTGAACAATTGAATTTTAGTCTATTATAAATCAATTCCAGCTGCACATACACAGGTATACCTCATTGTATACAGTTCACGATTATTTGCACTATTGTTTTGTTTGCTTTTTGATTCTGTACAGCGAGAGCTCAGGGTAACCGACATCAAATTCCCTGTATGTGTCCACATACTTGGCGATAATAAAGGATTCTGATTCTGATTCTGATAAAGATAACACCTCACGCTAATTTATGCCACAATGTACACATCAAATAATCCTATGTTCTTCGTATGAGATTTCCATGATATGGAGAAATGGTTATAACTAGTGAACACATGCAGGTTTCTAATAATTATTAAACTATGAATGAAGCATCTGTTCCTCCTCCGGATCAAGGAGAGAATGAAAGATTCACCGCTGATATCTAAAATATTCCACGTTGGGCAACTTTCTGGTGAAATGCTTTTGCATCGTCTCCACCGCAGCACACACTTTACTTACGGAGAACAGAAAGGTTACGATACATCAATCAGGCCAATATTAGATATTATTGTATCATGACCTTTCCCGTCAGTGAACGCGGGTATTCGGTATGTACCGAACACCACATTATCAATCCGTAGCGCTGCTTTCGCTGATGCTTGGACTTCCATTTCCTTGTCCGTCTCCACATCATCACACTCGAGAACCCCGTCACTCTTCGTGAATATCCGTGCCCTACTCATCAATGGAAGGAAACCAACACGTACTGTACCGCAATATTGACCCCAATCTGCCCTTTGCTGACCATCTGTCAAACTGATCAATTTCAGCACATAACCGACGGCCTGTGAGCTGATTACTGCACCGAGTGTACAGACAGTCAAAGGATGTTAAAGCCAATCAGTCCAGACCATTCAATACATAAGCACATCGATGTAACACGACAAGAAAAAAAAAGCAGAATACCCGATATTGTGTTTTATCTACAGTGGAAGTGCAGTTCAGATGGTGAAATATGTAAATATCGCTGTCTACCCCACCGTCAACAACGCTCCCAATTCTGTTCATCCGCGAAGCAATTGTCTGTGTTGGTATAAATGTAATGAACGCAGATGCTCGGCCCGTTTAAGTACTTGCGCCCATTCCAGGGTCCTGTGCACGGTGATGGAATTACTTTGCTTCATACTGCTACGAGGCCTTGATGGCAGCCGGTTCAGCAATAATAATCAATAACCCGAGAGGCGGCCCTGCAGTGTTTCACAACAACATTCACTGACTTTTCACATCGTCATTTCTCCGTCTTTGCGATGTTGCAATTTCGCATCAAGCTAGTCACACCTCATCACAATTGGGACTTTACTTGACTGACATCATGTTTATTTTTTACCCCGGCTGTTGTAAGATACGTCAGCCTTGTGTAGTATTGAATATTCAGCGTGCTGGAGCGAGTAGAAATGAATGAGCGTGGAGATTCATCAGCTCAGAGTTTCTTCAGCGAGATCGCGGGCAGCTGGGAGTCAGGCTGAATCTTTCACAGAATGCTTGAAACATTTTACAGTGTGAGAAAGATATGGTACATGGTCATTGCCGTTATTGGTGTTCCTGGTAAGAACATAGGCGAACTAATATTTGCAGTTCTGTGTGCGCGGTCTTTGGACTTGTTCCTTTCCCGACATGATCGCGGGTGTATCAGTGAGTGCGCTGCAGACGTTGTGACAAAAACTTTGTGTTCGTTCAGAAGTTCCCTTGAAGTTTCAGCTGTGGCCTCCGCTGAAAATAAACCGGCAGCTGAAACTGATATAGAGTGGGATATCGGGGAAAAGGCTACATTTTGCTGAATCATGACAAGCAGTTTTGGATTATCATTGCAAAGCTGTTGTTAAAATAACCTCCGATAATCCGGTGCGCTCGGCACCTTCACCGGCTGCTTTGTGTTATCCCGAATCAATAGCGCAACATGCGTTAAATACACATTTAAAGGTATTGCTTTGTGTTTTAAGAAATTACTGCAAGTTTGAAGGGAACTTGAGAAGCGAATCCCCGGTGAGATTCAGGAGAGCACGGTAGCTATCACCTCGAACCATCGGGAGTTTCCACGATTCAAATTAGGGTCTGCACGCGATATAGTGAACCAGGAATTTTTCCACGTCCCATTATCAGAGAAATGAAGAGGGAATTAAGAGAGAGCCCTGCTGGTGTCAGTTAGAGTTCAGACGGGATAAGTTTCATGCAATTCTCCGATCTGAAAGAACAAACATCAAAATATTTAGAATAACGCTGCAGTAATTTGGAGCAAACCCTAACAGAGGCACATGCTTTGATGTACATATTGTGTTTTCTCCTTTGGAAATTGGATGGATTAAACACTAACTAGTAACATATTTGAAACGTTCAGCGAGTCAGGCAAAACGTTTAAAAGCGAAAATTGAACTTTCTCTTCAGATTCCTTGAAAACAACGTGAAGGAACACCCGCAAGAGTGGCTACCGAACTTATAAGTAGCTAGCCAAGGGAGGCCACAGTGGGCGGGTGACAAACAGATGTCGAGGAGGATAGGAAGATAATACAACGGGAGAATGAACTTTGCTGGGAAATTTGTAAATAGGCAGCGGTGTGGGAGCGGGGTTTTGCGCATGCGGAGAATGCCGGAACACAGGTGACGGTATCGTGGCAATCAGAATCGCTGAGCAAGTTGCCGAGCGACCAAGCATTAGAAATCAGTCGAAAACCTATTGGTGGGTGTTGGAAATTGATACCCGCAAAGCACCCTGAGCGATCAGTTGACAGAGCCTCCTTCCCAAATTCTGCTCCTCCTCGAGTACTGCACCCTTTTCACCAGAGTGCACGTGTGTGAGGCTTCTGCCAACCCCGCATTACACCTTAGAAAGTTCCAGAAGCCAGTTGTCTGGAAAGTGTTAATGTTCTCAATTTACAGCTAATCTCTACACTGAGAACCATGGACTGGCGAGATAATAATTCACTCATTCCTTTTGCTATTCCCGCAGTGAATATTGTGGCGATTGTGATCCTGTTCCGGGGAAAGTGCGGTCTCTCTACCTGCACCACTCACTACCTGGTGGCCATGGCAACGGCGGATCTAATGACCATCGTCTTTGCGGTGATATTGTGGCGGGTCAGTTATTATTACTTCCCTGGGACTTTCCTGGACATCACCCCCGTATGCAGTGTGATCTCTGCCCTGGGACAGACAGCCACTGACTGTTCTGTCTGGTTCACTGTCACTTTTACATTTGATCGGTTTGTCGCCATCTGTTGCCAGAAGCAGAAAGCAAAGTATTGCACCGGGAAAACTGCGGCTGTGATTCTGACAACAATCGGTGTTTTGCTTGGTTTTAAAAATGTGCCCAACGCCTTTGTATATTTTCCTGTGAAAGTGATTGACAATGTACCCTGGGACTGTATTACAAAGTCGGATTACTATACAGGTCCTGGGTGGCTGGGATATAGGTGGCTTTCGACAGTTCTAACGCCATTGCTCCCGTTCGTATTTATACTAATGCTCAACGCTCTGACAGTCAGACACATCCTAGTGACCAGTCGCGTCCGTAAGGGGCTGAGGGGTCAGAGCAAGGCGGAGAACCGCAGTGACCCGGAGATGGAGAGCAGGAGGAGGTCTGTGATCTTACTTCTCACCAGCTCCGGCAGCTTCATCATCCTGTGGTCGGTGAGTGTTGCCGAATTCCTTTATAGCGTCATTGCCGGATTGGATCAAACTAAGTACAATGACTCTCAATACATTTTTCAACACACCGGATACATGCTGATGATATTAACTTGCTGCACAAACACTTTTATTTATGGGGTAACTCAGTCCAAATTCAGAGAGCAGTTCGTCAACGCAGCGAAATATCCACTCGTGTCAATTATTCAATTAATTCATATAGGAATTATCTAAGTTCTCAGAGACCAACGCAGTGTTCTCCATCTTGACACTGCAGAAATGACGGTCAACAGAGGACGTGGTTTAGAGCCCGAGAGACACAGCACGGGAACCCGCAGCTCACGAACTCCACCTCCTACCGATCATTAAACCAATCTGACAGATTGCACAAAAATCAAATGAAAAAGAAATACGACATTGCATACAGTTACAGTTAGCCTTGCACTGGCCCTGCACATTAGGATAAAGCCGTTACGGGGAAAAAAAATGGTAAGCACTGCAGAACTCATGTATTCTATTCATAATTGTGCAACATTATGTGGCTGACTAAGTCCAGGGAAGTCACATTCCGGCCCGCCGAACCCGCGAGATGGAGACGACTGTCCCAAACCGAACCCAGTCTGTGTGCATGCTGTGTAATTTGCTGCCCTGCTTCAACTCAGTGCCAAGAAATTACAGAGGGGACACTGCAGATTTTAGGGGATTCACTGGCCAAACTGTCTCACAACCGGCCTCAGGGCAGTAAGTACAATGATATTCAGGCAAGACTACAGCAAACATCATTTTGTCTTCCATTGCATTCACGTTACACGAAGTCAGTAACTGTGAGATATTATCGCTGTTTATTTTCAGACAAGAGGATGTTTATTTACTCTCCGTGGAGGTGCATTGGGGAAGCACAACTGAATGTGTTGACCTTATCCAGTTGAAAGTGAATCTTGGCGGGTCAGTGCGTTAAGTCCTCGTCCATTACCTTCGAATTCTATAAAACAAAATAGTGCCTGTGATTGATAAATCTGTACGCAAGTGTTGCTGAATGTATACAAGTAATTCAAGATCAAAAATTGAAAAGCTTCAGCTAACGTGCATGTTATGTGTGTGTGTTTATGCGTGTGTGTGTGTGTGTGTGTGTGTGTGTGTGTGTGTGTGTGTGTGTGTGTGTTTTAACGAGTATAATCAGTATTATTACAGATGCAGACGGGGTGTCGCAGCGTGTGAAAGTGAGACCACATAGGTTCAGCGATCCCAGTAGATCTTGACCTCAGGGCTTTCACTGTGCAGAATTTTCGGCATACGATAATCCGTGCTTTCAATGGGAGATTTATTTTCCTTCAAAGTGCACAAGACGTGTGTGGGGTAAGTGAAGATTGGCTCGTTCGCGCCCACAATCAAGTTGTTGGTTGGGATCCATTCAAAAGCCCCCATTTCCTGGTCAGTTTTGTACCATTGCTAGTTCAAACGTCACAGGGACCTCGTGATTAGCTAACATATGATCTTGTGGATGTATCGAGAGGGCTGTAGATGACGGTGAACAGAAATGCAAAGGAAGGTCTAGAATTTACTTAGACACAGACTGGAAATAAACAAGATGCCACAAACCCAATCAAAAAAAAAATAAATCACAGGCAGAAGTAATTGAAATTAAACTCTTACGATTGAGCACTGAGTGCTCAGCACGAGACTTTTAGGCATAGACTTTCCATGTTTGAATGTGGTGGGCAATAACTGGCAGTCTGAGTCTTAAAGGGACAGCGGCATCTAACCATACTCCGGGGAGCTCGAGTGCCAGAACCTCGATGTTCAGTCTGGACAATGACAGAGGAGTAAACAACAGGAATTCTGCAGATGCTGTAAATTCAAGCAACACACATCAAAGTTGCTGGTGAACGCAGCAGGCCTTACTCACTCTTCCTTCAGTTAGTCCTGACGAAGGGCCTGGGCCTGAAACGTCGACGACTGCACCTCTTCCTAGTTGCTTACTCACTCTTCTTTCAGTTAGTCCTGACGAAGGGTCTGGGCCTGAAACGTCGACGACTGCACCTCTTCCTAGTTGCTTACTCACTCTTCCTTCTGTTAGTCCTGACGAAGGGTCTCGGCCTGAAACGTCGACTGCACCTCTTCCAATGACAGAGGAGCTTTTCCCTGCTTGTGAACCGCGGAGTGTTTGACGTTAATCTACATCTTCTCTTGAACCATTCTTTTTCTTTACGTTATTCCGTTGTATGTCCACAGCGCCAAATTAGGGCTGAGAATTTGTATTTTCGTTTGAAATGATTTCCAGTCTCTGTCCTTCATTTTCTCAGGCAATTCACGTTAAGCTTCACTTTCTGTTTGCATGCTATGTCCAACAAACAATATATCACCAATGCAGTTAAAACTGGGAGGATCAGAGAGAGATTGCACTCTGCCGACTCGCCGGCGATTTCGATACTGAACCGCCGCCGGCCTTTGCAAATGCCCTTGAAGTGACAATAGAATGGCAAACTGACGTCATTCCCACGTCACAGCGCATCCGTCCGGTAACACTGAGAAAAGAAACATTTCCGTCTCCATAAAGATTTTTCATCGTCCATCTCCTTGTGAAATCCGCTCGATCAAAGTGGCCGTATCTGGCACAGCAGCAAATGAACAGAGAGACAGAGAGACAGACAAAGAAAGGAGTAGGCAGCGCATAGACAGACTGACAGGCGAATCGATAGACAGATAGACAGTGGACCTGGACAAAGAAAAAAAATGTTCTTGCCATGAAGTCGCAGGAATGGCGGCTCTTATTCAGAAATTGCTTAATCAGAGCACTCCAGTTGGGCACAATTTTGTTGGTTTTAGTTATTGCTGATCGTCTGATAAAGTTGAGACCATTTTCAGACAAGGAAAAAATCAGAATAATAGGCTTGTAGACTGAACAGACTGTGGCCTGCCGGTCTGAGCCCAGTGTTTGGCTAACCTGGTTGGACTAGGTTAAAGCACTCTGAGTGGGGAAATGACCTGAATCACACGTCTGGGGCAAAGAGCCAGAACGTTTGATTTAGCAAAACTGAAGCTGAGAAGACTGATCTGAAAAAGGGAAAAGATCGGACTAGAGGATTTCAGCGACAGCAGCGACAACTCTCTGCAGAGCAACCAGCGCAGGAGTGGGTGACCCCGAGTCATAAACTGCGGGATTAGAATAGGATGACGAGTAAGATATGGCCAGCACAGTCTCCTTTTCCCGGGTGTTAACGTTCGTATTCTTTGACTGCTTGTGAAGGGTACGGGAAACCTGGTGAGTGTCCACTGTTACGTACCCCGTAACTGGGTTGCCAAACCAGCAGAAATGGACCACTCAGTTGGAGTCTGGATTACTGGAACTAAGAAAGTTTTATTAAAGAAATAAGCAACACAGTTCTCTAATATTAAGGATATAAATGCAAGAGGTTAGCAATGAATAAACACACATGTACACAGATCTAGGATAATAGGATCAATCAAGCTCTATCGCAGTCTAGGGGTAAATGACCAGTTTCAAAGTGACGCAAAGTTCAGTTCAATTGAGTTCAGTTCAGTTCACAGTAATCACTGTCGTGCCATTGGACGCGGGGGGCGGGGGGGAGGAGAGAGAGAGAGCGAAGGCGAATGAATATTCAAATCGGCTTCCAAACAGACTTTCGATATTTCTCGCAGTTAGCTTTCGGGCGAGCTCTTTGTAATGTCTTCTGAGGTCACCGACCGTGACCCCTCCGTTTCCAGCTACGATCGTTTCTCTGCGGTGAACCTGGCACCCAGGCAAGGGCGGACACACACCAGGTTCCTGCCGATCGTACCTTTCCACCCTGTGCGTCTATGGCTTGGTCCCGCGACCAGCCTTCCAAAAGACTCCCACCGACTTGCGGGAGGCGCACCGCTTCCAGGGTCTCGTTACCTCGTGGTGTCGTGTGTGTCGCCTTAGCGAACCTGTCCCTTTTTATCCCCCTGCTGGGGTATCGCCTGTCCATCACACTTCAAACAGTTCAGGGTTCAAACGGAGCCGATCTTGACAAATACCCAGACTGGTGTCTCCTTCCGTTAAGCTTTCTCGTCTCTTCATTAACATTTCCAAATGCTGCTCCATTGTCTTCCTTATCTCTCATTCTCCTGAAGACAGGTGGCAGATCAACTGCTGATCCCACTGGTGCCAGCACAGGACAGTTAACATCTTAGTCTATGTGTACTTTTTGTAACCCTCTTTCGTCACACCACACAGGAACTTTCACGACCGCTTTCAACCAGATGCATTTCATCCGCGAAGAATTCACGTACGTTTTTTTTAGATGTGATTCACGTGCCACTATACCACGTCTCAAACATGAGGATAGGATTTATCCCTTTCCTCAGATCGGCCTGTTTTGCCGTAGACATTTGGCACTGTTTTATCTGGGGTGAGTAACGTGACAGATATTCCTCCAGGATCTGACACTGAAACTCAGACTAGTAGAAATCATCCAGTGAAACAGACACCGTTGAAAGAGAAACCAGTTAATATTCACCCTCGGAACTGAGTCAAAAGTGTAAGCGTGTCAATTTGCAACGTGGAGATTACGGGGCGATGAAAGATAAATTAGAGCGTGGAGATTTATTCAGTCATTGTGGAGCGTGAAAGACTGGGTTTTATGTACTGGGGCAGAAAAGGAATATGGGCATCACCATGGAAACGACGAGTGGGCGGTTCAGCCGGTGAAAGAAAGAAACATTCTGCTTCACACACGATCATTCGGAAGCGTCCAGTCGGAAGACGGGATTCCGCTCTGCTCATTTTTGTTCTGCCTCACGATGGGGCTGGAGAAGGTCGCAAGAAGGTGTCCGAATGCCAGCGGATTAAACATTAAACTGTGATGAAGCAGGAAGCTCAGGATGAACCACAAGGACGGGCAGGGTAGTATGCCGCAGTCAGAGCGCAAGAACTTTCATTTCTAATTCAGTGGATATATCATTCTGAAGTTGAGAGTTCACGAGGCTTAAAGTCAGCAAGTTTACTACTAAATTGCTTCAATTACTTACAGCAGAAGGAATCGAAGAAAGTCATCATGTTACGCTACAGCATGCAAAATCTTACATTTCCACTAAACCTATGCCCTATCTTATTAGATGCATCTGATACGGAGAAATGGTTACCACTACTGAACACATGTATGCCGCTAATATTTTTTTTAAAACATCCGTGTGAAGCACCTCTTCCTTCTCTGCAGATATCTGAATTGTTCGATTCTCGGCCACCGGTCTGCAGCGTCTCCACTGTAATGACATTCTTCAATTATAGGGGACAGAAAGATTACGATATTCTAATCAGATCAATATTGTATATTACTGCATCAACACCTTTCCCCTCAGTGAAGTCAGGTATTCGGAACGTATCGATCATCACATTATCAATCCGCTTTCATACATTTAGTGATCTTTGAACTTCCATTCCCTTGTTTTTCGCTACATCAACTCTCGCGAGAAACCCGTCACTCTTTGTGAATATCCAGGCCTACTCACCCATGGGCGGTAATCAGCACGCACCTCAGTATTGATTCCTGACTGCCCTTCGATAACTATCTGACACACTGATCAATTTAAACCCATAACCAACGACCTATTGGCTTATTCCTGTAATGAGTATCTAGACGCAGTGAAATGCTCTTCTTGTGTGCTATTCAGTTCAGACTATTCGCTACATCGAAGCACCAGGTCAGGAAAAAATGTCAAAAAACTGAATTGAAAATGATGTGTTATATTTACAATGAAAATGCAGTTCAGGTTGCCAAATTTGTAAATACAGCTACCTACCTCACTGTCAACAACGCTACCAATTTGGTGCATCTGCAAAACAATTGTCACTGCTGGTACAAATGCAATGAATGCAGATGCTCTGTCGATTTAAGCATTTGCACCAACCCGAGGGTCGTGTGTACGATGATTGAATTACTGTGATTCATACCGGCGCGAACTTTGATGGGAGCTGGTTTACCATACGGGCGGCTGCATCCATTTCATGCACACGGAGGAACTCAGCAGATCAGGCAGCACCGCTGGAAATGAACAGGGAGTCGAGATTTCGGGCCGTTCCCCTTCAGCGGGTCTCGAGTGGAAGCGGGAAGATGGCAGAATAAGAAGGTTGGGCCGAGGGCAAGCTGGAATATCAATATATATATTCCACCTAATACAATAGGTGAAGGCAGATGGGTGCGGAAGGGGGACGAAATAAGTGGCAGGGACGTGATACGTCGAAAATGCAGAGCTGGAGAAGAAGGAATCTGACAGGAGAGGAGAGTGGATCATCGGAACAAGAGAAGGCGGAGATGCATCTGGTGAGGCGTCAGGCAGTTGACAAGAAGTGTAAGAGTCCAGAGAGGGGAAATGAAGACGGGGGAGAGCGGAGTGGGAAATGAAGACGGGAGAGAGCGGAGTGGAAAATGAAGACGAGGGAGAGCGGAGTGGGAAATGAAGACGGGGGAGAGCGGAGTGGGAAATGAAGAAGAGGGAGAGCGGAGTGGGAAATGCCATGTTGGAGACATCCATGTTGGTGTGATAAGACTGGAGGTTAACTTCGAGGCATACAAGGTGTTCTTCCCCCAGCGTGAGAGGTGTTTCATCTCAACATGTCGGATCGGGAGTGGGGAAATGAATTGAAATGGTTGGCCACTTGGGAATTCTGCTTTTCGCTGATGGAGTTGAGGATCTCAGCGAAGTGTTAAGTACTCTGAAGAAAGGTCCCAACCAGAGTTCCTCCAGCATTTTGAGCGTGTGGCACTTTGCATGTGTTCAATATCTTCGTAAGCCTGGAGGTGATAGTTTAAGGCTCTTCATGATATTCCAGTGGCGTACACACAAAATATTCGTTTTTATATTTCTCTTGCAAGATCTATAACCGAGACCGTTCCCAGAGTGAAACAGAGCCAACCCCACAGTCTCTGGATCCGAGGAATGGATAAGGTCAACAGTAACAATCATGAAACCGCGAGGTGAGTCGGAGAGTGTTTCACAACAATAGTCACCGACTCGTCCATTCGCCATTTCTTCGTCTTTGCGATTTTGTAATTTCGTTTCAAGCTATCCATACCTCATCACAAATGGGACTTCAATGACATCATGGTTATTTTTACCACAGCTTTCGGAAGACTGACATCATGTTTATTTGTTGACCCGCCATTGGAGGACACGTCAGCCTTGGGTAGTATTGAATATTCAGTGCGCTGGAGCGAGTATAAATGAATGAGCGTGGAGATTCATCAGCTCAGAGTTTCTTCAGCGAGATCGCGGGCAGCTGGAAGACAGGCTGGATCACACAGCATGCTTGAAACATTTACCGCGTGAAAAAAAAAATGTATTTCATGATCGCTGACGCTATTGGTGTTCCTGGTAAGAATATCGGCGAACTAATATATGCAGTTCTGTGTGCGCTTTGGACTCGTTCAGATACCGACAGCGTTGTGATACCGGTGTATCAGTGAGTGCGGTGCAGACATTGTGACAAAACTCCGTGTTCGTTCAGAAGTTCCTTTGCGGTTTAACCCGGGGCCTCGGCTGAAAATAAACCGGCAGTTGAAATAGATGGAGAGTGGAAGATCGGGAAAATCAATTCAATTTGTGGACTCGTGGCAGGCAGCTTACATTTGTCAACGCAAAAACGCTGTCAAAGTTAACTCTGATCATCCAACGCGCTACTTTACTGGCTACTTGGTGTTATTCCTCATCGGCAGCGCAACATGCCTGAAATTTAAAGGTATTATGTCGTGTTCAAGAGTTTTTATTTTCAATTTTGAAAGGAACGCAGGAAGCGAATCTCCAGTGAGATTGAGGGGAGAGCGGTGACGTCACCTGTGAGTTAGACTTCAAAGCATCGGGAGTTTCGAAGATACAGATTGGTGTATGTGTGCGTTTTACTGTCCCAGGCTTTGTTTCCACGTCCTGTTATCCATAAAGTGAAACGGTGGCCGTTAGGGGTCAGACAGGGAAAGGTTAATGCAATCATCCTCTTTCGAACAGTAAGCCGTAATTTGGAGCAACCGCTAAAGAGGCAGATGTTTTGAAATACGGACGTTGTCATTAATGACTCAAGCACTGACGTGCAAAATAATTTAAAAAGTTCAGCGGGTGGGGCAGGATCCTTAAAAGGGAAAACTAGTACTTTCTGATCGGATTCCTTGACATTGTGTGCAGAGACCCCGGACAAGAACTTATTTAAAAGAAGCGAACGAAGCGGAGCCTCTGTGGGCGGCTGACAAACGGGGAGTTTACGTGTAGACGAAGACATGTCAACGATAGAAACACATTCACATTGCAATTTGTAAATGGACACAGCCGGACGGAGCGGGGCTTCGCTGTGTAGGGAGACTGACAGACTGTAGGTGACTGACACGCAGCAATCACCGTCGCTGAGAAACTTGCAGTGTACTGTCTTTACACATCAGTCGAAAACCGGATGTCGGGAGATTTATATTGATTTCTCCAAAGAGCCCCCGGAGATCAGTTAGTTGTCGATGCTTCCTTCCGAAACCCTGCTCCCAGTGCCGAGTACGGCAGCCTTTCTCCCAGCATGCACTCGTTTGACGCACCTGTGACACCCGCTTTACGTCCCTTAAACCTCTAGAAATGAGTTGCCTGCAAAGTTTGATTGCTCCCAGTTTCCAGCTTATCTCTGCACTCTGACCCACGGAATGGCAAGACAGTAATCCCCTATCCTTTTTGTCTGTTCCCCGCAGTGAATTTAGTGGCGATTGCGATCCTGTCTGGCTGTCAGTGCGGCCTCTCCACCCGCACAACACGCTACCTGGTGGCCATGGCAACGGTGGATCTACTAACAATCATCTTTGAGGTCATACTGTGGCGCATAAGTTATTATTACTTCCCCGGGACTTTCCTGGACATCACTCCCATGTGCAGTGCGATCTCTGCTCTGGGACAGGCAGCCACTGGCTGTTCTGTCTGGTTCACTGTCACTTTTACGTTTGATCGGTTTGTCCCCATCTGTTGCCAGAAGCGGAAATCTGAGTATTGCACCGAGAAAACTGCGGCTGTGGTGATCACAACAACCGGCGTTCTGTTCTGTTTTAAAAATGTGCCCTATTTATTTGTATTCCATCCTGTAAAAGTTATTGACAATATACCCTGGGACTGTACCCGAAAGCCGAGCACCTATACGGATCCCGGGTGGGTGGGACATAATTTTCCCTCTCTGGTCAGCGTCACACAGTTTTCGACAACGAATCCCACACTCCAGCGTAAATTCTGATCGACTAATTGACCTACAAAGCCGTTTGCTCTGGGTGGTGGAGGGGAAACGGCACGTCCAGCCGAAATACTGCCGTCACAGGGAGAACGGGTGGAATTCACACTCAGCACCCCGGAGATCTAACTGAGCCTGGAACATGCGAGGATTTAGTAAGACCATAAGACACGGGATCAGAATTAGGCCCTTCAGCCCATCAATTCTGCTCCCCCATTCCATTACCGGCACAGATTCATTACTCTCTGGGTTTTAAAAAAAAATCTTCCTTATTTCTGTTCTGAAAGATCACCATTCAGTTTTGAGAGTGTGGACTCTAGTTCTGGGATCCCCTGCTTTTTGTGATTTTTGTCAATGATTAGAATTAGGAAGTGGAAGAGTAGAGTCAGTAAGTTTACAGATGTTATGGTGGTGGGTGGAGTTTTGGATAGTGTAGAAAGTTGTTCTAGGTGACAAGAGGACATTGACAGGATGCAGAAGTTCAAACATTTCAAGTTTAATTATTATTTATCCATACATGAATATAGCCAAACGAAACAGCGTTCCTCCGGGACCAAGGTGCAAAACACATCACCAACAGCACACAGCAAATAGGCCATGCTCTCCTTATCGCTGATGACAGAAGAAATTTGAAGGTAGAATACAGGGCCAATTGCAGAACTGTTATCAATATTTTGGGACAGGAGAATAATAGGGTCCACGTCATAAATCCTTCAATGTTTCCACTCAAGTTGACAGGGTGGTTAAGAAGGCATTAGGTGTACGGGCCTTCATTAGTCAGGGGACTAAGAGGCGAAATAATGTTGTAACCCTAAAATTCCTGGTTAGATCACACTTGGAATATTGTATTCAATTCCGAATGCTTCATTCTAGGAAGAACGTGGAAGGTTTAGAGAGGGTGCAGAGGAGGTTTGCCGGAATGCTGTCCGGATTAGAGAGCGTGTATTATGAGGTTGGGTTGACCGAGCAACGGCTTTTCTCTTTGGAGCAGAGGATGAGACCTGTCTTGACAGAGATGTGCAAGATGATCAGAGGCATACAGCACAGCGAGTGCCTATCGAATTCAATTTGCCTAATGTAAACTGGAAACTTCTCACTGCAAGTTGCTCAGATGGGATGGAATTTGTTAGGCGCACCCAGGAGGGTTTGCTAATTCAAAAGGAGGAGCTGTACCGCATCAGGTGTTGGGGAATGCGTCTGGCAGGGTGAGCGTCCTTTCAGTGACTGAGCAGCTAGATGACAGTCAGCACAACTTCTTATGTTTGAAGGTAGCTATTGATAAGCGTGGGCATGCATCTTGTGGGAGAGATTTAAACTGGAGCAGCACAAATGCCGAGAGCATTGCAGAGGAACTAGGGAGAGATGATTGGGAATGGCCTTTTTTTTGGAAAAGTGCACATCGTGTTTAAAGACTAACTGCATCGGGTATAGGACAGGTATGTTCCAGTCAGAAGGACCGACACGATCACAAGCTAAGAGAACCGTGGATGTTGAGGGACGGCGTGAATTTAGTCAAGAAGGAAAAGGTGAAATTTGTAAAGCTCGAATACAAGACCACTGGAGGATTATAAAGAAACCAGAAAGAAACTCAGGAAGGGAATTACAAAAGGCCGGAGTCCTTGGCAGGTAGGGGTGACGAAAGCCCTGAGACATAGAAACATAGAAATATAGAAAATAGGTGCAGGAGTAGGCCATTCGGCCCTTCGAGCCTGCACCGCCATTTATTATGATCATGGCTGATCATCCAACTCAGATCACCGCCCCAGCCTTCCCTCCATACCCCCTGACCCCCGTAGCCACAAGGGCCATATCTAACTCCCTCTTAAATATAGCCAATGAACTGGCCTCAACTGTTTCCTGTGGCAGAGAATTCCACAGATTCACCACTCTCTGTGTGAAGAAGTTTTTCCTCATCTCAGTCCTAAAAGGCTTCCCCTCTATCCTCAAACTGTGGCCCCTCGTTCTGGACTTCCCCAACATCGGGAACAATCTTCCTGCATCTAGCCTGTCCAATTCCTTTAGGATTTTATACGTTTCAATCAGATCCCCCCTCAATCTTCTAAATTCCAACGAGTACAAGTCCAGTTCATCCAGTATTTCTTCATATGAAAGTCCTGCCATCCCAGGAATGAATCTGGTGAACCTTCTTTGTACTCCCTCTATGGCAAGGATGTCTTTCCTCAGATTAGGGGACCAAAACTGCACACAATACTCCAGGTGTGGTCTCACCAAGGCCTTGTACAACTGCAGTAGTACCTCCCTGCTCCTGTACTCGAATCCTCTCGCTATAAATGCCAGCATACCATTCGCCTTTTTCGCCGCCTGCTGTACCTGCATGCCCACTTTCAATGACTGGTCTATAATGACATCCAGGTCTCGTCTATACATACACCAGGACCAAGAGGATAACTAGGGAGAGGGTGAGCCACTCAAGGGTTAAGCAGGAGGGACATTTTCCAGGATAGAACGATATGGATGAGGTCTTTAATGAGTACTTTACATCATTATTTACCAAAGAGAAGAACGTGCAAGATGGGGAGATCAGTACCGAGAGGATCGATAAGTCTGGGCATATCAAACTAAAGCAGGAGTTAGTGTTGGGTCTCTTAAGTAGCATTAAGGTCGATAATTCCCCAGGGCCTGATGGGGATACACGCCAGTTTATTGAAGAGGCAAATGAAAAGATTGCTGAGTCCTTGTCCAATATCTCCTGTCCACCCTAGTCACAGGCGAGGTCCTGGAGGACCGGTGAGTAGCCAATATAATTTGAGCAGTGATGATCATCTTGGCAGCTGGGTAGTTCGAATGTAAAGAGACATGGTGGCTGTCTGTCGGGCTGCGAGGAAGACTAATCATTGTGCAGCCGAGGCACACATGCGGTTGCAGTTTGGACATGGAACGGGTGCACACACCGCTCTGTGGCATCGGTTTCGCGCTGCTCAAGGCGCTGATTTCCTCATTCTCAAAGTTAGAAGCAGCTTTTCTGGCCAGGGGGCGCCACGCAGCCCTGTCGGCTGTGGGCTCCTCAAGTTGCCGAGGCTGTACGCTGTCCAGAGACACGACACTGTTAAGTGCAAGATGCTGAACAGTGTCGATGATCAGAGGGATCTTAGAATCCAAGTTTATCCCTCCCTGGAAGAGACTGCACAGGTTGATCGGGTGGTTAGATTAGATTCAACTTTATTGTCATTGTGCCGAGTACAGATTCAAAGCCATTGAAATACATTTAGCATCTGACCAGAAATGCAAAGAATATTTACGAAATTACTGCTAATAAAAGAGTGCTACAGCACACAAATATAAAAGCACTGAGACAGTACAATACGGATGCAATACTGCTTTGCGCTGTGACGAGAGGTTCAGCAGTGTCACAGCCTCAGGGAAGAAGCTCCTCCTGTGCCTGCTGGTGTGGGAGCGGAGGCTCTTGTAGCGCCTACCGGATGGGATGGGAGTAAAAACTCCTTGGTTAGGGTGAGATGCATCCCTGATAATGCTTTTCGCCCTGCCCAGGCAGCGTTTATGGTAGATGTTCGCAATGGTGGGCAATTGGCTGCCAATAATCCGCTGGGCAGTTTTCACCACACGCTGGAGTGCTTTGCGGTCCGATACGGGACAATTGCCGTACCACACTGAGATGCAGTTGGTGAATATGCTCTCAATGGTACAGCGGTAAATGTCCGTCAGTATCCTGGGACAGGGGTGAGCTTTCTTCATGCTCCGCAGGAAATAAAGGCACTGTTGCGCCGTCTTGATCAGGATGGAGGAGTTCAGGGACCGGGTGAGCTCCTGGGAAATGTGGACACCGAGGAATTTGAAGCTTGATGCACGCTCTACGACAGCTTCGTTGACCTTCAGCTTCATCAGCTTCAGCTCCCTGAAGATGTCCTGGGTACTTTGTAGGCTGGTGCCCAAGATGGAGCAGACTAGATTTACAACCTTCTGCAGCTTCTTTCGGTCCTGTGCAGTAGCCCCTCCACACCAGACAGTGATGCAGCCTGTCAGAATGCTCTCCACGGTGCAACTGTAGAAGTTTTTGAGTGTATTTGTTGACATGCCAAATCTCTTCAAACTCCTAATGAAGTACAGTCTCTGTCTTGCCTTCTTTATAACGACATCGAAATGTTGGGACCAGGTTAGATCTTCAGAGATCTTGATACCCAGGAACTTGAAGCTGCTCACTCTCTCTACTTCTGGTCCCTCTATGAGGTTTAGTGCGTGTTCCTTCGTCTTACCCTTCCTGAAGTCCACAATCAGCTCTTTCGTCTTACTGACGCTGAGTGCCAGGTTGTTGCTGCGGCACAACTCCACTAGGTGGCATATCTCACTCCTGTACACCCTCTCGTCACCATCTGAGATTCTACCAACGATGGTTGTGTCGTCAGCAAATTTATAGATGGTATTTGCGCTATGCCTGGTCACACAGTCATGTGAATACAGAGAGTAGAGCAGAGGGTTAAGCACACACCCCTGAGGTGCGCCAGCGAGGAGGAGATGTGATCACCGATCCGCACAGACTGTGGTCTTCGGGTTAGGAGGTCGAGGATCCAATTGCAGAGGGAGGTACAGAGGCCCAGGTTCTGCAACTTCTCAATCAGGATTGTGGGAACGACGGTGCTGAACGCTGAGCGATGAACCCGCCCCGTTGCTGTTCGAGTGGGTTAAAAATAGCCCCTCGTTCCTCTCCCAGTGGAGGGGGAAAAGTCGGAGGTGAGGGATCCCCCAAAAGCTTAACTCTCAGGGGTTGAGTCGGTGGCGATGAAGGCAAAGGCGGTGTGAATGTTCATTTCCAGAGCACTAGAGCTTAAAGCAAGGGTGAGATCACGGACACGTGAAAACCTGCTGAAGTTGTAAGTCTAAAGAAACACGCACACACAGAAAATGCTGGAGGACCTCAGCAAGCCAGGCAGCATCCGTGGAAGAGAGCGAATAGTCGATGACTCGGGGGGTGGAGCGAGACCCTTCATCAGGTTTGAGCGGGGAGGGGAGCATTCAGAGTTAGAAGGTGGGGGGAGGGGAGTTGAGGAAGGAGGACAAGGTGGCAGGTGATTGGTGAACCCGGGAGAGGCTGAAGTCAAGAGCATGGTTCATTGGTGAAAGAGGTAAAGGACTGGAGAAGGGGGAATCTGATTGGTGAAAGAGATGAAGGAGATGGTTAAGGGGGAATCTGATTGGTGAAAGAGATACAGGGCTGGAGAGGAAGGGATCTGATTGGTGAAAGAGATACAGGGCTGGAGAGGGGGGAGGGATCTGATTGGTGGACGAGGTGAATGACGAGAGAAGGGGGGATCTGATTGGTGAAAGAGATACAGGGCTGGAAAAGGGGGTATCTGATTGGTGAACGGGGTAAAGGACTGGAGAAGGGGGGATCTGACTGGTGAAAACGATAAAGGGCTGGAGAAGTGGGGATCTGATTGGTGAAAGAGATAGAGGGCTGGAAAAGGGGGATCTGATTGGTGAACGAGGTGAAGGACGAGAGAAGGGGGGATCTGATTGGTGAAAGAGATACAGGGCTGGAGAGGGGGGGAGGGATCTGATTGGGGAGGACAGAAGAGCACGGAAAAAGGGAAAGCGGGCGGAGCACCAGGGAGAGGTAATGTGCAGGCAAGGAGAAGAGGTGTGAGGTGGGGAGGGCAACAGAAAAGGGGACTGGTGAAGGCGAGGAAGTAGGCAATTATGCGGCAGGGGAATCGATGCTGATGCCATTCGGTTGGTTGCTACCCAAATGGAATATAAGGTGTTGCTCTTGCAAACTGAGTGAGGCCCCCATCGAGGCAGGAGAGGAGGCCATGCACTGACGCATCAGAGTGGGAATGCTGAGGATGGACGCCATTGCTTTGACCGCACTTGCAGTATTCTAAACATTTGACAAAGGATGTGCGCTGGCAATTGGAGAGGGCCCAGAGGAGGTTCACGAGAATAATGCAGGGACATAAAGGGTTAACGTATGGGGAGCGATTGGTGGCTCCGGGCCTGAACTCGCTGGTTAGAAGAATGGGTTGGTGGTGGCGTGGGGGGTGGGGGGAGGAATTTCATTGAAACCTATCGAATATTGAAAGTTCGAGACAGAGTGGATGTAGAGAGGATGTTTCCCATAGTGGGGGAGCCTCGGACCAGAGGACACAGATACAGTGGATGTGGAGAGTATGTCTTCTGTAGTGGGGGAGTCGAGGACCAGAGGACACAGATAGAGTGGATGTGGAGAGGATGTTTCCTGTAGTGGGGGAGTCTCGGACCAGAGGACACAGATAGAGTGGATGTAGAGAGGATGTTTCCTATGGTGGGGGAGTCTAGGACCAGAGGACACAGATAGAGTGGATGTGGAGAGGATGTTTCCTGTAGTGGGGGAGGCTCAGACCAGAGGACACAGATAGAGTGGATGTAGAGAGGATGTTTCCTATAGTGGGGGAGCCTCGGACCAGAGGACACAGATAGAGTGGATGTGGAGAGGATGTTTCCTGTAGTGGGGGAGTCTCGGACCAGAGGACACAGATAGAGTGGATGTGGAGAGGATGTTTCCTGTAGTGGGGGAGTCTCAGACCAGAGGACACAGATAGAGTGGATGTGGAGAGGATGTTTCCTGTAGTGGGAAAGTTTAAGACCAGACGACACAGCCTCAGAATAGATGGGCGTCCATTTAAAGCAGAGATAAGGAGGAATTTATGTTGCTGGTGAATCTGTGGGATTCGCTGCTGGGGAGATATTAGCGTGTATTCAGGGAGGGTCGAGTGGGGCAAAATGCGAGAGATATTGGAGGAGACAAAGTTTTTTCGTCTTAAAGTCCGCTGTTAATGGCAAGGTCGTTAGCAGTGTCGCTGAGCAGAGAGATCTGCGACCCAGGTTCATCACTGCTTGAAAGCGACCGCACAGGTCGACAAGGTGGTTCAGGAGGCTGCCTTACGGGATGCTTCTGTTTGATATACTGAGTTCAAAAGTCAGCGGGTTCTGCTGCAATTTATCAAACTCTGGTCAGGCCACACCTGGAGTATTGCGGACAGTTCTGGTCACCCCTCTACAGGAAGGACGTCGAGGCTTCGGAGAGTGCGGGGGGGCAGAAGAGATTCACCAGGATGCTGCCTGGTTTGGAGGGCAGAGCTCTCACCAGAGGCTGGACAAACCTGGGCTGTTTTCTTTGGAGTGAGGGGAGATCTGAGAGCGGTTTACAGGATTATGAGAGGCGTAGATAGAGTGGACAGGGGAGTATCTGTTTCCCCAGGGTTGACATGTCTCATACCAGGGGGGCAGGCGTTGACGGTGAGACGGGGTAGGTTCAAGGGGGATGTGAGGGGTAAGTCTTTCACTCAGAGACCAGTGGATGCCCGGTCTGGCGGTCGAGGCAAATACATTCGAGGCTTTTTAAGAGCCGTTCGGAGGGGCACATGGATATGAGGAAGATGGGGGAGGGGCGGAATTGGTGTTTGGTTGCTTTTGATTTGAGTTTCAGCTTGTACAGCACGACATTGTGGGGCCGAACGGCCGGTTCCCGTGCTGTGCTCTTCTGCGCTGGACGGTCTGCGACACGGGGAGGGGAATGTAAGATGGACTGAGGACGGGTTTGATGGACAGTACCCCGGTCAAAGACCCTGTTCCCCCCCCCCCCCAGCCTCTCTCCAGGACCCCGATCCCGGTCAAAGACCCTGTTCCCCCGCCCCCCCCAGCCTCTCTCCATGACCCCGATCCCGGCGAAGGCGGACACGCCGTTCCTGGTGACCGAGCCGCTGTGCCATATCCCGGGGTTTCCGCCGGCCTCCACCAACGCGCAGCTCCCGCCGGGGACCTACCTGATCCCCGGCCTCGAGGGAGAGGCGGCCGAGGCAGAGATGGAGGCGACCAGGAGGAAGTTGAGAAACCTGGCGGTGGGTGGCCCAGGGATCCGCCGCGGGGTCGGGCCGTTATTGCGGGGGGGGGGGGGGCGGGGGGGGCGGGGGAGGGAAGGGGCACCCCACAGTTCACGGTGCGTGTCCGACCCTCGTACCTCGAGTCCCCCTGTCCCTCGACACTCCCCACAGCTCCCGGTGCGTGTCCCACCCTCGTACGGCGAGTCCCCCTGTCCCTCGACACTCCCCACCGTTCAAGGTGCGTGTCCCACCCTCGTACCTCGAGTCCCCCTGTCCCTCCACACTCCCCACAGTTCACGGTGCGTGTCCGACCCTCGTACCTCGAGTCCCCCTGTCCCTCGACACTCCCCACAGTTCACGGTGCGTGTCCGACCCTCGTACCTCGAGTCCCCCTGTCCCTCGACACTCCCCACCGTTCAAGGTGCGTGTCCCACCCTCGTACGGCGAGTCCCCCTGTCCTTCGACACTCCCCACAGCTCCCGGTGCGTGCCCCACCCTCGTACCCCGAGGTCCCCCTGTCCTCGACACTCCCCACCGTTCACGGTGCGTGTCCTACCCTCGTACGCCGAGGTCCCCCCGTCCCTCGACACTCCCCACCGTTCACGGTGTGTGTCCCACCCTCGTACCTCGAGTCCCCCTGTCCTCGACACTCCCCACCGTTCACGGTGTGTGTCCCACCCTCGTACCTCGAGTCCCCCTGTCCTCGACACTCCCCGCCGTTCACGGTGCGTGTCCCACCCTCGTACTTCGAGTCCCCCCGTCCTTCGACACTCCTCACCGTTCACGGTGCGTGTCCCACCCTCGTACCCCAAGTCCCCCTGTCCTGAATGGATGAAAAATTGATGACTGTGGCCATCTTGTGGACACAAGGGGTGAGTTGTGTTATGCATTTGAAAACTAGTTTATTCGGCACTGCTTTGTACCCGAATGACCTGCACTCTTTTTACTCTCTCACCCCCTCTAACCCTCTGTCTCTCTCTGTCCCCGCTCCCCACCCTTTCCCTCTCACCCACACCCCCCTAACCCGCTTCTCCTCACTCCTCTCCTCCCCTCCCTCACCTCTGCCCGCTCTCCCCTTGCGCTCCTCTCAACACCCCCCCACCCACCCTCCCTCTCCACTCCCCTCTCCCTCCGCTCTGTCTCTCTCTGCCCCGCAGTTCGGACAGATGGCCTCGGGGGTCTCCAGCGCTCTGCTCGGCCTCCTCATCCTGCTCACCGCCCGCTGGCGGCTGGGCTACGCCATGCTGGTGGGCGCCCCCTGGTGGACCGGAGTCATCGTGAGTGGGGGCTCCCCCGACCCCCTCGGGCATAGCCGGGTCTGCGAGGAGGAGGGGGGCGGAGGGGGGGAGGTGGAGAGGCTGAGGGAAAGGGTAGGGAGAGGCGGCGAGGAGGGCAGGAGTCACAACGCGCCGGAGGAACTCAGCAGGTCGGGCAGCATCCGTGGGAAAAGGTCGGTTTGACGTTTCGGGCCGGAACCCAGGAGGGGCAGGAGGGAGGGCTGAGGGAAAGGGTAGGGAGAGCGGCGAGGAGGGCAGGAGGGCAGGTAGGGAGGGAGTCGGAGTTGTGAGTCTGACCCCTGTTTATTCAGTCCACAGTGGCCGGGATGCTGATCACGGCCGTTCGCCGGTCGCCGAACAAATCCACGGTGGGTTTACGGTTCCCAGTCTCCGGGTACCCCCACACACCGGGAGCTTTACCGCACACGGTTCCCTTTCGTGTTCGTTCTCTCTCTCCCTCCCTCCCCCTCTCTCCTTCCCCCTCTCTTTATCCCCCATCACCGTGTCTCTCACCCGCAATCTCTCACATTTCTGTTCCTCCTCTTCCCCCCTCTCTCTCCGACTGTTCCCTCTCTCTCTTCCCCCTCCCCTTTTCCCTGATCTCCATCTCTCCCCCTTTTCTTCATCCCTCCTCTACACCCTCTCCCTCTGCCTCTGTCCGCTCTTCTCTTTTCTCTCTTGGCCCTCTCACGCTCCCTCTCTCTCTCTCCCCCTCTGGGTCTCCCCGTCTCGCCTCCATTTTCACTTCCCCTGTCTCTCCCCTATCTCTTTCCATCCCTGGGACGACCAATCCCAATCTCCCTTTCCACTCTCTGTCCCCCCCTCCTTCTCATTCGCTGCTATCCTTTTCAACTTTTCCCCCTTCGTCCTCGTCTCCGTCACTCGCCCCTCTCCCTTTCCAGTTCTCTCTCCACCCGTCTCTCCTCCGCCCTTTCCGCCTCCCTCTCCTTTCCTTTGTTTCCCCCTCCCTCTCTCCCTTTTCACTTTCTCCCCCCTGATCGCACTCGCCCCTCTGCCTTTCCACTCTCCCTCTCTCTGTTAATCTCCTCGCTCTTTCTCTCTCTCTCTCTCTGTCTCCAGCCCCCCTCCCTCTCTATTTTCTTTCTTCCCCTCCCTGGCTCTCCCTTCTCCCATTCCACCTCTCTCGCTCCCCCCTCTCTCTCTATCTCACCCCCTTCCTTTCCAACTCCTCTCCCTCTCTCTGTTCCTCTCTCTCTCGCTCCTCTCTCTGCTTCCACGTTCTCTCTCTCACTCGCCCCTCTACATTCTCACTGTCTGCCGTCCTCTCGGTCTCTGTCTCCTTACTCTGTCTCCCTCTACTTCTCCCTTTCCACGTTCTCCCTCTCTCTCGCTCTGTCTCCCCCCTTCTCCTTTTCCGCCCCTCCCTCTCTCTCCTGCCTCCTCTCTCCCCTCCCCCTCTTTCCCTACCCCTTTCATCCCATCCCCCTCTCTCCCTCCCCCTCATCCCATCCCCCTCTCTCCCTCCTCCCTCTCATCCCACCCCCACTCTCCCTCCCCCCTCTCTCCCTCCCCCCTCTCATCCCCTTCATCCCACCCCGTCTCTTCCTCCTCCTCCCTCCCCCTCTCATCCCATTCCCCTCGCTCCCTCCCCACTCTCTCCCTCCCCCTCTCGCCCTTCTCCTCTCTCCCTCCCGCTCTCATCCCATCCCCCTCTCTCCCTCCCCCCTTTCCCTCCCTCCCATCCCATCCCCCTCCCCCTCTCTCCCATCCCCCTGTCTTCCTTCCCCCTCTCTCCCCCCTCTCTCTCTCCCCCTCTCATTCCATCCCTATCTGTCCCTCCTCCCTTCATTCACACTCTGTCACCCCTCTGCATTTTCACCTTTCTGCCCCTCTCCCTTCCAATTTCTCTCTCTCTCTCTCTCCCTTGTTCCTATCCGTTCTTCCTTTCGACTTCCTGCCTTCTTCACGCCGCTCTCCTCCTTTCCAGTCTCTCTCTCTCCGTCCATCCCCCCCCGTCCGTTATCTCTGTCTGTCCCATCACTGTCCCTCCCCACCCCCCTTCTCTCTGTCTGTTCTCAGTCTATCTCTCTCTCTCTGTTCCCCCTATCACACTCCCCCTCTCTCTCTCTCTCTCTCTCTCTCTCTCTCTCTCTCTCTCTCTCTCTCTCTCTCTCTCTCTCTCTCTCACACACACACTCTCTCTCTCTCTCTGCGACAGACCATCGCCTGCCTGGTCGCGAATGAGATCTGCGCTCTCGCCTGCACTCCCGCCGTCATCCTGTACTCGCTGAACGTCCGGGTCTTCCCCTGCATCGGGTACTGCTACACCGGGTGCCGGATGGTGAGTGTTCCGTACCCCCCCCCCCCCCCCGCACACTCAACACACTGGCGAACCAGCCCGCAGCCCCACTCAACCCCCGGAGATCTCTACTCGGCCTTCCCCTCTCCCGCGACGCTTCCCTCCCTCCCGGTAGCGCTCCCTCTCTCCACGCCAAGCTCCCTCAGAACCCTCCCTCCCCTCGGTTGTAGCGTCCCCCTCCCCCGGCAGCTCCCTCCGCCACTTCCCCCGGCAGCTCCTTCCACAGACGGGCCACCCTCTAGGTGAAAAGGTTTCCCCTCGGGGTCCCCTATTAAATCTCTAAAACCTGCGCCCTCTGGTTCTCGATTCCCCGACCCTGGGGAAATGTCTGTGTTCATTCACCCTGTCTGTGCCCCTGGTGGTTTTACACACCCCTGTCAGGTCACCCCGACACTCCCGGGAATAAATTCCCAACCGCCCGACCTCTCTCCGTAACTCAGTCCCTCCAGTCCCGGCGACATCCCTGTAAATCCCCGGGATCTCAGGTCTCCTGTTCCCGGTGTCCGATCCGGCGATGGCGGGGATGCCGAGCATCGCCTTCACCGCCCCGTCTCCCCGTCACCCCACTTTCAGGGAACCGTCACCCGAAACCTGGTGTGTTCCATCACCACTGTCAAGCCCTCTCCGTCACCCAAAACCTGTCACCCCTGTCACCCCCTCTCCGTCTCCCCCCTTTCAGGGAACCGTCACCCAAAACCTGGTGTGTTCCGTGAAGAGAAAGCTACATTCCTGAGACAGGAGTTACCAGAGATTTTTCTGCACTCCCCCCCAACACTTGTAAACACATCTCCCTCTCCTACACTCCCCCTCTCTCCCCACCCAACGCGCTCCTTCCCTCTCCACCGACTCTACCCCATTCCCAAACAACACTCCCCCTCCTCCTTCTTACCGGCCATCTCTCCCTCTTCACTCCCCCCCTCACTATCTCTTCCCCTCTCACCCCTCCCTCGGAACTACCCCTCTTCTCTCTCACACTCTCAACTCTCCCACACTCTATCTCTCCTCTCTGCTCAACTTTGTCTTTCACCCCCCCTTTCCCCCTTTCCGTCTCTCACCCCCTCTCTCCCCTCTGCCTCGTTCACCCCTCTCTGTCCCTCATCCCCTCTCCGTCTCTCCCCCCTCTGTTCTCCACCTTTCTCTCCCTCCCTGTCCGACCTCTCTCATCTCCAGCCTCTCACATTTCCCTCCCACCTCTCTCTACCCTCTGACTTCCACCACTCTCTCCCCCCCGTCTGACTCTCCCTTTATCAACTGTTCTGTGCCACCTCTCCTCTTTCTCCCCATCTCTCTCCCACCCACCCCCTCTCTTCCTCACCCATCGCCCCCCAGTCTCTTCCTCCCCAGCTGGGTCTCCCACCTCCGCCAACCCCAAACTCCCGCTCCCGACCCTACCCTCTCTCCCCCCTCTTCTGCCTCTCTCTTCCCCGGCCCGAGCCCTTCTCTCTCCCTCTCTCACCCCATGTCTCCCTCTCTCCCTCTGGCAGAGGTCTGTGAGCGGGGTGACGGTGATTTTGCTGGTGAACTGCCTGGTCTCCCTGGTGATGTCCGTCCTCACGGCCATCGTCAACTGCAGGAACCTCGAGTGCTGCGCCGTGCGGCCTCCGGTGGTGAGTGGGATATTCCTGTGCACCGGGGGGGGTGTGGGCGGCGGGGGATGGGACATGGGTGGGAGAGATGGGGGGAGATGGAAAGAGGGTGGGGAGAGATGGGAGGGAGCAAGAGAGAGAGATGGGGGCAGAAAGGGAATGAAAGGGGTGGGGAGAGGAGGATAGGGAGGGGGAGAGAGAGGTGGGGGGAAGAGATGGAGGGACAGAGGGGGTGGAGAGAGGGACGGAGGGAGAGAGAGGCTGTGGGAGTGGGTAGTGGATCCCGTCTCCTCTCCTCACCTTCTCTTTCTCCCGTCCCCTCCTCAATCTGATCCCTCCCTCTCCCCCACCCACAGAGAATGATGGTGATCCATGCTAACCAGCTCGCACCGCCGGACCTCGCCTCCATCTTCTCCAGCGAACCGGCGCCCACCCCGGCCTCTGACGGGCCCCAGTAACGACACGTTCCCCGCTCCACGGGACAGCCCAAAGGATTCGGGCCGAGCGGCCTGAAAGGAAAATCAAGGCCAGATTTTGGAGACGGAGTTGGGGGTGGGGGTTGGTGGGTAACATTCCCGTGGTCACATTCCTCCCCGTGGGAACCCCCCAGTTCAAGCTCCCTTGTTACGAGTCGCCCTGTCCCACCCGCGGCATCCGGTCACTCCTGACACACTTCGCTCTCTGTCCCCTCTATCACCGCCCGTCTCACCCTGGCTGGTGGCCATTTTGTGATGGTTATCATTGAAACCGCTCTCCCAGCATCGTAGAAATAGTCACACCCTTTTCCTCATCTCCCACTCACTTCCCTCCCTGTTTATTCAATCTCAACTCCTCATCGCCCTCTCTTTCAGTTACCCTGTGAGTCTCTCCACTACTCACCCCATCACTCCTGACACCCTCCCCTCTCCGTCCCTTGTCCTTTCTCCTGCCATCCAACACATTCTGGGTGGTGAACGTTGTCCGATGGGAAATTTCGCTCCCTCACCCGATCCCTTCCCTCTCTCGTTGAGTGAGTCTCTCCCCTCTCCCTCCGTTCAGACACTCAACTCTCCGTCCCATCAGCCCAGATCGCGTCTCGACCCCTCGCTCCCCATTTCCCCTGTCCACACCCCCCTTCTTGCCGTCCGTCTTATTTGCGAAGGATCGAAATCACCCACCCTTCCCCCACACGCCCCATCCTGTTCCTGCCCACCCTCTCCTTTCAGACCCCTCTTTCCTGGTCCTGCAACTTCCCCTCCCTTCCCGTCCCATCAGATCCCCTCCCACCTCGTCCCATTACTTTCCTTCCTTCCTGGTCAGATCACTCCCGCTCCCTTCCTGTCGTTTCACTCCTCCTCACCCCGACTCTATCTTATCCACGTCACCACCAGTTTGTGACAGGAACTTTCGCCTCCCCTTTTCGTCCCCTATTGAGTCAATGACTTCGCCACGGTCACCGTCTCATCAGTCCACTCCTCGTCCCGTCACTCCTCTTCCTCCCAAACCCCTCACCCCTCCTCCCCAAAACCCACATGTATATGTGTATGTGTGAATATCTGAGATATATACATTAGTTTATTCAATGACAAAATTATTAGAATTAAAACATACATGAAATACCCAAGACTATATAAAACACAAATTAAAATACTGTTATTATAATCAATAAGACACTCGATCCCGGGATTGTATCCACGGGCACTGCATGTTCCTTCGCCATAGATTCTGTGTGCGACTGTGACCATTGTAAGTCAGTGTCTCACTCCATCCCTGGCGGCCACATTAACCAAGGAATCGTGGACTGGCTCAGACCACACTGGGATCTGTGGAAACACTTCATCTTCCTGTCTTAGATGTCACTCCAAATCACTGCAGTGTTTTTCTAAATGCGAAGCTTATTGCTCCAGAGCCCCTGACGGAAATCGCTGTATTGGCTCCTAACTCCAATCGCTTCACGGAACAGTTCATGGAAACAATCCCTAGTGCACTAAATCGCGCATAGACCCTAATTTAAATGTTGGAAACTCCCGATAGTTTGGAGTCTAAGTCATAAGTGCTGTCTACCTCTCTCCCCTGAATCTCACTGGCGAGCCGCTTCCCGCGTTTCCTTCACAGTTACAGCGATTTCAGAAAGCACAAAGCAATGTCTTTACATTTGAATTTAAAGCAGGTTGCACTATTGATATGGAATAATACCAGGTAGCGCATAAAGCTACCGAGCGCGCTGGATTAGGGGGTTTACATTCACAGCGGCATGACAACGCTGTCGGTAAATGAACGAGTCCAAAGACTGTACACACAGAACTGCAAAAGTTAATTCGCCTATGTTCTCACCAGGAACACCAATAACGGCAATGATCATGTGACATATCTTCCTCACAAGGTAAAATGTTTCAAGCATGCTGTGTGAGATTCAGCCTGTCTTCCAGCTGCTCGCGATCTCGCTGAAGAAACTCTGAGCTGATGAATCTCCACGGCCGTTCATTTATACTCGCTCCAGCACACTGAATATTCAATACTACACAAGGCTGACGTGTCTCCAACAGCTGGGATAAAAATAAAAATAATGTAATTCAAGTGAAATCCCAATTGCGATGATGTAGGAATAGCTTGACACGAAATTGCAAAATCTCAATGACGACACGACATAACGGAGCAGTCAGTGAATATAGTTGTGAAACCCTCTCAGGCTGAACTCTCGGTTTCATAATTGCTGTTGTGGAAGCAGCTAACCCTTTCCTCTCCAGCTCTGAGGAGCGTCTCGGCCCGAAGCATCGACTATTTAGTTATTCATTTCCATATATGCTACCTGGTCTGCGGAGCTCCTCATGCGACTTGTACGTGTCAAAACATTTTTCAGAGGAATGTTCAGGTAGCAATGCTTCACCTGAGGCTTAATAGAAGTTGAGTAATGCAGCAAGCATTGATCCGAAAGATGAGAGTAATTCAAAAATGGAAAGTTTTAAAAAGAAGAAAATTTTTTTTTTTAATGGCGGAGTCAAAGTTCGGAACTTAATCGGTAGAAATGCTGTGGATGGACATGAAGCAAGTAGTCCTTGCAAGGAAACCTAGCAACGCCCCACAGCTGAAGCCACTTTGTAAGGAGATATCAGTTAAATTTCCTCCAGGTCAATTTTTTGGAATGAGCAATTGCTGCCGGGAACGTTTGTTGGAAGGTACTGCTGTGCAAGGGGGTCACACGTGTTACTGAAAGCAAAGGTTCACATGATTTCCCAACAAATGCATTAATATTGGATCATTTGCCTCAATAAATAATTGTATAAGTCTAATGCCTTTTTGTGTTATTTATTTAATTGGGTTCTCTTTATCTAGTTAGGGACCTGTGTGAAGATCTGATCACATTTTCGGCCATATTTATGTAGAAAGAGAGAAAGTTCTACAGGGTTCACAAGCCACTGTACTTAGGCATATTAACTTATTTGACATTTTGAATCGCACTTTCACTATAAAGATAATACGACATTGTATATTCGTATTTCGTGACGTGCTACCTCTATGTACCTGTGTATTGAATGATCTGAGTTGAATAGCACATAAGAAGGGCGCTCGCTGTGTCTGTATAATTGTTGAATTAATAAGGTAGTGGGTCGTTGGTTATGGGTAGTGTCACGTGACAGACCAACTTTTTTTTTTGGAGGGAGGTGTTACATACCCCGTGGGTAATGTCACGTACCCCGTGACGGGTTAAAGAACCAGAAGAAATAGAAAACACTTTGGAGTCCAGTATTGCTATTAACTAATACTATTTATTAATAACTACGCAATACAGTAATTTAAATGCAGGTATATCAAACAGATTAGCAATGAATGTGTGTGTGTGTGTTTGTTGTGTGTGTGTGTGTGTGTGTGTGTGTGTGTGTGTGTGTGTGTGTGTGTGTGTGTTTGGTGTGTGTGTGTGTGTGTGTGTGTGTGTGTATGTGTGTGTGTGTGTGTGGAAATATATGAAAACCAAGCTTCTTCAGCTCTTGGGGTAAACAAGTAGTCTTAAGATGATGAGTAAAGTTCAGTTCAGTTCCTGGTATTGTGCTGAGTACTGCTGGAGAGAAAGAGAGGGAGAGATTTGAATCTTCAGGTGAGCTGATGCCGTTGATCTTCCCGTTGTCCTCCGAAATTCTTTAGAAGTCAACGACCGTGACCACAACAAAGGGGACCGTTCTTCTGTGGTTAAATTGTCAACCCAGGTGAGGATTGGACACACGAATAACTGCCCACCGGTCACACCCTTTCCATACTGCAAGAACAACTGATCGATCCGCCTGATCCATCCTCCAAAACTCTCCCTTTCTGTGGGCACAACAAAGTTCATTCAGTGTCCAAAACCATGTGCCCGTAGGTCTATCATCTGACCATCTATTTATCTCACTGCGCTGAATACCAACTGTCTCTCAAACAGCTCCTCTCTTCCCTCTCCGTAAGAACGTACAAGCAGGCAATGTCCTTGTAGAAAGTATAAGTAAACTGTGAGCGGTCTTCGTCCGTCTCTCTCTCTCTCTCTCTCTCTCTCTCTCTCTCTCTCTCTCTCTTTCCCTTTCTTTCTCTGTCTTTTTAACAAGGTGTCTGGTGTATGGCACCTCATTCTCTCTCTTTTCAAAAGCACAGTTGATAGGGGTAACTCAGGACCCCGTCACAGAAAAAATGTATAAATTTGTCAGATGGTCATCGAAGGGCTGATAAGGGGTGGTGATACGTGGTGATTAAGTCCCATGGGTGAGTAGGGCTGGGATATTCTCAAAGAGTGATGGGGTTCTCAAGAGTGCTGATGTAGAGACGGACAAAGAAATGGAAGTTCAAACATCAGTGAAAATAGGCATACGGTTTGATAATGTGGTGTTCAGTACATTCCGAAAACCTGCCTTCAGTGACGATAGCAATCATAATATATAATATTGGTCTGATTAGAACATTAATGTTTCTTCAGTGAAGGGTGTGATAGCAGGGGAGCCGATGCAGAGGGATTTCGCCAGGAAGCTGCAGAAAGCGGAACATTTCAGATATTCAGGGATCAGACTCTTCTTAAAACGGAGGAGGAACAGGTGTTTCATAGAGAATTATTAGCGACATTCATGTGTTCAGTAGTAGTAAACATTCTCTATATCAGATGCATCGAATATGAAGGGAACAGGTTCAGCGGAAGTGGAAGTTTATGCTAAGTTAGCGTAAGTTGTTGACTTTCCTGATTTCATTCTGATGTGAGGAAATGACACAGCAACTTCAATGTATCTGTACCGACCTAGGCTACTGTACTTACAGTGGTCACAGTGATGTCTCCCCTACACAAGAAAAAAAAAGAGAGCAGCTGTGTGTACTTGGTCTGTTCCCTGTTTATTTGCACTATATTACTTAATCCACTGATACACAAACGTTTTGTCTCTGTCTCCAACTCTCTCCACTGCCATCACGAGGCAGCACTTACATTCCAGGATCGGCAGCTCATCTTCCAAATGGACACATTGCGACGATCGGGAATGCGCTGTACTTTGTTTTCTTCCGCTGGCAGAACTCCCCTCTGATTGTTTCTATGGTGATGTCCAGGTCCCCCTCTTGCCCCGGCAAGATAAAATCCTAAAGAACCGCTCCGTGTTCTAATTAATTGCTCACCGCCCTGCAATCTTCATGTTGGAACTTGGCACATTTACACGCTTGACCCATTTCCAAAGGTGAGTGTTAACTAGTTTTGCTTACTACGGAGACATTTCCAATGGATAAGTTCTACCAGTCTATGTTTCTGTTTCAGACCTTGAAACAACATCTGTTTCGCGATTCACGCTGGAAAAGATAATGGGTCATAATTTGCCAAATGTCTATGGTCAGAGCAAGCCAATCTATGGCAGCGAGTAATGTGGAGGCATTGCTTGACGGGGTGTAGTGGCAGGTGAATGACATCTAAAACTGTGCGAGATTTCCTCCAGGATGAAATGCACATTGTGAAAAGCGGCAGAGAAATCACCTATGTGTACACCGACTGCGTGTTCCTTACACTCCACGAACAGTCATAGAATAGGGAAGGGAATAACCGGGAAAATAGTTTTACACAGACAAGGCGTCCCTCTTGATCCTGACGAAATCTTCGTGTTTCCGACCTGGGGTCATCATCTTCTACGACGGTTGCTATTCTCAGAGTTGTTGCTACTGGTACTCCTGAAATTAAATATTTGCATTCATTTCCTTATCAGGTAAATCTGTTAAGATTAATTTTCGTTGACTCTATCTGTAGGGCTTTCCCCCCACGCTTCTGATCCAAGTAATTAATTTTTCTCCTGTCAATCTGTTTTAAAGGAGACCAACCAGGTTAGCCAAACACTTGGCTCAGACCACCAGGTCACATGCTGTTCCTTCGGCTAGTTTGTTTCTTATTTTTTTCTTCTCATCTGAAAATAGTCTCTGGTTTAGCAGAACAGAAGCAATGAGAAAACTATAAGGATAATATGACTAAACAAAACTCAATGTGTCCACCTGTAATAGCTCTGATTAAGTCTTCACTGAGCGACATAAATATTTGTGTTTTTTTCCCCCCATTGCCTAGTTCCACTGCCTTTGCCTCGCTCCTGCTTACTGATCTGCAGATTACAGTTCTTTCTGGAGAACGCATCTGTCTGTATGTCTATTCATCCATCTATTTACAGTATCTATATCTATATCTATCTATCTATCCGTCTGTCTATCTACCTGTATCTCCCTCTTCTTGTTCCCTGCCCGATTGCTCCTCTCTCGACCTGTCTAACCGTATTTTGTTCATCTGTTGCTGCACCAGAAATTGCAGCTTTGATCGCAAGGAGATGGACTTTGATTGACTGCTATGGAGATGGAAATGCCTCTTTTCTCAATCTTACTGGATCGATGTCCACAAGATGGAAATGCTGTGCTGTGGGAATAACGTCAGTTCACCAGTCCATTGCCGCTTCAAGGCATTTACAAAGTCGGACTGAATTTCATGATCCATCAGCCAGCGATTCGGCAGTGTGCAATCTCTCACTTGGTGTCCCAGGTGTAACTGCATTGATGATATATGGTTTGGTGGATATAGAGTGGCAAAAGTAAGTGAAGGTTCATGCCAACTGGCTGAGAAAATGAATCACAGTGATGGACAATCAACTCAGATGAAAATATAAGTTCTCAGCCCCAATGTGTTGTCTGGACATACAACGGAATAACGTAAACAGAATGATTCAAAGGAAGATGAAGATTAACACCAAGAACCCTGCAGTCCATTTACAGGGAAGAGCTCCACTCTGATTGTCCCAACTGATCAGCGACTAGCATTCGGGTTCCGGCACTCCAGTTCCCCGCAGTGTGGGTAGATGCCGCTGTCCGTTCTCTAATCGCTTCGATCACCAGAACAGGAAGAAACCGTCGCGCACACCCTTGTCTCCCGATGCTCCTTTGGTCTCAGTATCCGAAAATGACGAGGAGGCTGTTCTCAAGCAAGTGAATACAAGGTAAGCATCCGTTTCGGACGAAGACCTTGGCCGAGTACTGATGACCTTTTCCGAAAAAAGGTCTGGCTGTTGCATTTACGGAAATCTTCAACCTCTCTCTGCGCGGTGTGTGGTACCCAACTGCTTTAAGCAGGCTTTAATTATACCAGTGCCGAAGAAGAACACGGTAACGTGTCAAAATATTATCGTCCAGTAGCACTTACTTCCACAATAAAAATAATTTTGAGAGACTGGTGCTGAAACATGTCAGCTCTTGTTTGAATGACTATGTATCCGCTCCAGTTCGTCTGCCGCAGCAACAGGTCTACAGCAGATGCCATCTCCTTCTCTCTTCATGCAACCCTGGAACATCTGGACACCAAAGAGGCTTACATCATGAGGCCGTTTACCGAATGCAGCTCGGAATTTAACACTATTATCCTCTTCTCAACGATCAGTAACACCAGGATCTGGGCCTCAATACCTGCTTGTGCAAATCGATCATTAATGTCCTCACTTATATAACATAGTCAGCACCGATTTGCAAAATCATCACCTCCACAATCTCCATCAGCACAGCAGCGGCAATGTGTAATTAGCCCCCTTCTCTACTCGCTTTACAATTATGACTGTGTGGCTAAGCACAGCTCCAACACCATATTCAAGTTTGCCGATGACACCACCGGCGTGATCTGTATCAAATTGAGTGATGAATCACCGGACAGGAAGGAGATTGAAATCCTGACTGAGTGGTGTCATCCACCTCCCACTAAATATCAATAAGACCAAGGAACTGCGTCTCCAAGTTCAGATATGGCCCAAATGCCGAGCGGGAGACACTTAGACAGATAGACAGAGGAGCAGGCAGGCAGAGGACAGGAAGACAGGCTGAGCACTCAGTGCTTAATCGTAAGAGTTCCAGCGTTAGTAGTACAGTTTGTTATTTCGCCTTTCGGTTGCGTTTGGTCGTCTTGTTTATCTGGATTGCGAGTCTGAGTTCATTCTCCACCTTACTCTGCATTTCGCGCCACCACCATCCATAGTTTTTTCGCTACATCCACAAGATTATCAGGCTTGCATATGTTACCCAATCACAAGATCCTTGTGACGTTCATCCTGCAAATGAAACAACACTTGATCAGGAAGTGAAGGACTTTTGAATGGAATTCGACCAACAAGCTGATTTGTGGACGAGAACGAACGAACCTTGACTGATCCCCCGCATATCTTTTGAATTTTGGAGAAAAGTGCAACGCAATTGGGTAACACAGACTGTGGCACGTCGAACATGATACATGGGGAAAGACAGAGATCATTATCTAATATGACCATTGAAACTATGTGGTCGCATTTTTTAACGCCGCGACACCTCGTCTCCATTTGCAATTGCATTATTTTTTTGTCGTTAATACTCGCGCATACTCACAAACACTCTCTCTCTCTCACACACACACAGACACACACACACACACACACACACACACACACACACACACAGACACACACAGACACACACAGACACACACACACACACACACACACACACACACACACACACACACACACACACACAGGCACACAAATACCTGGTAGGTGAAATGGAATCGATTTCTGCTTTAATTGTTGTACTTGAAGATGTTTTGCTTATTTAACTGCAATTTCGCGCATCAAATCAATGTTTTTGTTTAAAGAATCTAAATGTAATGAGAACGTGCTTCACTGCCAGACAGGTACCTCCATGGATTCCGTTTTCTACTACGACACAGGTCCATGGAGAGTCCCGCGTCTAAAACAATATAAGTTACTGCGACCTCCTAGTTAGTCACTTCGTCTAACGTGACCGGAAAATGTATTTATTATCATCTCGTTTCAATTACAAAGTTCATTTTTAACGAGAACGTGCTTTATAGAGTGTATTGTTAAGCAAAGCGATATCAAGCAATCGTCCTTCGTAAACATTCTTCCACTTACTGACCTTACTAAAACTACTAACGTAATTTTCTTCATCACTGAGATAGTTGGAACAACAAATCATTTGATGTGTGCAGGTGGCTGTGAATAGTAATTATTATGGAAACTTGCATATAGACATATGACCGATGCATGGGTTGATTGTCATCTCCAGCTTCCAGGCTACGAATGCGCTGATAAAGAGTTCATTTTGTGAGGGAAAGGTTTGTACGATAGAGAATGGAGAACATCACCGCACTTCATAGGGAGGATATCGTTCTGGAGTAAGCAACCAATTGGTCTTCTCGGAGAAATTTAAACCAGAATGGTCACTTTGAAGTAGATGTGTAAATTTATTATCAAAGCAGCTATATGTCACCGTATACAGTGAAACCCCGATTTTGCACGCCCCGATTTAACGCGAATTCGGATATAACACGATGTGTCATTGGACTCCATGTCAATACATGTCCATGTCAATCCACAGTCCCCCTTCTCCATCCTTGTATCCCTTTTGCCAATCAACTTCCCGGCTCTTGGCTTCTTCCCTCACCCTCCTGTCTTCTATCATTTTCGGTCTGTCCTTCCCCCTCCCCAATTTTCAAATCCCTTACTATCTCTTTTTTCCGGTACTCCTGACGAAGGGTCTCGACCAGATGCTGCCTGGCCTGCTGCGTTCCACCAGCAGTTTGTGTGAGTCACTGGACCTTTTTCTAGCAGAAACAAACTGCTAGAAAAAGAAAACCTTTTTCTGTGAAAGATAAGCTTCACGCACTTGACGCGATCAAGACTGAAAGTCATACTCAAGATGCACGAGGCCTGAACCAACACTCCGTGGCTGGAAATCTCACGAAGAAAAGTTACGAGCGTCGCTTTGCAAAGTTGAAGAAGAAGCAGGTCTAAAATCCAAACGCCAAACGATCGCGTTATAACCGGGTTTCATTGTACGTACAGGACTGAGATTCATTTTCTGAATTTCATAAACAATGAACCCAGTAAACATAATCAATGTCTAGACGTCGACATGGAAGCGTCGAAATTCTGGCTCTGAGATGTAGATGTAGATGTAGAATATTATTGAAAATACATAACAAAATACCAAAAAATTCAAGGTAAATGCCGGAAATTCCAAAAGAAACTAGAAACAGTTGAACATACTCCATGACTCTGGAGCAGTTTAACTCAATCTGATGACATACACAGGCAAAATCAAATTAAAAACATCATTCACCAAAATGCTGGTTTAAAATATAAACTCATTAAAAGACACCATGCCTTACTATAAACACAATCTGTTCCACTTTTAGTGTCAGAGTCCTACTCATTATACCACGACCGATTGTAGAGAGCAGAATCCATAATAATCGTCCAGATGCAATATTACTGCATAAACACGCAGGAACAACGTACTTAACAGATATAGCCATTCTAAAAGCATATAACATTCAGAAATCAATAAGTGAAAAACACCGGAGACATGTCGAATTAAAAGGAGAAATTGAAAGACTATGGGCAAGAACAGGACAAATTCTGTCCCAATAGAAATACCCACAAGTGGTTTCACACCAAAAGACCCTGCACGCTAGCACTAAACAATTAGGGCTACACAACAATATCTGTGTAGGTATTCAGAAAGCTTCTAAACTAAGCAACACTAGAATAGTCCGGAGGTTCCTAACATTTGAGAAACGAGTGTGCTTGGCTATGCCCATGTACCACAGGTTCTGAACTTTGAAAACATAAGAATAAATAATAAATAAGCAATACATATGAAGAAAAGCAGGTACAGAGTTCTTGAAAGTCAGTCCACAGCCTCTGGGAACAGATCGGAGATGGGGTGAGGGAAGTTGGCTGAAATAATCCCCACTAGTTCAAGGGCCTAATGGTTGAGGGGTAAGAACCTGCTGCAGGAGGCTCTGAAGCTCCTATACCTTTTTCCATACAGAGGCAGCAGGAAGAGAGAAAGGCCTTGATGGTGTGGGTCACTGATGGTAGATGCTGCTTTCCTGCGACAGTGCTCCGTGCGGATGTGTTCAATGGTCGGAAAGGGCTTCTCCGAGGCACAAGTATAATTAAAGCCTGCTTGAAGCAGGTATGTTCCTCAGACTGCCTATGCGAGAGATTAAAGATATCGATGAAAAGTCCAGACAGTTGCTCAACACACGCCATTCGTATTCGCCCAGGTACTCAATCTGGGCCGGATGCTTACCGTTGGTTCATCTTCCTGAATGATTCTGTCATGTCAGCAGTGACAGGTTCATCGGGGGCTGTGAGTGTTCTTGAAGGTTCCTGCATGTCTTGACGGCCAGAGGGCCTGTCTAGAAGGCATTAGGATCATCTGGAAGCAATGCCTTGTTTTCATCTATGTCGCTTGGCTTCACTTTGCAGGAAGTGATCGCATTCAAGCCCTGCCATACTGCCGAGCATCTGTCAGTGATTCAGGTTTGGCCCGCAGCAGCTTGCGGATCTTATGGTTCTGACTGGGGAAGAATATGAATGACTTGGTGGGGACACACTCGTCTACGACTGTTTTTATAAAGTCCGTGACAACCACGGTGATGATCATTCCGATCCTTTGATGACGCCTTAAACACGGCCAAGTTCACCGACTCGAACCAATCCTACAGCTGTTCGTGTACCGCCCGGGGCCACGCTTCTGTTGTCTAATCACCGGAGCCTTTCTGATTTCCTTATTCCTGAACGCAGGGAGGAGATGTACAGCCAAGTGATCAGATTTCCCGAAGTGTGGTCCAGGAACAGTTGGTATCGCTAATCGTGGTATAGCAATACCTGGATCTGTTGTGACCCTTGGAGTTGCAGGTTACATTTTGGAGATAATTGGCAGGATAATTTATTCAAACAAGTCTGATTGAAGTCGGCGACAATAATTTTAAAGACTGATTGAAGCGAACGAATGATTTGAAAGGTTCGTGCTCCGCTGCTTCTTGTTTGCTGATGATATCATTCAATACCTCGAGTGCTTGCCTGAGGCAGACATTTGTCCGCATGTAAACTGGAACAGCAAGAAGAACTCTCTTGGTAATTGGTCATCAAATGTATCAGCTTTGGGAAACACGAGTGCGACAAGACAGCTGCGTCTTAGCAACTCAAAGAGTTTGTACTGAACCACAAACCCTGACCTTTGTTCTTCTCCGAATCAGCAGTCCATTCCATACTGTGTATCGAGAAACCTTCAGTCTTACCGACGGAAACGGCGGGTCTTGAGTAAGCCGTGTCTTCGTTAAGCGGGAAATGCAGCAAATTCTCATTTCTCTCCGACACAACGATCTATCTATAAGGTAGTTTAATCGTGTTCGTCGGTCAGTACATTTGTTGAGAAGATGCAGGTTAGAGGAGCTTCATTCCTTTGCTTTTCTTCCTGGGTTACAGTCATAACCCCCCAGCCCCCCTTAGGCTTATGGCGACGGACTTGGATAGCTTAAAGGTGTGGTACCAGCAAGGCTCACAGTTAAACGAACCAAATCATTCAGAAAATCGTGAAATCGCTAGTTCATTAAGATGGTTGAGAAGTACAGTGTGTTAACTGAAGGGAATTTGCGGCTACCGTCTGTCGTGAGATTGGTTCAGATGTGTATTTACAAGTTCTGTCAGCTGCCGCAACACGTCTCTGTGTTCCACCTGCACCATCTCACACAAAAGATGGTTTTCTAGTCGAACAAGGGGTTTTTAGAGGAGAAGCTGTAGAACTGAACATACCTGAATGACTTTATCCTTTCTGTTATTGGAGTAGATGACAACGTTGTCGATATAGATGGAATCATAGCTGCGCAGCATATCGCGGAGTGAATCATTAATGAAGGCGTGGAAAAAGGCTAGAATGTTGGAAAGTCGGAAGTGCATCACCTTGTGCCCAGTGGATGTTATGAACGCTGTGTTCCATATTCACCAGCCCCCAGCAGCACCACCCCCCACCAACTCCACCCCTATACACAGCCCTTCACACCACCACCTGGGGGATGTTGATCGGATTTCTGCAGATCTGGACCACACGGTGTGTGTGTGAATTTGCTGTCCATGGGGGCATAGGTTTGTGTATCGTTACGGTGATCCTGGTGAGTCCACCGTTGTCACTGCAGAGACGAAGATACTGCACCGTTCGGACAATCGGCTGGGCAGATGAAGCCGCGCTTTACCGCTTCGGCCATGCCATCATCGATAGTTTCAGTCAGCGAAGGTGTGAGGGAGAACAGAGTGCCGCGGGAATGGGAGATGTCCAGAAGGAGGTCATGTCTGTGAGGTGACAGGGCGTTTGCTTCTCTGTTACCGAAAGCAATGGCTAAGTTGTGATAGTCCTGTGCAGGATTGGTGACGGCCAGGGTCCACTCCGCTTCCACGGATTTATTGGGTGGAGTCAACTGATGTTGCAGGCCGGGATTCCGGCAGGTGGGTCTCCAACTCCACGGGCAAAGTGAGGGTCTTGAGTGGGGATCCAAGAGTAACACAAGGTGAAAGGAGTGCTGGGTGAGGAATTGAATGAATCGTGGTGAACAAGCTGTGTGGGCGCCCGGGCTGTCTCAGATCCCAAGGACGGTTCGTCAATGGCCGCGATGTCGATGGCGTGAGGGACAGATTCGGTTGGGCGTCCAATCTGCACACACACAGTCCGATCCAGAAAGTAATCTGCTGCACCGGTATCCAGCAGAGACTTCTTCGCCTGTAGAGCCGACGGACTGTGGGCAAGGACAGAAGGAGTGAGACGGGCTCTGGTAATGGAATGAGGAGCTGGGAAGAGCCGACTCGGTTGATATTTGATGCGGTGGTGGTCGGCTCCACAATATTAGCTACGCAGGTTTTTGTTTCCTCCACCAACGCTCGGACTCTTGGGGGTGTTAAAGAATCTCTCCCTAACAACGTGGGTCCTGGAGCCATTGGTGATGAGGCTTGCTCCGTAAGATCGCTGTCAATACGGAGAGTCCGATTGATGAGGTTTCGCAGTTCATTGGGCAGCTCCCAGGCAAACAGATCATATTTCAATTGCTCCGAGAGGCTGTGATGGGAATGGACAAGCGGCTCTTCCGCCATTCTAGCCGAACCCCGGGGCGAGGCTCCTGGACTGCACGGCACAATCCATGTCGCAGGTGAGGTATCAGATCTGCTTCCTCCTCTGCACATCTCGGAAGTTTCGAAGACGCAGCGCATGTCAGCGGTGAAATTCTCATATGTATTGCAAATGCTGTCTTCATAAGCGGTAGCCCAGGTCAGAGCTCGTGCATCCAAGCGGTGGACAAGGAAGACGACCTTGACACGGCGTATTGAATATAGAGAAATGGGAGCTCGAAGTGTAAGCCGCTCTGGGACGGGAAATTGCAGCATCGGGTTAGAGATCCGTCAAAGCTTTCGGGCAGCAGAATCCTCGGTTCAGAGGATGAACGCTGACGAACGCGGAGCTGATACATCGAGCGGAGACTTCGCTGAGAGCGGTGGACTGTAGTTATCGGTTTCCTGCTGCTTCTGATCGTGTGTTCACGTCGGCGGACGATTTCTTTTAGGCAACGATACTTTTAGGTCAATCGATGTTTCTCTCATCCTGTCAGGAAATGAAGAGGAGTTTTGGCGTAAAGCAGAACAGCGGAGAGGATTCAGCACTGATCGATAAGATTAATCAGAAACCGCATCATAACGAGCCACGAAGGGCCACGAAGCAAGGGAGAACAGAAACTAAGTACAACATGCAACAGGGTCATCTTTAGGCAGGGAGGGTGAAAGCTCGGAGCAACTGATTCAAGCCGGCTGGTTGGATGAGTGAACAGGGACTGTGGATGAGAATTGGGGTTATATGGACACTGCTATCTGAATAGCTCCATTTTCCTGGCGACACACCTCTGCATCAGCTCCACTGCAATCACATCCTTGACCGACGGGGAGCAGAAAATTACCATATGCTAATCATGCAATAGTATATATTATACCCTACTGCACCATGACCTTTCCCGTCAGTGAAGTCACATTATCAATCCGCATCACTACCGTCATTGATGTTTGAAATTCCATTACCTTGTCCGTCTCAGAAAGGCAGCGTCCAATATTACGGACCTCCTACACTCAGGGCGTACCCTTTTCTCACCGTTACCATTAGGGAGAAGGTACAGGAGCCTGAAGGCACACATTCGTCGATTCAGCAACAGCTTTTCCCCCTCTGCCATCCAATTCCTAAATGGACAATCTTTGGACAATACCTCAGTGTTTTTTTAATATACAGTATTTCTGTTTTTGCACGTTGTTTAGAATCTATTCAATATACGCAACTGATTTACCTGTTCATTTACTTTTTTTTGTTATTATTTGTTTTTTCCCTCTGCTATATTATGTATTACATTGAACAGCTGCTGCTAAGTTAACAAATTTCACGTCACCTGCCGGTGATAATAAACCCGATTCTGATTCTCATTCTGATTCTGATTCTGAATCAGCACTCACAAGAACCCCGTCACTCTCTGTGAATATCCTAGCACTACTCTCCCATGGACGATAATCACCACATACCTCAATATTGATCCCGATCTGTCGTTCAGTATCCATCTAATGAAATTTGTCCCATAGCCCACAGCCCATTGATTTATTACTGCAACGAGTATCTACTCACAGTGGAAGTCTTTTATTGTGTGCCACTCAGTTCAGACCACTTAATAAATAAGCACTTCGTCAGAAACAAGCCACAGAATATAGAATACTGTGTAGTATTCCCAATGGAAGTGCTGGTCGGTTCGTCAAATATGTAAATCCGTCTACCTACCTCAGTATCAACAACGCTACCATCGCTTTTCATCTGCAAAACAATTGTCATTGTTGGTGCAAACGTAATGAATGCCGATGCTCTGCCGGTTTAAGCATTTTCGCCATTACGAGGGTCATGTGTGCGGTGATTGAATTACTTTGCTTCATACCGGCGCGGACATGTGACGGGCTGCACCAGAGCTGGAGGAACACAGCCGGTCAGGAGATGAATAAGCAGTTGAGGTTGCTGGTGCGAACCTAGAACAAAGCTGGATAAAGAAAAAAAGGAGGAAAGTGCCAGAAAAAGAATGTTTGGGGAAGCGGGAGGAGGACAAGCCGGAAGGTGATAGGTGAAGTCAGGTGATTGGAGTAGCGTGAGGAAGTAAGGGGTTGGGAGGTAATTGGCGGAAAAGGCAAAGTGCGTGAGAAGAATAAATCTGACAGGAGAGGACAGCGGACCATGGGAGAAAGCGGAGGAGAGGCATCCGGGGGAGAGGAAAGACAGACGAGGAGGAGAGTAAGAGTACAGAGTGGAGAATTGCAGGAGAGGGAAGGGAGAGACGGAAATACTGGAAGATGGAGATATCCATGTCCATGCCATAAGACAGGAGGCTATTCTGACGGAATAAAACGTGTTACTCCTCCAATGAGAGATTGGTCATATCGTGGCAGAAGAGGAGGTTATAGACCTGTCAGCCCGGCAATGGGGATAGAAATGGAAACGGCTGGCTACTGGAATACTTTGTCGTTGGAGCTGATGTGCCGACAGTCAGCCAGAGTGACGACTGTTCATATATTGCCACAGACGCTGCCTGACCTGTTAACTTCATCCAGTATTTTGTATGTGTTGCAATTCATTCGATGAACGGTTTGGTGGGTTGACTATCTTCGTAAGCCTGGATGCGATATTAGCTTGAGACCCTTCACTATATTACACGGACGTGCAAACAACTTAATCTGTTTTATATAATTTTATTGTAAGATTTATCACCGAAACAATTCTCAGGGTGAAACAGAGCAGCCAATGACAATACAACATTGGTCTCTGATGTCTGTGTCCTTGGAGACAAGGAATGACACGGTCAACAATAACAATCATGAATCTGAGAGGTGAGTCTGAGCGTTTCTCGCGGTAACATTCACCGACTATGAATCGTCTTTGAGATTTTGCAATTCCTTGTCAAGCTATCCATACCTCATCACAATTGGGAATTTACTTGAATGACATCATGATTATTTTTATCCCAGCTGTTGGAAGACACGTCAGCCTTGTGTAGTATTGAATATTCAGTGTGCTGGAGCGAGTATAAATGAATGAGCGTGGAGATTCATCAGCTCAGAGTTTCTTCAGCGAGATCCCGGGCAGCTGGAAGACAGGCTGATTGTCACACAATATGCTTGAAACATTTTTCCGTGTGAGAAAGATATACTTCTTGATCATTGCCGTTATTGGTGTTCCTGGTAAGAACAAAGGCGAACTAATATTTGCTGTCCTGTGTGCGCGGTCGTTGGACTCTTTCAGTTACCGACAGCGTTGTGATACCGGTGTATCAGTGAGTGCGATGCGGACATTGTAACGAACTCTGTGTTCAATCCGTGAACTCGGCTGAGAATAAACCGGCAGTTGAAACGGCTGTAGAGCGGAAGATAGAATAGGTAGATCCATTTTGCAGATTCATGACCGACATTTGTGATTTATCAATGCAAAGCCTCTGTCAAAGTAAACTCCGATAATCCAGCGCGCTCGGTATCTTTACGGGCTACATGGTGATACTCTGAATCAATAGCGTAACGTGCTTCACATTCAGAGTAATCCTATTGCGCTGCGTTTTCAAAAACTTGCTTCAAGTTGGACGGGATCGCGGAAGCGGGTCGCCGGCGAGATTCAGCGGAGAACGGTAGGCATCACTTGTGAGTTAGACTCCCAGCCATCGTGAAATTCCAAAATTCAAACAAGGGTCTGTTTGCGTTTTAGTGCACCAGAGTTTGTTTCCATGTCCTACGATACGTGTAGTGAAGAGGGAGTTAAGAGCCAACCCAGCAGTGTCTGTTGGAGTCGGACGGGATAAGGTAAATACGATACTCCGCTCTGGAACGATAAGCCTTGCGGCATTTACAATAATGCTGCAGTAATTCTGGAGCAACCCCTCAAAGAGCAAATATTTTGAAAAATATACATTGGCTTTCCTATGGAAACTGGATGGTTTAAACACTAGCGTTCAAAATACATGAAAATCATTTCAAATCGGGAATTAGAACTTCCTGATTGCAATCGACCGCAGTCAAGCGTAGTTGCAGAATTTTAAAGAAGCGAAGCAACAGAGGTCGCTGTACGCGGATGGCAAACGGGAGTTGGGGAGGAGGAGAAGACATGTGAACGGGAGACAGAGGTGGAGGGAACGGGGCTTCGCTGCATGGGGTGATTCCAGAATGTATGTGAAAGCAACGCAGCAAACATCGTCGATCAGAAATTTCCGATGTATCCAAGCTTCATAGATGTCAAAAACTTGATGGTTGGAGATTTGTAATGATTTCTCCTAACTAAAGAATATTCCCCGATTCGTTGACAATGCCTCCTTCCCAAACCCTGCTCCTCTTCCTGGACCGAGTACTGTTACCATTCACCCAGCATGTAATTGTACGAGGCATCTACGAGTCCCACTTTACACCTGTGCATTTCTCTTGCGCTGAGACGCGTGTGGCGGCGGGATAGTAATTCGCTCATTATTTCTGCTGTTTCTCCAGTGAATTTAGTGGCGATTGTGATCCTGTCCCGGGGAAAGTGCGGCCTCTCCACCTGCACCACTCGCTACCTGGTGGCCATGGCAACGGCGGATCTACTGACCATCATCTTTCAGGTTATATTGGGGCAGGTCTTTAATTATTACTTGCCCGGGACGTTTCTGGACATCACCGCCGTATGCAGTGTGAACTATGTCCCCTTAAGGGCTGCCACAGACTGTTCTGTCTGGTTCACTGTCACCTTTACGTTTGATCGGTTTGCCGACATCTGTTGCCAGAAGCTCAAAGCAAAATATTGCACCGGGAAAACTGCGGCTGTAGCTTTGTCAACAACCGGCGTTCTTTTCTGTTTTAAAAATGTGCCCTACTTCTTTATGTATCGACCAATGAAAGTAATTGATAATATACCCTGGGGCTGCATTCGTAAATCGAGTTACTATACGGATCGCAGGTGGGTGGGATGTAGCCGGCTTTCTACCGTTCTAGCGCCATTACTCCCGTTCGTGTTAATACTGCTGTTCAACGCTCTGACAGTCAGACACATTTTGGTGACCAGTCGCGTCCGTAAGGGGCTGAGGGGTTAGAGCAAGGCGGAGAACCGCAGTGACCCGGAGATGGAGAGCAAGAGGAGGTCTGTGATCTGTCTCCTCACCATCTCCGGAAGCTTCATCATCCTGTGGTCAGTAAAAGTTGCCGAATTCCTTTATTACACCATTGCTGGATTGGTTCAGAATAGTTACAACGATTCGAAATATATATTTCAACACACTGGATACATGCTGATAATATTAAGTTGCTGCACAAACACGTTTATTTATGGGGTAACTCAGTCCAGGTTCAGAGAGCAGTTCATCAGCACAGCGAAATATCCGTTCTCGTCAATTATTCAACTAATTAATAAACAACAGATCGAAGCTCGTAGTTCTTTTTTTCGTCTTGACACTACGGAACTGGCGGTCAGCGGAGAGAGCGGCAGCTGCGAGAGTGGTTGAGAGCCCGATCGAGACCCAGATCCGGAACAGACACTTCGGCAACTGCAGCCTGCGACTTCCACCTCCTACCAATTATTAAACTCAAACTACCTTTTTTTTGTATTTTTAACTATATTTCCGCTGCCGTTACCGCCACACGTCAATCGATAACAAATCCCGCTCTCCTCAACGGCTTGTCGTTGACGGTGAGGAAACGGAGCACCGAACGGAAATACTGCCGTCAAAGGAGACCGGGTGCCATTCACACTGAGCGCACCGAGGATCAGCTCGGGACTGCTCCGTGCTCGCAGTCAGTAGACAACACCGCGGTGAGATTTAACTGATTGCATCCGGCATCGGATCGGCACGTCCCTTAACACGCTACGAGCAGACAACGCTCACATTTACAGATATTTAAAGTTCAACATTCGTGCTTACCTGTATCCAATGAGTGAGTTTGTATCAATTTCCCGATGTGTGCACCTGCCCAGGGAATGCCTGCACTAGGTCCAATTATCATCTGCAAAAAGTCTATTTCTAAAGATGACTGGAATTACTTTGTGAGAAAAGCACGTTTCTTCCTCATTTCCCAGGGTGCCTGGCGGGGAGGGGTGGGTAACAAAAAAACGGTAATAACTTTTAATGACTTCTCAATTGGCAAAAGCTTTCCGATTATTCTAGTGGGGTTTAGTACTGGTGCGTTTTGGACTTTTACATAAATATTGCCGTCACTATTGTGCATTGATTTTGTAGATATTACTGTCGGTACAATGTATACGCTGTTCATACCATAGTCTATCAACTTTCTCCTTTACGTCAGCATAGTTCTGCTGATTTCACTTCTGGATTTCGGAATGTTGAGTATGTTTGGAATGGATCCATTAAGGAAGTTGTGTTTTTTTTTTGTTTGTCTTGTGACATTCTATCGGGACGGTTATTATGAATATGAAATAATGGATCTGTTGTCATATCAATATACACCCGGGCTCTCAAACTGAATGAGGATTGCATTTATAGTATAGCATCCTTTATGAGTTTGTCTTTTAAAGCAAGACTTTGGTGAATGATGCTTGCCACTTGGTTCTGCCTGCGTAAGTAATCAGATTGAACTAAACTGTTGCAAGATCCTTTGATCCCTCACAGACTTCTCAATTCAATTCAGTTCAATTTAAGTCTAATTGTCATTTATCCGTATATTAATACTCATGAATACAGCCAAAAGAGACAGCTTTGCCACGGGGTCAAGGTGCGAGCAGACGTTACCAACACTCACTCACAGTAAGCACACACAAGATCATTATCACGTAATGAGAGTCCCAAACCCATATAGAATATCAGTAAAACACACAACGACGCAGGATAGATGCAGTTTAACATTGGACTCCCCAGTCCACCGATATCATCTGCAGACTGTCACCGAGACGACCGATTCCTACCAGGCGAATCCGTGGCTTTGAGGCCCAGTCCTCGCATTTACAAAACACAACGAGACAAATATATATGTGCATATTCCAGACCCAATATGATTGAGTTCAACTTGAAATTTCATAGTGGAAAGTAAAGTCTGATGTAGCAGTCTTTCAGTGGAGTAAGGGAAATTACAGTGGTATGAGAGAGGAGCTGGCCAAAGTGAACTGGAAGGAGCTGCTGGCAGGCATTTCAGCAGAGCAGCAATGACGCGCAGAGAGCGAGAAAGACTAGGGAGAGGGGCCAATGAATCGGTGGGACGAGGGAGAGAGAGACTGGGGAGAAGGACCGATGAGTTGGTGAGACAAGGGAGAGAGAGACTGGGGCTATGGAGAGAGAAACTGAGGAATGGACAGATTCGGAGGCGAAAAGGAGTCTGCAGTGAGAGAGAGACCGACGCAGACATAGTGGGGGATATGAGAGAGCCTGGCAGCACAGACACGGGCGACAGAGAGACTTTGGAAAGAGTATGACGAACGGGGTGGAGATGCTAGTGGGAAAGGAGACTGAGAAAGAGAGCCGAAGGGAGAGACACGAGGAGAGAGATACTGGGAGTGGATACGTCACGGAGAGAGAGTGTAGGAGAGACGGAGTGGCCAGGTAGAGAGTTCCTGGGAGCAGCGGGAGAGAGGGACTGGAGAGCGGGAGAGACTGAGGATGGAGAACGTCAGGAAGAAACTGACTGGGTGACTGGAGTGCTGAAGAGAGTGAGACCGGGGCTGGGTGTGGCGACGAGAGAGAGTATGTTGGGGAGTGGGGGTGGGGGAGGGGGGGGAGACAGCATGAGGAGATTAAGAGGGAGCTTAAATGCAGATCGTGGCCATAGTGAGAAAAGAGATTGGGGTGGGTAGAGATGTTAGGTGTGGATGAAGATTTGGCTTGAGAAGAGAGTTCGGAGTGGGGATGGAACTTGGGTTGAGGAGAGACCAGGATGAGGAGAGAGACTGGGACAGGGAGAGAAGCAAGAGAGCTTGAAACCTGGGATGGAAATTGAGGGGAGAAAGAGACTGGAGTATAGAGAGTCTGGAGGACAGAGAGATGGCTGGGAATAGGTAGGGGTTGGGAATGAGTGAGAAAGAGAGAGAATGAGCTGAAAAGAGAGAGTCAGTAGAAGTGACTGTGCGAAAAAAGAGACTAGTGAGATGGCGAAGAAACTAGGGATTAGAGAAAGACGGATGGAGAGACACACTGGAGGTTATAGTCTGGGGCACAGAAGAACGATGAGGTAAATGGGGAGAGAAAGCGGGGTAGAGAGAAAGCGGGGGAGAGAGACAGTCGAGATAGGCAGAGGGAGAATAGGATGCGAGAGAAACTGTGGGAGAGAGAGAAAGACAGGGAAGTGAGAAAGACTGGGTAGAGAGACACAGGGCAGAGAGACGAAAGTGAGAAAGACTGGGTATAGGGAGACTGACGTAGAGAGAGTAGGCAGCGTTGGTCTGGTGGATAGAGAGACTAGGAGAGAGGGAGACCGGGTAGAGAGACTGGGCAGAGAGAGACACTAGCCGAGAAAGGTTGCGGGGATAGATAGAGTCGGATGATAGACATTGTGGGTTCCGGGAGATGCTGAGAGAGAGAGAGAGAGAGAGAGAGTAGGCAGAATGAGGTAGAATGTAGAGAGACAGTGGGGGACATGAAATACTAGGAGATAAGACAGCGGGGAGAGAAATTGTGGAGAGAGAAATTTTGGGGAGACATAGACTGGGGAGAAAGAGATTGGAGGAGAAAGACGACATAGGAGTGCCAGTGGCGTGAGGGACACAGAGATCCTGGGGTGAGAGAGCGAGAGAGAGAGACTGGGGGGTGAGAGAGAGGGAGAGACTGAGGGGTCAGAGAGAGAGAGAGAGAGAGAGAGAGACTTAGGGGTAGAGGGAATGACTGCGGATTCAGACAAACTGGGCAGGAAGAGACTTGGGGAAAGAGAACTCGGAACGGGAGAGACGAGGGGAGCGACACTGGGGAGCACAAGAGCCAGGGCAGAAGGCGTGAGAGAAAAACGAGGGACAGAAAGGGTCGGGGAAGATAAGATGTGGAAGAAGAGAGAGAGCTGGAGGCGAAAGAGACGGGGGCACTGTAGGAAGAAACGGGAGGGGCTGAACGTACAGAGAACAGCAAGAGAGAGAGAGGTGGAGACTCAACGAGGAGACTGGGAGAAAGAAGGAATTGGGGAACAGAGGGTCCGGGATGCTGAGGAGAGTGAAAGTAGGGAGGGAGAGTGAGACGCAGAGAGAGACTGTGGATTGAGAGAAAGAGCAGGGGAGAGAGACGGTGGACTTGAACGGGGACAGAGATCGGGCTGAGGAGAGAGACCTGCAGGACTGATGGTTTGAAAGATCGGAGGGTGGAAGGAAATTGGGGTGGGAAAGGCACTGGAAGGGGAGAGATCAGATGTCAAAAGCGACGGATGGTGGGACGGTAGAGGCAGCCAGAGGAAAAGTGTGGGGGGAGGGGGAGAGAAGAAAGAGAGAGAGAGAGAGAGAGAGAGAGAGAGAGAGAGAGAGAGAGAGAGAGAGAGAGAGAGAGAGAGAGAGAGAGAGAGAGAGAGAGAGAGAGAGAGAGAGAGACGCGTAGGAAAGGCGGACTGGAGAGAGAGTGAGACGGGGAGAGAGAATATCGATAGAACACGAGAGGGAGGCCGGAGGGAGTGATTTGTCGGGGGTTGTTGAGACAGTTGGAGAGAGACCTCAGGTCTGGAGAGGGACGCAGGTGACTGACTGGGAGGTGATAGAGACTAGGAGAAAGCCTGGTGGAGATGAGGCGAGAGACTAGATGTTAGAAGGAGCCGGCAGAGCAAGAGACTGGAGGAGGGAGATAGAGAGACTGGGGGCTGAGTGAGAGACTGGGATGAGGGAAGATAGGGCATTGTGAGTCAGAGAAAAGGCTTATGTACCGTGAGTCATTAGAGAGTTTTCATACCAGCACGCCATTTTAGGATTTTACAGCTTCCATTGAAAAATCACTCTAAAACATCCATCCAGCCCTTTCCGCCTCGGTCTGACCACTCCCTCCCTGTCACATTGATCACACTCTCCACCCCTTTTCGCGATCTCCATCTTCGCGACCACCAACTCTTTCTCTCCTGAACACCCCCACCTGCATCCCGTCCTCCGACCTATCCTTCACTCTCTCCTCCTCTCCGGCCAACCGCGGAAATCGCCTTCCCTGCCCTCTGTGGCGCCCCTTGTCCTTCCCGAACGGGACGGTGCCTGCCTGCCGGCGAGAGACGGAGTACCCCGGGGAGGACGCAGACAGGATACAGGCAGCACTCTTTCCAGTCTGCAGTCGGATTTAGAGTCGCAGCCGAAGCGCATGCAGCCCAGAGCCGGGCCGGACTGGAAGTGGGTAGGGAGAATCCGGCCTGTGTCGCTGTCCTTGTACCGTGAGGTAGCCGGATTCCCCCTCCATCCTCCCGCTCCCTTCTCCCTCCTATTCACTACGGTGATTCGCCTGTGCCGACCCTCATCCGGACACAAAACGCCCCCGATCTCCTGCCTCTGTCCCAGGCTATAAGGGTGCTGAGGGCGCAGGGGCGTCCCGAGTGTGTGCGCAGACGGGCCTCGCTTGCGAGGCGTTTCCGGTCGATAGGTCCTGAGGCCGAAGAGGCTGTGAGAAGCTGAGAGAAGGTTGAAGATTTACCTCAATCCCGTGATCCATGGGGGAGAGCCGGCCCGGTAGGTGTGTGATCAGAAGTCCCGGCACTCGTGGGTTTGGCGGTGCTCCTGGGCTCGGTGATTCCGTAGCCTGGAGGTCAAAGGAAGGGTGGAGTGAGAGCATGGGAATGCGAAGTTCGGCCGGTAGGGGGAGCTACTGGATGGAGGGATGGGGTGAGTGATCTCGATTTGTCATTTTAACTATTTATGGAACAACACAAACCTAACACTTGTGAAAAATAGAGAAAAAAAATCGTATTTTAGTGTACGTCACTCTGCACTGGCACCTGCCTTTCGTAAACGGGGACACACACTAATCCCAGAGACTCGTGCCGGTACCAAAATAATGCCACCATCTCGCTATGTCTCCCCAGCCTCGTGTCACCCCAAACTAACCCCACTGCCCTGTTGTCCCAGCTTATTCCCCACAGCATTGTGTCAGTCCTTAAACTAATCCCTCTGCCCCGCTCTCTCCCCACACCCCCGTGTCAGTCCCCAAACGATTCACTTCACCGCGATCTCTCTCTACGAACCCATGTCAGTCCCTGAACTAATCACACTGTCCTGGTCTCTCCCCACACCCCCGTGTCAGTCTCCAAAGACATTAATTGGCTAAATGTAATTATGATCCTATTAGGCGGAAATATCCGAGCTAAAACAGGGAACGGGTGTGCTCTGGAAAATGCATAACGGAAATGAGAAAGTGTTTTAGGCAGCACCTACATAGGGTGCAGGATAGGTGAATAGTTTGGTAAGAGATGTAGATCATCTAATCAACAGGGGGAGAAAAAGCTGACCAGGTTTAGAAACACACACAAAAATTGCCGGGGAATGCAGCAGGCCAGGCAGCATCTGTAGGAAGAGGTACAGTCGACGTTTCGGGCCGAGACCCTTCGTCAGTACCTCTTCCTATAGATGTTGCCTGGCCTGCTGCGTTCACCAGCAATTTTTGTGTGTGTTGCTTGAAATTCCAGCATCTGCAGATTTCCTCGCGCCCAGGTTTATAAAGTTAGGATCGGACACGGCTGTAGAGTTACAAGGCAGCCAGGGGCGAATTGAAGAATGGAATTAGCAGAACAAGAAACCTCTACAGAAGGCCTACAGGAGGATTAAGGAAAACCCGACGACATTCTAGATGAATGTGAAGAAGAGGATGACTAGAGTGAGAGTAGGACAGGTCAGGGATAGAGATGAAACATACGGCTGGAGTTGGTGGAGGTGGGACAAGTCCTTAATGAGGAGTTTACTTCAATTTTCACCAGTGAGAGTTCCTGGCGTTCGTGAGGAAGCGTTAACAGGGCTTATGTGCGGCAACAGGACGAGGTTAAAACAGAGGATGTTCAGGAACTTCTGAGAATCATTCGGAGAGATAAGTCCTCTTGTGAAGTTGCGAGAAACCCCAGGTTACTGGGGGAAGCGGAGGGAGAGATTGCTGCGCCCTTGGCGATTATCTTTGCGTCATCACTGCCGCACATGCAGTATCAGGGGATCGGAAATGGAAATATGATTCCTTTGCTCAGGAAAGGGAATAAGGATACCCTTGTAAATTATAGCCTAGCGAGTCCTACTTCAGTCATGGGCAAATTACTGGAGAACATTCTTAGAAACCGAATTTGCGAGGTTTTGAAGAACAAGATTTGGGAGAGTCAGAATGGCTTTGGGAGGGGCAGGTCATGGCTCACTGCCTAGTTCAATTCTGTGAGGACGTGGCAAAGCACATTGGTTAAAGTAGAAAAGTTGATCTGGTATAAATAGATTTTAATAAGGCATTTGCTACCGTTAACCATGGTAGGACCGTGCATAGCGTCAGAGGCTTGGTATCCAGGGAGAGCTGGCCGGTGGATTCAGGACTGACGCCCACAGAAGCCAGACTGTAGTTGTGGATGGAGCGTTTTCTCCCTGGATGTCGGTGACCAGTGGAATCCTGCAGTGAGTAGTTTGAGACCCCCGCTTTTTGTGTTTTTATGAATGATTTGGCTGAGGAAGTGGAGGGTGTATTATTGTATTTACAATGATGTGGAGGTTGGTGGAATTATGGATAGTATAGAAGTTTGTCACAGATTACAACAGGACAGTGACAGGACGCAGAGCAGCGCTGAGCAGTTACAGATGGAGTTCAACCCGAAACGTACGAAATGGTTCACTTTGGGAGAATGGATTTGAAGGCAGAGGTATTACTTGCTTTAGTCAACCGAGAGCCGCACATTAGTACGAGTTCCATAATAGAATCAGAGTGATGGGACTCTCTCCGATAAGGCGAGGGCCACTCATCGGTAGAGTAACACAATAGTCACGGAGCGGTGCACTGCAAGAGCAGAAGGAAGTGTGATTGACAGGTGAGCTTGAACACATCCGCTGTTCCGCACATACTTAGCAGCGGAGATTGCGGAGGCATTAACAATGATCTTTCAAAAGTCGATAGATTCTGGCATGGTTCCGGAGGGCTGGAAGATTGCAAATCTCACTCCGCTATTTAAGAAGGGGGCAAGGAATCAAAAAGGAAATTATAGACCTGTTAGCTTGACATCGGTGGTTGGGAAGTTCTTGGAGTCGATTGTCAAGGATGAGGTTACAGAGTACCTGGAGGCATATGACAAGATAGGCAGAACTCAGCATGATTTCCTTAAAGGAAAATCCTGCCTGACAAACCTATTACAATTTTTTGAGGAAATTACCAGTAGGCTAGACAAGGGAGATGCAGTGGATGTTGCATATTTGGATTTTCAGAGGGCCTTTGACAAGGTGCCACACATGAGGCTACTTAACAAGATAAGAGCCCATGGAATTACAGGAAAGTTACATACGTGGATAGAGCGTTGGCTAATTGGCAGGAAACAGAGAGTGGGAATAAAGGGATCCTATTCTGGTTGGCTGCCGGTTACCAGTGGTGTTCCACAGGGATCAGTGTTGGGGCCGCTTCTTTTTACATTGTACATCAACGATTTGGATTATGGAATAGATGGCTTTGTAGCTAAGTTTGCTGACGATACGAAGATAGGTGGAGGGGCCGGTAGTGCTGAGGAAAAGGAGAGTCTGCAGAGAGACTTGGATAGATTGGAAGAATGGGCAGAGAAGTGGCAAATGAAGTACAATGTTGGAAAGTGTATGGTTATGCACTTTGGCAGAAAAAAATAAACGGGCAGACTATTATTTAAATAGGGAGAGAATTCAAAGTTCTGAGGTGCAACGGACTTGGGAGTCCTCGTACAGGATACCCGTAAGGTTAAACTCCAGGTTGAGCTGGTGGTGAAGAAGGCGAATGCAATGTTGGCATTCATTTCTAGAGGAATAGAGTATAGGAGCAGGGATGTGATGTTGAGGCTCTATAAGGCGCTGGTGAGACCTCACTTGGAGTACTGTGGGCAGTTTTGGTCTCCTTATTTAAGAAAGGATGTGCTGACGTTGGAGAGAGTACAGAGAGGATTCACTAGAATAATTCCGCGAATGAGAGGGTTAACATATGAGGATCGTTTGTCCGCTGTTGGACTGTATTCCTTGGAGTTTAAAAGAGTGAGGGGAGACCTCATAGAAACATTTCGAATGTTGAAAGGCATGGACAGAATTGATGTGGCAAAGTTGTTTCCCATGATGGGGGAGTCTAGTACGAGAGGGCATGACTTAAGGATTGAAGGGCACCCATTCAGAACAGAGATGCGAAGATTTTTTTTTTTTTTTGCCAGGGGGTAGTGAATCTATGGAATTTGTTGCCACGGGCAACAGAGGAGGCCAATTCATTGGGTGTATTTAAGTCAGAGATTGATAGGTATCTGAGTAGCCAGGGCATCAAAGGTTATGGTGAGAAGGCGGGGGAGTGGGACTAAATAGGAGAATGGATCAGCTCATGATAAAATGGCGGAGCAGACTCGATGGGCCGAATAGCCGACTTCTGCTCCTTTGTCTTATGGTCTTATGGTCTAAACATCGTCTTCTTCCTTGTTAAATATTGCATCAGTTTTCAGACGAACGTCACGGGGACGTAGGAGCCTGATGATCTTTGTGAAGTCCTTCCAGATTGTGGAGTGCAGGATACTATGTTAATCTTCATCCTGTCTGGAAATATTCTTTTGTTATATTCTCCCATTGTCTGTCAGTGACAGTTTTCAACTTGATTATGTTCATTTGAGTTGATTGTCCACTCACTGTACTCAGCCATTGCTCGTGAACCTTCACTGACGTTTTGCACTCTATGTCCACTTGTGAATACGTCATCAATGCAGCCTCCAATTGCGACAGCAGCTGAGTAGTTGCACTCTGTCGACTCGCCAGTTAATGGATTATGAAATCCATTCGGCCATTGCAAATGGCCTTGAAATAACCTCTGATTGGTAGACTGACATCGTACCCATGTCAAAACATATCTATCCAGTTGGATTGCGGGCGAAGCTTTTCTGTCTCCAAAACTGCTTCTCGTTCTTCATCTCATTGTGTAATCCATTCCATCAAAGTCACAATATATAACATATCAGATGGTGGGAAACAGACAGACGGATAGACAGACACACAGATATACGGATGGACGGGTAGACAGATAGGGATGTTGTCCAGTAGCAGCTACACCCTGCAAGAGCAATGGAAATAAAGAAAGAAACAGTCTTTGATCTTGGCAGGTAGTTGCCAGAATTGAATCTTCCATTTTGTGAGGCTGCTCTTGCAGCCGCCATTTGGTGAACTATTTCTTGCTCAGTGAAGAATTAATTAGAGCAACTGAACCTTTGTTTTATTATTTGTGCTGACGACCTTCTGAACCTGAGACCATGTTCATATAAGCCGCTGCTTGCATTGTTAAATGACAGGCTTCCGGAAGGAACAGTCTGTGATCTGGTCACCTGGGCCAGCTGTCTGGCTACCCTGGTTGATCTGGTTTGAACCAGTCTAGGTGGAAAGGACAAAGTAAATTGCCCGGATCACATCTGTGGGAAAGAACCACAAAACAACACTGTTTGCAGCTTTGTGTCAGATCCAGTGAGAAGCTGACAAACGTCAGTCAGATGCGCCTGCGTCATAGCATTCAAAACATAAGAGATTGATATGATAAGGAAAAGGCTAGCAATAGAGGGTTTCAGGAGTACAGGCAACTCTGTGGGGACCAACAATCGGAGAAGTGATGACCTCAAGTCAGAAACGTGCATCGGGATCAAGTGAAACATCTGGCCAGCGTAGGCCACTTTTCCCGGTGTGTTACCTTTCCTTTTTTAATGTTTTTGGAGAGTGAGAGGAATCTAGCAGATATTTAGTCTACACGCATTTCGCGGCCAACTCAAGCATGGGATATTTAATCCTGCACGTGTTTGAGAAGTGACGCGGATATCAGACCACCACATCAACAAATACCTCTACTTTGTTCACTTCCATGGATTGGCCTGTTTTGGCCACACACATCAAAATCAGAATCAGCTTTATTATCACCGGCATGTGATGTGAACTTAGCAGCAGCAGTTTAATGCAGGACATAATCTAGCAAAGAGAAAAAACAATGATAAATAAATACACAATACTTAATAAGTAAATCAATTATGGTATACATATACGTATTGAATAGATAAAAATGTGCAGAAACAGAAAAACAGAAATGAGGTATTGTCCAAAGATTCAATGTCCATTTAGGAAACGGATGGCAGTGCGGACGAAGCTGTTCCTGAATCGCTGAGTGGGTGCCTTCAGGCGTCTGTACCTCCGACCTGATGGTAACTGTGAGAAAAGGACATGCCCTGGGTGCTGGAGGTCCTTAATAATGGTGACTTTCTGAGACACCGCTCCCTAAAGATGCCCTGGGTACTTTGCAGGTTAGTACCCAAGATGGAGCGGACTAGATTTACAACTCTTTGCAGCTTCTTTCGGTCCTCTGCCGTAGCCCTTCCATACCAGACATTGATGCAGCCTGTCAGAATGCTCTCCACGGTACAGCTATAGAAGTTTTTGAGTGTATTTGTTGACATGCAAAGTCTGTCCAAACTCCTACTAAACTACAGCCGCTGTCTTGCCTTCTTCATAACTACATCGATATGTTGGGACCAGGTTAGATCTCAGAGATCTTGGTACCCAGGAACTTGAAACTGCTCACTCTCACCACTTCTGATCCCTCTGTGAGGATTTGTATGTGTTCCGTCTTCAACGAGCTCTTTCGTCTTACCGACGTTGAGTGCCGGGCTGTGCTGCGGCACCATTCCTCATGTTGGCATATCTCACTCCTGTACGCCCGCTCGTCACACCCTGAGATTCTATCAACAATTGTGGTATCGTCAGCAAATTTATAGATGATATTTGAGCTATGCCTAGCCATACAGTCATGTGTATATAAAGAGCAGAGCAGTGGGCTAAGCACACCCCCCGAGTGTCCAGTGTTGATCGTCAGCGAAGAGGACATGTTATCACCAATCCTCACAGACTGTGGTCTTACGGTTAGGAAGTCGAAGATCCAATTGCAGAGCGAGGTACAGAGGCCCAGGTTCTGCAACTTCTCAATCAGGTTAGTGCGAATGATGGTATTAAATGCCGAGCTATAGTCGACGAAAAGCATCCTAAAGTAGATGTTTGTTTTGTTCAGGTGGTCATTTGATACTTTATGATCCATTATTTTTCCCCCAGCGTGAGTCGCATGACAGCAAGCACTGTAAGGGTCATGTTTTTTGACTTCTCCAGTCCTTTCAACACCATCCGCCCTGCTCTGCTGGGGGAGAAGCTGACAGCGATGCAGGTGGATGCTTTCCTGGCGTCATGGGTTCTTGATTACCTGACTGGCAGACCACAGTACGTGTGCTTGCAACACTGTCTGTCCGACAAAGTGATCAGCAGCACTGGGGCTCCACAGGGGACCGTCTTGTCTCCCTTTCTCTTCACCATTTACACCTCGGACTTCAACCACTGCACAGAGTCTTGTCATCTTCAGAAGTTTTCTGGTGACTCTGCCATAGTTGGATGCATCAGCGGGGGAGATGAGGCTGAGTACTGGGCTACGGTAGGAAACTTTGTCACATGGTGTGAGAAGAATTATCTGCAGCTTAATGTGAAAAAGACTAAGAAGCTGGTGGTAGACCTGAGAAGAGCTAAGGTACTGGTGACCCCTGTTTCCATCCAGGGGGTCAGTGTGGACATGGTGGAGGATTACAAATACCTGGGGATACGAATTCACAATAAACGGGACTGGTCAAAGAACACTGAGGCTGTCTACAAGAAGGGTCAGAGCCGTCTCTATTTCCTGAGGAGACTGAGGTCCTTTAACATCTGCCGGACGATGCTGAGAATATTCTACGAGTCTGTGGTGGCCAGTGCTATCATGTTTGCTGTTGTGTGCTGGGGCAGCAGGCTGAGGGTAGCAGACACCAACAGAATCAACAAACTGATTCGTAAGGCCAGTGATGTTGTGGGGATGGAACTGGACTCTCTGACGGTGGTGTCTGAAAAGAGGATGCTGTCCAGGTTGCATGCCATCTTGGTCAATGTCTCCCATCCACTACATAATGTACTGGTTGGGCACAGGAGTACATTCAGCCAGAGACTCATTCCACCGAGATGCAACACAGAGCGTCATAGGAAGTCATTCCTGCCTGTGGCCATCAAACTTTACAACTCCTCCCTTGGAGGGTCAGACACCCTGAGCCAATAGGCTGGTCCTGGACTTATTTCCTGGCATAATTTACATATCGCTATTTAACTGTTTATGGTTTTATTACTATTTAATTATTTATGGTGCAACTGTAACGAAAACCAATTTCCCCCGGGATCAATAAAGTATGACTATGACTATGAGTATGACTATGTCTACATGTCCCAAAGTCTAAAACAGAAACATAGACCAACAGGACTTATCCAGTGAAACAGTCTGCGTGGAAAGAAAATCTAGCTGTCACTCACCCTCGGAAATGGGTCAAGATTATTAACGTGACTATTTCCAACTTGAAGATTGCGTGGTGGTGAAAGAAAAAAAAAAGGTTAAACACGGAGCTTTATTCGTTCTCTCCGAAGCGTGAAATCCTAGCCGTTCTTTAGGGTTCCGTCGTATCAGAGCGAGAAACTGACACGGGCATCATCATAGCAACAACGAGAGGTCAGTTTAGACGATGTAAGACAAAGGAACACAGCTTATTTCAGGTGTCCGGTTGGAAGATGGGATGTCCGTCCTCCCTTCCCTGTTTTGCCGAACTATGGCCGTGGAAAAGTCAGAGTAAAATATCCGAATGTCAGTGTATTAAGCAGTAAATTGTGATGGGCAACCGCTCAGGATCAGTCAGGCCGACCGTGTGCCCGAATTCTGCAGAACGAGCACCCAAACTCGGTTGTTTTGTTTTTTTCTCTCTCTGATTTAGTGGAGACGTCAATGTCACCACTGAAAGTGCAGTAGCCTAGGTCGGCAGGTACGCGTCTAAATCGCAGCGTCAATTACTTACATCGACATCAAACGAATAAAGCTGCTGATTCAATTCTATTCAGGAATAATCCAATCTGTTCTCTGTTCATCCATCACTGTCTGGTTTGGATCAGCTACCAAACAAGACAAGAATAGACTCCAAAGAACCGTCAGGGCTGCGGAAAGGATTATTGGTGTGAAGCTGCCCTCGATCCAGGACTTATATGCATCTAGAGTCAGGGAGCGAGCAAGCAGCATCATTGTAGACCCGTCACACCCTGGACATCACCTGTTCCAACTCCTTCCTTCTGATGACCGCTCAGTTTCTTTCCATATGCCATCAGTCTTGTGAACAATTGAATTTTAGTCTATTATAAATCAATTCCACCTGCACATACACAGGTATACCTCATTGTATACAGTTCACGATTATTTGCACTATTGTTTTGTTTGCTTTTTGATTCTGTACAGCGAGAGCTCAGGGTAACCGACATCAAATTCCCTGTATGTGTCCACATACTTGGCGATAATAAAGGATTCTGATTCTGATTCTGATAAAGATAACACCTCACGCTAATTTATGCCACAATGTACACATCAAATAATCCTATGTTCTTCGTATGAGATTTCCATGATATGGAGAAATGGTTATAACTAGTGAACACATGCAGGTTTCTAATAATTATTAAACTATGAATGAAGCATCTGTTCCTCCTCCGCATCAAGGAGAGAATGAAAGATTCACCGCTGATATCTAAAATATTCCACGTTGGGCAACTTTCTGGTGAAATGCTTTTGCATCGTCTCCACCGCAGCACACACTTTACTTACGGAGAACAGAAAGGTTACGATACATCAATCAGGCCAATATTAGATATTATTGTATCATGACCTTTCCCGTCAGTGAACGCGGGTATTCGGTATGTACCGAACACCACATTATCAATCCGTAGCGCTGCTTTCGCTGATGCTTGGACTTCCATTTCCTTGTCCGTCTCCACATCATCACACTCGAGAACCCCGTCACTCTTCGTGAATATCCGTGCCCTACTCATCAATGGAAGGAAACCAACACGTACTGTACCGCAATATTGACCCCAATCTGCCCTTTGCTGACCATCTGTCAAACTGATCAATTTCAGCCCATAACCGACGGCCTGTGAGCTGATTACTGCACCGAGTGTACAGACAGTCAAAGGATCTTAAAGCCAATCAGTCCAGACCATTCAATACATAAGCACATCGATGTAACACGACAAGAAAAAAAAAGCGGAATATGCGATATTGTGTTTTATCTACAGTGGAAGTGCAGTTCAGATGGTGAAATATGTAAATATCGCTGTCTACCCCACCGTCAACAACGCTCCCAATTTTGTTCATCCGCGAAGCAATTGTCTGTGTTGGTATAAATGTAATGAACGCAGATGCTCGGCCCGTTTAAGTACTTGCGCCCATTCGAGGGTCCTGTGCACGGTGATGGAATTACTTTGCTTCATACTGCTACGAGGCCTTGATGGCAGCCGGTTCAGCAATAATAATCAATAAACCGAGAGGTGGCCCTGCAATGTTTCACAACAACATTCACTGACTTTTCAAATCGTCATTTCTCCGTCTTTGCGATGTTGCAATTTCCCATCAAGCTAGTCACACCTCATCACAATTGGGACTTTACTTGACTGACATCATGTTTATTTTTTACACCGGCTGTTGGAAGACACGTCAGCCTTGTGTAGTATTGAATATTCAGCGTGCTGGAGCGAGTAGAAATGAATGAGCGTGGAGATTCATCAGCTCAGAGTTTCTTCAGCGAGATCGCGGGCAGCTGGGAGTCAGGCTGAATCTTTCACAGAATGCTTGAAACATTTTACAGTGTGAGAAAGATATGGTACATGGTCATTGCCGTTATTGGTGTTCCTGGTAAGAACATAGGCGAACTAATATTTGCAGTTCTGTGTGCGCGGTCTTTGGACTTGTTCCTTTCCCGACATGATCGCGGGTGTATCAGTGAGTGCGCTGCAGACGTTGTGACAAAAACTTTGTGTTCGTTCAGAAGTTCCCTTGAAGTTTCAGCTGTGGCCTCCGCTGAAAATAAACCGGCAGCTGAAACTGATATAGAGTGGGATATCGGGGAAAAGGCTACATTTTGCTGAATCATGACAAGCAGTTTTGGATTATCATTGCAAAGCTGTTGTTAAAATAACCTCCGATAATCCGGTGCGCTCGGCACCTTCACCGGCTGCTTTGTGTTATCCCGAATCAATAGCGCAACATGCGTTAAATACACATTTAAAGGTATTGCTTTGTGTTTTAAGAAATTACTGCAAGTTTGAAGGGAACTTGAGAAGCGAATCCCCGGTGAGATTCAGGAGAGCACGGTAGCTATCACCTCTGACTTAGACTCCGAACCATCGGGAGTTTCCACGATTCAAATTAGGGTCTGCACGCGATATAGTGAACCAGGAATTTTTCCACGTCCCATTATCAGAGAAATGAAGAGGGAATTAAGAGAGAGCCCTGCTGGTGTCAGTTAGAGTTCAGACGGGATAAGTTTCATGCAATTCTCCGATCTGAAAGAACAAACATCAAAATATTTAGAATAACGCTGCAGTAATTTGGAGCAAACCCTAACAGATGCACATGCTTTGATGTACATATTGTGTTTTCTCCTTTGGAAATTGGATGGATTAAACACTAACTAGTAACATATTTGAAACGTTCAGCGATTCAGGCAAAACCTTTAAAAGCGAAAATTGAACTTTCTCTTCAGATTCCTTGAAAACAACGTGAAGGAACACTCGCAAGAGTGGCTACCGAACTTATAAGTAGCTAGCCAAGGGAGGCCACAGTGGGCGGGTGACAAACAGAAGTCGAGGAGGATAGGAAGATAATACAACGGGAGAATGAACTTTGCTGGGAAATTTGTAAATAGGCAGCGGTGTGGGAGCGGGGTTTTGCGCATGCGGAGAATGCCAGAACTCAGGTGACGGTATCGTGGCAATCAGAATCGCTGAGCAAGTTGCCGAGCGACCAAGCTTTAGAAATCAGTCGAAAACCTATTGGTGGGTGTTGGAAATTGATACCCGCAAAGCACCCTGAGCGATCAGTTGACAGAGCCTCCTTCCCAAATTCTGCTCCTCCTCGAGTACTGCACCCTTTTCACCAGAGTGCACGTGTGTGAGGCTTCTGCCAACCCCGCATTACACCTTAGAAAGTTCCAGAAGCCAGTTGTCTGGAAAGTGTTAATGTTCTCAATTTACAGCTAATCTCTACACTGAGAACCATGGACTGGCGAGATAATAATTCACTCATTCCTTTTGCTATTCCCGCAGTGAATGTTGTGGCGATTGTGATCCTGTTCCGGGGAAAGTGCGGTCTCTCTACCTGCACCACTCACTACCTGGTGGCCATGGCAACGGCGGATCTAATGACCATCGTCTTTGCGGTGATATTGTGGCGGGTCAGTTATTATTACTTCCCTGGGACTTTCCTGGACATCACCCCCGTATGCAGTGTGATCTCTGCCCTGGGACAGACAGCCACTGACTGTTCTGTCTGGTTCACTGTCACTTTTACATTTGATCGGTTTGTCGCCATCTGTTGCCAGAAGCAGAAAGCAAAGTATTGCACCGGGAAAACTGCGGCTGTGATTCTGACAACAATCGGTGTTTTGCTTGGTTTTAAAAATGTGCCCAACGCCTTTGTATATTTTCCTGTGAAAGTGATTGACAATGTACCCTGGGACTGTATTACAAAGTCGGATTACTATACAGGTCCTGGGTGGCTGGGATATAGGTGGCTTTCGACAGTTCTAACGCCATTGCTCCCGTTCGTATTTATACTAATGCTCAACGCTCTGACAGTCAAACACATCCTAGTGACCAGTCGCGTCCGTAAGGGGCTGAGAGGTCAGAGCAAGGCGGAGAACCGCAGTGACCCGGAGATGGAGAGCAGGAGGAGGTCTGTGATCTTACTTCTCACCAGCTCCGGCAGCTTCATCATCCTGTGGTCCGTGAATGTTGCCGAATTCCTTTATAGCGTCATTGCCGGATTGGATCAAACTAAGTACAATGACTCTCAATACATTTTTCAACACACCGGATACAAGCTGATGATATTAACTTGCTGCACAAACACTTTTATTTATGGGGTAACTCAGTCCAAATTCAGAGAGCAGTTCGTCAACGCAGCGAAATATCCACTAGTGTCAATTATTCAATTAATTCATATTGGAATTATCTAAGTTCTCAGAGACCAACGCAGTGTTCTCCATCTTGACACTGCAGAAATGGCGGTCAACAGAGGACGTGGTTTAGAGCCCGAGAGACACAGCACGGGAACCCGCAACTCACGAACTCCACCTCCTACCGATCATTAAACCAATCTGGCAGATTGTTTTATATGTTTATTTCACCATATTCCCGCTCCCGTCATTGCCACATCCATTTCGATAATGATAGGGCGAACCAGGATCTCAGGACATTTGCACAAAAATCAAATGAAAAAGAAATACGACATTGCATACAGTTACAGTTAGCCTTGCACTGGCCCTGCACATTAGGATAAAGCCGTTACGGGGAAAAAAAATGGTAAGCACTGCAGAACTCATGTATTCTATTCACAATTGTGCAACATTATGTGGCTGACTAAGTCCAGGGAAGTCACATTCCGGCCCGCCGAACCCGCGAGATGGAGACGACTGTCCCAAACCGAACCCAGTCTGTGTGCATGCTGTGTAATTTGCTGCCCTGCTTCAACTCAGTGCCAAGAAATTACAGAGGGGACACTGCAGATTTTAGGGGATTCACTGGCCAAACTGTCTCACAACCGGCCTCAGGGCAGTAAGTACTATGATATTCAGGCAAGACTACAGCAAACATCACTTTGTCTTCCATTGCATTCACGCTACACGAAGTCAGTAACTGTGAGATATTATCGCTATTTATTTTCAGACAAGAGGATGTTTATTTACTCTCCGTGGAGGTGCATTGGGGAAGCACAACTGAATGTGTTGACCTTATCCAGTTGAAAGTGAATCTTGGCGGGTCAGTGCGTTAAGTCCTCGTCCATTACCTTCGAATTCTATAAAACAAAATAGTGCCTGTGATTGATAAATCTGTACGCAAGTGTTGCTGAATGTATACAAGTAATTCAAGATCAAAAATTGAAAAGCTTCAGCTAACGTGCATGTTATGTGTGTGTGTGTGTGTGTGTGTGTGTGTGTGTTTATGCGTGTGTGTGTGTGTGGGTGTGCGTGTGTTTTAACGAGTATAATCAGTATTATTACAGATGCAGACGGGGTGTCGCAGCGTGTGAAAGTGCGACCACATAGGTTCAGCGATCCCAGTAGATCTTGGCCTCAGGGCTTTCACTGTGCAGAATTCTCGGCATACGATAATCCGTGCTTCCAATGGGAGATTTATTTTCCTCCAAAGTGCACAAGACGTGCGTGGGATCAGTGAAGATTGGCTCGTTCGCGCCCACAATCAGGTTGTTGGTTGGGGTCCATTCAAAAGCCCCAATTTCCTGGTCAGTTTTGTACCATTGCTAGTTCAAACGTCACAGGGACCTCGTGATTGGCTAACATATGATCTTGTGGATGTATCGAGAGGGCTGTAGATGACGGTGAACAGAAATGCAGAGGAAGGTCTAGAATTTACTTAGACAAAGACTCGAAATAAACAAGATGCCACAAACCCAATCAAAAAAAAAATCACAGGCAGAAGTAATTGAAATTAAACTCTTACGATTGAACACTGAGTGCTCAGCACGAGACTTTTAGGCATAGACTTTCCATGTTTGAATGTGGTGGGCAATAACTGGCAGTCTGAGTCTTAAAGGGACAGCGGCATCTAACCATATTCCGGGGAGCTCGAGTGCCAGAACCTCGATGTTCAGTCTGGACAATGACAGAGGAGTAAACAACAGGAATTCTGCAGATGCTGTAAATTCAAGCAACACACGTCAAAGTTGCTGGTGAACGCAGCAGGCCTTACTCACTCTTCCTCCTGTTAGTCCTAATGAAGGGTCTCGGCCTGAAACGTCGACGACTGCACCTCTTCCTAGTTGCTTACTCACTCTTCCTTCAGTTAGTCCTGACGAAGGGTCTCGGCCTGAAACGTCGACTGCACCTCTTCCAATGACAGAGGAGCTTTTCCCTGCTTGTGAACCGCGGAGTGTTTGACGTTAATCTACATCTTCTCTTGAACCATTCTTTTTCTTTACGTTATTCCGTTGTATGTCCACAGCGCCAAATTAGGGCTGAGAATTTGTATTTTCGTTTGAAATGATTTCCAGTCTCTGTCCTTCATTTTCTCAGGCAATTCACGTTAAGCTTCACTTTCTGTTTGCATGCTATGTCCAACAAACAATATATCACCAATGCAGTTAAAACTGGGAGGATCAGAGAGAGATTGCACTCTGCCGACTCGCCGGCGATTTCGATACTGAACCACCGCCGGCCTTTGCAAATGCCCTTGAAGTGACAATAGAATGGCAAACTGACGTCATTCCCACGTCACAGCGCATCCGTCCGGTAACACTGAGAAAAGAAACATTTCCGTCTCCATAAAGATTTTTCATCGTCCATCTCCTTGTGAAATCCACTTGATCAAAGTGGCAGTATCTGGCACAGCAGCAAATGAACAGAGAGACAGAGAGACAGACAAAGAAAGGAGTAGGCAGCGCATAGACAGACTGACAGGCGAATCGATAGACAGATAGACAGTGGACCTGGACAAAGAAAAAAAATGTTCTTGCCATGAAGTCGCAGGAATGGCGGTTCTTATTCAGAAATTGCTTAATCAGAGCACTCCAGTTGGGCACAATTTTGTTGGTTTTAGTTATTGCTGATCGTCTGATAAAGTTGAGACCATTTTCAGACAAGGAAAAAATCAGAATAATAGGCTTGTAGACTGAACAGACTGTGGCCTGCCGGTCTGAGCCCAGTGTTTGGCTAACCTGGTTGGACTAGGTTAAAGCACTCTGAGTGGGGAAATGACCTGAATCACACGTCTGGGGCAAAGAGCCAGAACGTTTGATTTAGCAAAACTGAAGCTGAGAAGACTGATCTGAAAAAGGGAAAAGATCGGACTAGAGGATTTCAGCGACAGCAGCGACAACTCTCTGCAGAGCAACCAGCGCAGGAGTGGGTGACCCCGAGTCATAAACTGCGGGATTAGAATAGGATGACGAGTAAGACATGGCCAGCACAGTCTCCTTTTCCCGGGTGTTAACGTTCGTATTCTTTGACTGCTTGTGAAGGGTACGGGAAACCTGGTGAGTGTCCACTGTTACGTACCCCGTAACTGGGTTGCCAGACCAGCAGAAATGGACCACTCAGTTGGAGTCTGGATTACTGGAACTAAGAAAGTTTTATTAAAGAAATAAGCAACACAGTTCTCTAATATTAAGGATATAAATGCAAGAGGTTAGCAATGAATAAACACACATGTACACAGATCTAGGATAATAGGATCAATCAAGCTCTATCGCAGTCTAGGGGTAAATGACCAGTTTCAAAGTGACGCAAAGTTCAGTTCAATTGAGTTCAGTTCAGTTCACAGTAATCACTGTCGTGCCATTGGACGCGGGGAGGGCGGGGGGGAGGGAGGAGAGAGAGAGAGCGAAGGCGAATGAATATTCAAATCGGCTTCCAAACAGACCTTCGATATTTCTCGCATTTAGCTTTCGGGCGAGCCCTTTGTAATGTCTTCTGAGGTCACCGACCGTGACCCCTCCGTTTCCAGCTACGATCGTTTCTCTGCGGTGAACCTGGCACCCAGGCAAGGGCGGGCACACACCAGGTTCCTGCCGATCGTACCTTTCCACCCTGTGCGTCTATGGCTTGGTCCCGCGACCAGCCTTCCAAAAGACTCCCACCGACTTGCGGGAGGCGCACCGCTTCCAGGGTCTCGTTACCTCGTGGTGTCGTGTGTGTCGCCTTAGCGAACCTGTCCCTTTTTATCCCCCTGCTGGGGTATCGCCTGTCCATCACACTTCAAACACTTCAGGGTTCAAACGGAGCCGATCTTGACAAATACCCAGACTGGTGTCTCCTTCCGTTAAACTTTCTCGTCTCTTCATTAACATTTCCAAATGCTGCTCCATTGTCTTCCTTATCTCTCTTTCTCCTGAAGACAGGTGGCAGATCAACTGCTGATCCCACTGGTGCCAGCACAGGACAGTTAACATCTTAGTCTATGTGTACTTTTTGTAACCCTCTTTCGTCACACCACACAGGAACTTTCACGACCGCTTTCAACCAGATGCATTTCATCCGCGAAGAATTCACGTACGTTTTTTTTTAGATGTGATTCACGTGCCACTATACCACGTCTCAAACATGAGGATAGGATTTATCCCTTTCCTCAGATCGGCCTGTTTTGCCGTAGACATTTGGCACTGTTTTATCTGGGGTGAGTAACGTGACAGATATTCCTCCAGGATCTGACACTGAAACTCAGACTAGTAGAAATCATCCAGTGAAACAGACACCGTTGAAAGAGAAACCAGTTAATATTCACCCTCGGAACTGAGTCAAAAGTGTAAGCGTGTCAATTTGCAACGTGGAGATTACGGGGCGATGAAAGATAAATTAGAGCGTGGAGATTTATTCAGTCATTGTGGAGCGTGAAAGACTGGGTTTTATGTACTGGGGCAGAAAAGGAATATGGACATCACCATGGAAACGACGAGTGGGCGGTTCAGCCGGTGAAAGAAAGAAACATTCTGCTTCACACACGATCATTCGGAAGCGTCCAGTCGGAAGACGGGATTCCGCTCTGCTCATTTTTGTTCTGCCTCACGTTGGGGCTGGAGAAGGTCGCAAGAAGGTGTCCGAATGCCAGCGGATTAAACATTAAACTGTGATGAAGCAGGAAGCTCAGAATGAACCACAAGGACGGGCAGGGTAGTATGCCGCAGTCAGAGCGCAAGAACTTTCATTTCTAATTCAGTGGATATATCATTCTGAAGTTGAGAGTTCACGAGGCTTAAAGTCAGCAAGTTTACTACTAAATTGCTTCAATTACTTACAGCAGAAGGAATCGAAGAAAGTCATCATGTTACGCTACAGCATGCAAAATCTTACATTTCCACTAAACCTATGCCCTATCTTATTAGATGCATCTGATACGGAGAAATGGTTACCACTACTGAACACATGTATGCCGCTAATATTTTTTTTAAAACATCCGTGTGAAGCACCTCTTCCTTCTCTGCAGATATCTGAATTGTTCGATTCTCGGCCACCGGTCTGCAGCGTCTCCACTGTAATGACATTCTTCAATTATAGGGGACAGAAAGATTACGATATTCTAATCAGATCAATATTGTATATTACTGCATCAACACCTTTCCCCTCAGTGAAGTCAGGTATTCGGAACGTATCGATCATCACATTATCAATCCGCTTTCATACATTTAGTGATCTTTGAACTTCCATTCCCTTGTTTTTCGCTACATCAACTCTCGCGAGAAACCCGTCACTCTTTGTGAATATCCAGGCCTACTCACCCATGGGCGGTAATCAGCACGCACCTCAGTATTGATTCCTGACTGCCCTTCGATAACTATCTGACACACTGATCAATTTAAACCCATAACCAACGACCTATTGGCTTATTCCTGTAATGAGTATCTAGACGCAGTGAAATGCTCTTCTTGTGTGCTATTCAGTTCAGACTATTCGCTACATCGAAGCACCAGGTCAGGAAAAAATGTCAAAAAACTGAATTGAAAATGATGTGTTATATTTACAATGAAAATGCAGTTCAGGTTGCCAAATTTGTAAATACAGCTACCTACCTCACTGTCAACAACGCTACCAATTTGGTGCATCTGCAAAACAATTGTCACTGCTGGTACAAATGCAATGAATGCAGATGCTCTGTCGATTTAAGCATTTGCACCAACCCGAGGGTCGTGTGTACGATGATTGAATTACTGTGATTCATACCGGCGCGAACTTTGATGGGAGCTGGTTTACCATACGGGCGGCTGCATCCATTTCATGCACACGGAGGAACTCAGCAGATCAGGCAGCACCGCTGGAAATGAACAGGGAGTCGAGATTTCGGGCCGTTCCCCTTCAGCGGGTCTCGAGTGGAAGCGGGAAGATGGCAGAATAAGAAGGTTGGGCCGAGGGCAAGCTGGAATATCTGGAAGGTAATACAATAGGTGAAGGCAGATGGGTGCGGAAGGGGGACGAAATAAGTGGCAGGGACGTGATACGTCGAAAATGCAGAGCTGGAGAAGAAGGAATCTGACAGGAGAGGAGAGTGGATCATCGGAACAAGAGAAGGCGGAGATGCATCTGGTGAGGCGTCAGGCAGTTGACAAGAAGTGTAAGAGTCCAGAGAGGGGAAATGAAGACGGGGGAGAGCGGAGTGGGAAATGAAGACGGGAGAGAGCGGAGTGGAAAATGAAGACGAGGGAGAGCGGAGTGGGAAATGAAGACGGGGGAGAGCGGAGTGGGAAATGAAGAAGAGGGAGAGCGGAGTGGGAAATGCCATGTTGGAGACATCCATGTTGATGTGATAAGACTGGAGGTTAACTTCGAGGCATATAAGGTGTTCTTCCCCCAGCGTGAGAGGTGTTTCATCTCAACATGTCGGATCGGGAGTGGGGAAATGAATTGAAATGGTTGGCCACTTGGGAATTCTACTTTTCGCTGATGGAGTTGAGGATCTCAGCGAAGTGTTAAGTACTCTGAAGAAAGGTCCCAGCCAGAGTTCCTCCAGCATTTTGAGCGTGTGGCACTTTGCATGAGTTCAATATCTTCGTAAGCCTGGAGGTGATAGTTTAAGGCTCTTCATGATATTCCAGTGGCGTACACACAAAATATTCGTTTTTATATTTCTCTTGCAAGATCTATAACCGAGACCGTTCCCAGAGTGAAGCAGAGCCAACCCCACAGTCTCTGGATCCGAGGAATGGATAAGGTCAACAGTAACAAATCATGAAACCGCGAGGTGAGTCGGAGAGTGTTTCACAACAATAGTCACCGACTCGTCCATTCGCCATTTCTTCGTCTTTGCGATTTTGTAATTTCGTTTCAAGCTATCCATACCTCATCACAAATGGGACTTCAATGACATCATGGTTATTTTTACCACAGCTTTCGGAAGACTGACATCATGTTTATTTGTTGACCCGCCATTGGAGGACACGTCAGCCTTGTGTAGTATTGAATATTCAGTGCGCTGGAGCGAGTATAAATGAATGAGCGTGGAGATTCATCAGCTCAGAGTTTCTTCAGCGAGATCGCGGGCAGCTGGAAGACAGGCTGGATCACACAGCATGCTTGAAACATTTACCGCGTGAAAAAAAAAATGTATTTCATGATCGTTGACGCTATTGGTGTTCCTGGTAAGAATATCGGCGAACTAATATATGCAGTTCTGTGTGCGCTTTGGACTCGTTCAGATACCGACAGCGTTGTGATACCGGTGTATCAGTGAGTGCGGTGCAGACATTGTGACAAAACTCCGTGTTCGTTCAGAAGTTCCTTTGCAGTTTAACCCGGGGCCTCGGCTGAAAATAAACCGGCAGTTGAAATAGATGGAGAGTGGAAGATCGGGAAAATCAATTCAATTTGTGGACTCGTGGCAGGCAGCTTACATTTGTCAACGCAAAAACGCTGTCAAAGTTAACTCTGATCATCCAACGCGCTACTTTACTGGCTACTTGGTGTTATTCCTCATCGGCAGCGCAACATGCCTGAAATTTAAAGGTATCATGTCGTGTTCAAGAGTTTTTATTTTCAATTTTGAAAGGAACGCAGGAAGCGAATCTCCAGTGAGATTGAGGGGAGAGCGGTGACGTCACCTGTGAGTTAGACTTCAAAGCATCGGGAGTTTCGAAGATACAGATTGGTGTATGTGTGCGTTTTACTGTCCCAGGCTTTGTTTCCACGTCCTGTTATCCATAAAGTGAAACGGTGGCCGTTAGGGGTCAGACGGGGAAAGGTTAATGCAATCATCCTCTTTCGAACAGTAAGCCGTAATTTGGAACAACCGCTAAAGAGGCAGATGTTTTGAAATACGGACGTTGTCATTAATGACTCAAGCACTGACGTGCAAAATAATTTAAAAAGTTCAGCGGGTGGGGCAGGATCCTTAAAAGGGAAAACTAGTACTTTCTGATCGGATTCCTTGACATTGTGTGCAGAGACCCCGGACAAGAACTTATTTAAAAGAAGCGAACGAAGCGGAGCCCCTGTGGGCGGCTGACAAACGGGGAGTTTACGTGTAGACGAAGACATGTCAACGATAGAAACACATTCACATTGCAATTTGTAAATGGACACAGCCGGACGGAGCGGGGCTTCGCTGTGTAGGGAGACTGACAGACTGTAGGTGACTGACACGCAGCAATCACCGTCGCTGAGAAACTTGCAGTGTACTGTCTTTACACATCAGTCGAAAACCGGATGTCGGGAGATTTATATTGATTTCTCCAAAGAGCCCCCGGAGATCAGTTAGTTGTCGATGCTTCCTTCCGAAACCCTGCTCCCAGTGCCGAGTACGGCAGCCTTTCTCCCAGCATGCACTCGTTTGACGCACCTGTGACACCCGCTTTACGTCCCTTAAACCTCTAGAAATGAGTTGCCTGCAAAGTTTGATTGCTCCCAGTTTCCAGCTTATCTCTGCACTCTGACCCACGGAATGGCAAGACAGTAATCCCCTATCCTTTTTGTCTGTTCCCCGCAGCGAATTTAGTGGCGATTGCGATCCTGTCTGGCTGTCAGTGCAGCCTCTCCACCCGCACAACACGCTACCTGGTGGCCATGGCAACGGTGGATCTACTAACAATCATCTTTGAGGTCATACTGTGGCGCATAAGTTATTATTACTTCCCCGGGACTTTCCTGGACATCACTCCCATGTGCAGTGCGATCTCTGCTCTGGGACAGGCAGCCACTGGCTGTTCTGTCTGGTTCACTGTCACTTTTACGTTTGATCGGTTTGTCCCCATCTGTTGCCAGAAGCGGAAATCTGAGTATTGCACCGAGAAAACTGCGGCTGTGGTGATCACAACAACCGGCGTTCTGTTCTGTTTTAAAAATGTGCCCTATTTATTTGTATTCCATCCTGTAAAAGTTATTGACAATATACCCTGGGACTGTACCCGAAAGCCGAGCACCTATACGGATCCCGGGTGGGTGGGACATAATTGGCTTTCTGCCGTCCTGACTCCATTACTCTCGTTCGTGTTAATACTCTTGTTCAACGCTCTGACAGTCAGACACATTTTGGTGACTAGTCGCGTCCGTAAGGGGCTGAGGGGTCAGAGCAAGGCGGAGAACCGCAGTGACCCGGAGATGGAGAGCAGGAGGAGGTCTGTGATCTTACTTCTCACCATCTCCGGCAGCTTCATCATCCTGTGGTCGGTGAATGTTACCGAATTCCTGTATTACACCATTGCCGGACTGGATCAGAATAATTACAACGATTCGGAATACATTTTTCAACACACCGGAGGCATGCTGATGATATTAAGTTGTTGCACAAACACTTTCGTTTATGGGGTGACTCAGTCGAAGTTCAGAGAGCAGTTCATCAGCACAGCGAAATATCCACTCACGTCAATTATTCAAATAATTAATGATCAAATTATCTAAGTTCTTCTCAGAGGCGATCACAATGTTGTCCATCTTGACAGTACAGAATTGGCGGTCATCGGAGATCGCGGCAGCGGGAAGAGTAAAATTAATTTACAGCCCAGGAGAGACACGGCACGAAGATTGATTCTACAGCACCAGCAGCCAACCACCTCCAACTCCTACCGATTATTAAACATATCCTACCTTTTATTTTATGTTTTCACCATTTTCCCTCTCTGGTCAGCGTCACACACTTTTCGACAACGAATCCCACACTCCAGCGTAAATTCTGATCGACTAATTGACCTACAAAGCCGTTTGCTTTGGGTGGCGGAGGGGAAACGGCACGTCCAGCCGAAATACTGCCGTCACAGGGAGAACGGGTGGAATTCACACTCAGCACCCCGGAGATCTAACTGAGCCTAGAACATGCGAGGATTTAGTAAGACCATAAGACACGGGATCAGAATTAGGCCCTTCAGCCCATCAATTCTGCTCCCCCATTCCATTACCGGCACAGATTCATTACTCTCTGGGTTTTAAAAAAAAATCTTCCTTATTTCTGTTCTGAAAGATCACCATTCAGTTTTGAGAGTGTGGACTCTAGTTCTGGGATCCCCTGCTTTTTGTGATTTTTGTCAATGATTAGAATTAGGAAGTGGAAGAGTAGAGTCAGTAAGTTTACAGATGTTATGGTGGTGGGTGGAGTTTTGGATAGTGTAGAAAGTTGTTCTAGGTGACAAGACGACATTGACAGGATGCAGAAGTTCAAACATTTCAAGTTTAATTATTATTTATCCATACATGAATATAGCCAAACGAAACAGCGTTCCTCCGGGACCAAGGTGCAAAACACATTACCAACAGCACACAGCAAATAGGCCATGCTCTCCTTATCGCTGATGACAGAAGAAATTTGAAGGTAGAATACAGGGCCAATTGCAGAACTGTTATCAATATTTTGGGACAGGAGAATAATAGGGTCCACGTCATAAATCCTTCAATGTTTCCACTCAAGTTGACAGGGTGGTTAAGAAGGCATTAGGTGTACGGGCCTTCATTAGTCAGGGGACTAAGAGGCGAAATAATGTTGTAACCCTAAAATTCCTGGTTAGATCACACTTGGAATATTGTATTCAATTCCGAATGCTTCATTCTAGGAAGAACGTGGAAGGTTTAGAGAGGGTGCAGAGGAGGTTTGCCGGAATGCTGTCCGGATTAGAGAGCGTGTATTATGAGGTTGGGTTGACCGAGCAACGGCTTTTCTCTTTGGAGCAGAGGATGAGACCTGTCTTGACAGAGATGTGCAAGATGATCAGAGGCATACAGCACAGCGAGTGCCTATCGAATTCAATTTGCCCAATGTAAACTGGAAACTTCTCACTGCAAGTTGCTCAGATGGGATGGAATTTGTTAGGCGCACCCAGGAGGGTTTGCTAATTCAAAAGGAGGAGCTGTACCGCATCAGGTGTTGGGGAATGCGTCTGGCAGGGTGAGCGTCCTTTCAGTGACTGAGCAGCTAGATGACAGTCAGCACAACTTCTTATGTTTGAAGGTAGCTATTGATAAGCGTGGGCATGCATCTTGTGGGAGAGATTTAAACTGGAGCAGCACAAATGCCGAGAGCATTGCAGAGGAACTAGGGAGAGATGATTGGGAATGGCCTTTTTTTTGGAAAAGTGCACATCGTGTTTAAAGACTAACTGCATCGGGTATAGGACAGGTATGTTCCAGTCAGAAGGACCGACACGATCACAAGCTAAGAGAACCGTGGATGTTGAGGGATGGCGTGAATTTAGTCAAGAAGGAAAAGGTGAAATTTGTAAAGCTCGAATACAAGACCACTGGAGGATTATAAAGAAACCAGAAAGAAACTCAGGAAGGGAATTACAAAAGGCCGGAGTCCTTGGCAGGTAGGGGTGACGAAAGCCCTGAGACATAGAAACATAGAAATATAGAAAATAGGTGCAGGAGTAGGCCATTCGGCCCTTCGAGCCTGCACCGCCATTTATTATGATCATGGCTGATCATCCAACTCAGATCACCGCCCCAGCCTTCCCTCCATACCCCCTGACCCCGTAGCCACAAGGGCCATATCTAACTCCCTCTTAAATATAGCCAATGAACTGGCCTCAACTGTTTCCTGTGGCAGAGAATTCCACAGATTCACCACTCTCTGTGTGAAGAAGTTTTTCCTAATCTCAGTCCTAAAAGGCTTCCCCTCTATCCTCAAACTGTGGCCCCTCGTTCTGGACTTCCCCAACATCGGGAACAATCTTCCTGCATCTAGCCTGTCCAATTCCTTTAGGATTTTATACGTTTCAATCAGATCCCCCCTCAATCTTCTAAATTCCAACGAGTACAAGTCCAGTTCATCCAGTATTTCTTCATATGAAAGTCCTGCCATCCCAGGAATGAATCTGGTGAACCTTCTTTGTACTCCCTCTATGGCAAGGATGTCTTTCCTCAGATTAGGGGACCAAAACTGCACACAATACTCCAGGTGTGGTCTCACCAAGGCCTTGTACAACTGCAGTAGTACCTCCCTGCTCCTGTACTCGAATCCTCTCGCTATAAATGCCAGCATACCATTCGCCTTTTTCGCCGCCTGCTGTACCTGCATGCCCACTTTCAATGACTGGTCTATAATGACATCCAGGTCTCGTCTATACATACACCAGGACCAAGAGGATAACTAGGGAGAGGGTGAGCCACTCAAGGGTTAAGCAGGAGGGACATTTTCCAGGATAGAACGATATGGATGAGGTCTTTAATGAGTACTTTACATCATTATTTACCAAAGAGAAGAACGTGCAAGATGGGGAGATCAGTACCCAGAGGATCGATAAGTCTGGGCATTTCAAACTAAAGCAGGAGTTAGTGTTGGGTCTCTTAAGTAGCATTAAGGTCGATAATTCCCCAGGGCCTGATGGGGATACACGCCAGTTTATTGAAGAGGCAAATGAAAAGATTGCTGAGTCCTTGTCCAATATCTCCTGTCCACCCTAGTCACAGGCGAGGTCCTGGAGGACCGGTGAGTAGCCAATATAATTTGAGCAGTGATGATCATCTTGGCAGCTGGGTAGTTCGAATGTAAAGAGACATGGTGGCTGTCTGTCGGGCTGCGAGGAAGACTAATCATTGTGCAGCCGAGGCACACATGCGGTTGCAGTTTGGACATGGAACGGGTGCACACACCGCTCTGTGGCATCGGTTTCGCGCTGCTCAAGGCGCTGATTTCCTCATTCTCAAAGTTAGAAGCAGCTTTTCTGGCCAGGGGGCGCCACGCAGCCCTGTCGGCTGTGGGCTCCTCAAGTTGCCGAGGCTGTACGCTGTCCAGAGACACGACACTGTTAAGTGCAAGATGCTGAACAGTGTCGATGATCAGAGGGATCTTAGAATCCAAGTTTATCCCTCCCTGGAAGAGACTGCACAGGTTGATCGGGTGGTTAGATTAGATTCAACTTTATTGTCATTGTGCCGAGTACAGATTCAAAGCCATTGAAATACATTTAGCATCTGACCAGAAATGCAAAGAATATTTACGAAATTACTGCTAATAAAAGAGTGCTACAGCACACAAATATAAAAGCACTGAGACAGTACAATACGGATGCAATACTGCTTTGCGCTGTGACGAGAGGTTCAGCAGTGTCACAGCCTCAGGGAAGAAGCTCCTCCTGTGCCTGCTGGTGTGGGAGCGGAGGCTCTTGTAGCGCCTACCGGATGGGATGGGAGTAAAAACTCCTTGGTTAGGGTGAGATGCATCCCTGATAATGCTTTTCGCCCTGCCCAGGCAGCGTTTATGGTAGATGTTCGCAATGGTGGGCAATTGGCTGCCAATAATCCGCTGGGCAGTTTTCACCACACGCTGGAGTGCTTTGCGGTCCGATACGGGACAATTGCCGTACCACACTGAGATGCAGTTGGTGAATATGCTCTCAATGGTACAGCGGTAAATGTCCGTCAGTATCCTGGGACAGGGGTGAGCTTTCTTCATGCTCCGCAGGAAATAAAGGCACTGTTGCGCCGTCTTGATCAGGATGGAGGAGTTCAGGGACCGGGTGAGCTCCTGGGAAATGTGGACACCGAGGAATTTGAAGCTTGATGCACGCTCTACGACAGCTTCGTTGACCTTCAGCTTCATCAGCTTCAGCTCCCTGAAGATGTCCTGGGTACTTTGTAGGCTGGTGCCCAAGATGGAGCCGACTAGATTTACAACCTTCTGCAGCTTCTTTCGGTCCTGTGCAGTAGCCCCTCCACACCAGACAGTGATGCAGCCTGTCAGAATGCTCTCCACGGTGCAACTGTAGAAGTTTTTGAGTGTATTTGTTGACATGCCAAATCTCTTCAAACTCCTAATGAAGTACAGTCTCTGTCTTGCCTTCTTTATAACGACATCGAAATGTTGGGACCAGGTTAGATCTTCAGAGATCTTGATACCCAGGAACTTGAAGCTGCTCACTCTCTCTACTTCTGGTCCCTCTATGAGGTTTAGTGCGTGTTCCTTCGTCTTACCCTTCCTGAAGTCCACAATCAGCTCTTTCGTCTTACTGACGCTGAGTGCCAGGTTGTTGCTGCGGCACAACTCCACTAGGTGGCATATCTCACTCCTGTACACCCTCTCGTCACCATCTGAGATTCTACCAACGATGGTTGTGTCGTCAGCAAATTTATAGATGGTATTTGCGCTATGCCTGGTCACACAGTCATGTGAATACAGAGAGTAGAGCAGAGGGTTAAGCACACACCCCTGAGGTGCGCCAGCGAGGAGGAGATGTGATCACCGATCCGCACAGACTGTGGTCTTCGGGTTAGGAGGTCGAGGATCCAATTGCAGAGGGAGGTACAGAGGCCCAGGTTCTGCAACTTCTCAATCAGGATTGTGGGAACGACGGTGCTGAACGCTGAGCGATGAACTCGCCCCGTTGCTGTTCGAGTGGGTTAAAAATAGCCCCTCGTTCCTCTCCCAGTGGAGGGGGAAAAGTCGGAGGTGAGGGATCCCCCAAAAGCTTAACTCTCAGGGGTTGAGTCGGTGGCGATGAAGGCAAAGGCGGTGTGAATGTTCATTTCCAGAGCACTAGAGCTTAAAGCAAGGGTGAGATCACGGACACGTGAAAACCTGCTGAAGTTGTAAGTCTAAAGAAACACGCACACACAGAAAATGCTGGAGGACCTCAGCAAGCCAGGCAGCATCCGTGGAAGAGAGCGAATAGTCGATGACTCGGGGGGTGGAGCGAGACCCTTCATCAGGTTTGAGCGGGGAGGGGAGCATTCAGAGTTAGAAGGTGGGGGGAGGGGAGTTGAGGAAGGAAGACAAGGTGGCAGGTGATTGGTGAACCCGGGAGAGGCTGAAGTCAAGAGCATGGTTCATTGGTGAAAGAGGTAAAGGACTGGAGAAGGGGGAATCTGATTGGTGAAAGAGATGAAGGAGATGGTTAAGGGGGAATCTGATTGGTGAAAGAGATACAGGGCTGGAGAGGAAGGGATCTGATTGGTGAAAGAGATACAGGGCTGGAGAGGGGGAGGGATCTGATTGGTGGACGAGGTGAATGACGAGAGAAGGGGGGATCTGATTGGTGAAAGAGATACAGGGCTGGAAAAGGGGGTATCTGATTGGTGAACGGGGTAAAGGACTGGAGAAGGGGGGATCTGACTGGTGAAAACGATAAAGGGCTGGAGAAGTGGGGATCTGATTGGTGAAAGAGATAGAGGGCTGGAAAAGGGGGATCTGATTGGTGAACGAGGTGAAGGACGAGAGAAGGGGGGATCTGATTGGTGAAAGAGATACAGGGCTGGAAAAGGGGGTATCTGATTGGTGAACGGGGTAAAGGACTGGAGAAGGGGGGATCTGACTGGTGAAAACGATAAAGGGCTGGAGAAGTGGGGATCTGATTGGTGAAAGAGATAGAGGGCTGGAAAAGGGGGATCTGATTGGTGAACGAGGTGAAGGACGAGAGAAGGGGGGATCTGATTGGTGAAAGAGATACAGGGCTGGAGAGGGGGGGAGGGATCTGATTGGGGAGGACAGAAGAGCACGGAAAAAGGGAAAGCGGGCGGAGCACCAGGGAGAGGTAATGTGCAGGCAAGGAGAAGAGGTGTGAGGTGGGGAGGGCAACAGGAAAGGGGACTGGTGAAGGCGAGGAAGTAGGCAATTATGCGGCAGGGGAATCGATGCTGATGCCATTCGGTTGGTTGCTACCCAAATGGAATATAAGGTGTTGCTCTTGCAAACTGAGTGAGGCCCCCATCGAGGCAGGAGAGGAGGCCATGCACTGACGCATCAGAGTGGGAATGCTGAGGATGGACGCCATTGCTTTGACCGCACTTGCAGTATTCTAAACATTTGACAAAGGATGTGCGCTGGCAATTGGAGAGGGCCCAGAGGAGGTTCACGAGAATAATGCAGGGACATAAAGGGTTAACGTATGGGGAGCGATTGGTGGCTCCGGGCCTGAACTCGCTGGTTAGAAGAATGGGTTGGTGGTGGCGTGGGGGGTGGGGGGAGGAATTTCATTGAAACCTATCGAATATTGAAAGTTCGAGACAGAGTGGATGTAGAGAGGATGTTTCCCATAGTGGGGGAGCCTCGGACCAGAGGACACAGATACAGTGGATGTGGAGAGTATGTCTTCTGTAGTGGGGGAGTCGAGGACCAGAGGACACAGATAGAGTGGATGTGGAGAGGATGTTTCCTGTAGTGGGGGAGTCTCGGACCAGAGGACACAGATAGAGTGGATGTAGAGAGGATGTTTCCTATGGTGGGGGAGTCTAGGACCAGAGGACACAGATAGAGTGGATGTGGAGAGGATGTTTCCTGTAGTGGGGGAGGCTCAGACCAGAGGACACAGATAGAGTGGATGTAGAGAGGATGTTTCCTATAGTGGGGGAGCCTCGGACCAGAGGACACAGATAGAGTGGATGTGGAGAGGATGTTTCCTGTAGTGGGGGAGTCTCGGACCAGAGGACACAGATAGAGTGGATGTGGAGAGGATGTTTCCTGTAGTGGGGGAGTCTCAGACCAGAGGACACAGATAGAGTGGATGTGGAGAGGATGTTTCCTGTAGTGGGAAAGTTTAAGACCAGACGACACAGCCTCAGAATAGATGGGCGTCCATTTAAAGCAGAGATAAGGAGGAATTTATGTTGCTGGTGAATCTGTGGGATTCGCTGCTGGGGAGATATTAGCGTGTATTCAGGGAGGGTCGAGTGGGGCAAAATGCGAGAGATATTGGAGGAGACAAAGTTTTTTCGTCTTAAAGTCCGCTGTTAATGGCAAGGTCGTTAGCAGTGTCGCTGAGCAGAGAGATCTGCGACCCAGGTTCATCACTGCTTGAAAGCGACCGCACAGGTCGACAAGGTGGTTCAGGAGGCTGCCTTACGGGATGCTTCTGTTTGATATACTGAGTTCAAAAGTCAGCGGGTTCTGCTGCAATTTATCAAACTCTGGTCAGGCCACACCTGGAGTATTGCGGACAGTTCTGGTCACCCCTCTACAGGAAGGACGTCGAGGCTTCGGAGAGTGCGGGGGGGCAGAAGAGATTCACCAGGATGCTGCCTGGTTTGGAGGGCAGAGCTCTCACCAGAGGCTGGACAAACCTGGGCTGTTTTCTTTGGAGTGAGGGGAGATCTGAGAGCGGTTTACAGGATTATGAGAGGCGTAGATAGAGTGGACAGGGGAGTATCTGTTTCCCCAGGGTTGACATGTCTCATACCAGGGGGGCAGGCGTTGACGGTGAGACGGGGTAGGTTCAAGGGGGATGTGAGGGGTAAGTCTTTCACTCAGAGACCAGTGGATGCCCGGTCTGGCGGTCGAGGCAAATACATTCGAGGCTTTTTAAGAGCCGTTCGGAGGGGCACATGGATATGAGGAAGATGGGGGGGGGCGGAATTGGTGTTTGGTTGCTTTTGATTTGAGTTTCAGCTTGTACAGCACGACATTGTGGGGCCGAACGGCCGGTTCCCGTGCTGTGCTCTTCTGCGCTGGACGGTCTGCGACACGGGGAGGGGAATGTAAGATGGACTGAGGACGGGTTTGATGGACAGTACCCCGGTCAAAGACCCTGTTTCCCCCCCCCCCCCAGCCTCTCTCCAGGACCCCGATCCCGGTCAAAGACCCTGTTCCCCCGCCCCCCCCCCCCCCCCAGCCTCTCTCCATGACCCCGATCCCGGCGAAGGCGGACACGCCGTTCCTGGTGACCGAGCCGCTGTGCCAGATCCCGGGGTTTCCGCCGGCCTCCACCAACGCGCAGCTCCCGCCGGGGACCTACCTGATCCCCGGCCTCGAGGGAGAGGCGGCCGAGGCAGAGATGGAGGCGACCAGGAGGAAGTTGAGAAACCTGGCGGTGGGTGGCCCAGGGATCCGCCGCGGGGTCGGGTCGTTATTGCGGGGGGGGGGGGGCGGGGGGGGCGGGGGAGGGAAGGGGCACCCCACAGTTCACGGTGCGTGTCCGACCCTCGTACCTCGAGTCCCCCTGTCCCTCGACACTCCCCACCGTTCAAGGTGCGTGTCCCACCCTCGTACGGCGAGTCCCCCTGTCCTTCGACACTCCCCACAGCTCCCGGTGCGTGCCCCACCCTCGTACCCCGAGGTCCCCCTGTCCTCGACACTCCCCACCGTTCACGGTGCGTGTCCTACCCTCGTACGCCGAGGTCCCCCCGTCCCTCGACACTCCCCACCGTTCACGGTGTGTGTCCCACCCTCGTACCTCGAGTCCCCCTGTCCTCGACACTCCCCACCGTTCACGGTGCGTGTCCGACCCTCGTACCTCGAGTCCCCCTGTCCCTCGACACTCCCCACAGCTCCCGGTGCGTGTCCTACCCTCGTACGCCGAGGTCCCCCTGTCCTCGACACTCCCCGCCGTTCACGGTGCGTGTCCCACCCTCGTACCTCGAGTTCCCCCGTCCCTCGACACTCCCCAGCGTTCACAGTTCGTGCCCCACCCTCGTACCCCGAGGTCCCCCTGTCCTCGACACTCTCCACCGTTCACGGTGCGTGTCCCACCCTCGTACTTCGAGTCCCCCTGTCCCTCCACACTCCCCACCGTTCACGGTGCGTGTCCCACCCTCGTACGGCGAGTCCCCCTGTCCTCGACACTCCCCGCCGTTCACGGTGCGTGTCCCACCCTCGTACCTCGAGTCCCCCCGTCCCTCGACACTCCCCAGCGTTCACAGTTCGTGCCCCACCCTCGTACCTCGAGTCCCCCTGTCCCTCCACACTCCCCACCGTTCACGGTGCGTGTCCCACCCTCGTACGGCGAGTCCCCCTGTCCCTCGACACTCCCCAACGTTCACAGTTCGTGCCCCACCCTCGTACCTCGAGTCCCCCTTTCCTTCGACACTCCCCACCGTTCACGGTGCGTGTCCCCCCCACGTACGCCGAGGTCCCCCCTCCCTCAACACTCCCCGCCGTTCACGGTGCGTCTCCCACCCTCGTACCCCGAGTCCCCCTGTCCTGAATGGATGAAAAATTGATGACTGTGGCCATCTTGTGGACACAAGGGGTGAGTTGTGTTATCCATTTGAAAACTAGTTTATTCGGCACTGCTTTGTACCCGAATGACCTGCACTCTTTTTACTCTCTCACCCCCTCTAACCCTCTGTCTCTCTCTGTCCCCGCTCCCCACCCTTTCCCTCTCACCCACACCCCCCTTACCCGCTTCTCCTCACTCCTCTCCTCCCCTCCCTCACCTCTGCCCGCTCTCCCCTTGCGCTCCTCTCAACACCCCCCCACCCACCCTCTCCACTCCCCTCTCCCTCCGCTCTGTCTCTCTCTGCCCCGCAGTTCGGACAGATGGCCTCGGGGGTCTCCAGCGCTCTGCTCGGCCTCCTCATCCTGTTCACCGCCCGCTGGCGGCTGGGCTACGCCATGCTGGTGGGCGCCCCCTGGTGGACCGGAGTCATCGTGAGTGGGGGCTCCCCCCACCCCCTTGGGCAGAGGCGGGTCTGCGAGGAGGAGGGGGCGGAGGGGGGAGGTGGAGAGGCTGAGGGAAAGGGTAGGGAGAGGCGGCGAGGAGGGCAGGAGTCACAACGCGCCGGAGGAACTCAGCAGGTCGGGCAGCATCCGTGGGAAAAGGTCGGTTTGACGTTTCGGGCCGGAACCCAGGAGGGGCAGGAGGGAGGGCTGAGGGAAAGGGTAGGGAGAGCGGCGAGGAGGGCAGGAGGGCAGGTAGGGAGGGAGTCGGAGTTGTGAGTCTGACCCCTGTTTATTCAGTCCACAGTGGCCGGGATGCTGATCACGGCCGTTCGCCGGTCGCCGAACAAATCCACGGTGGGTTTACGGTTCCCAGTCTCCGGGTACCCCCACACACCGGGAGCTTTACCGCACACGGTTCCCTTTCGTGTTCGTTCTCTCTCTCCCTCCCTCCCCCTCTCTCCTTCCCCCTCTCTTTATCCCCCATCACCGTGTCTCTCACCCGCAATCTCTCACATTTCTGTTCCTCCTCTTCCCCCCTCTCTCTCCGACTGTTCCCTCTCTCTCTTCCCCCTCCCCTTTTCCCTGATCTCCATCTCTCCCCCTTTTCTTCATCCCTCCTCTACACCCTCTCCCTCTGCCTCTGTCCGCTCTTCTCTTTTCTCTCTTGGCCCTCTCACGCTCCCTCTCTCTCTCTCCCCCTCTGGGTCTCCCCGTCTCGCCTCCATTTTCACTTCCCCTGTCTCTCCCCTATCTCTTTCCATCCCTGGGACGACCAACCCCAATCTCCCTTTCCACTCTCTGTCCCCCCCTCCTTTTCATTCGCTGCTATCCTTTTCAACTTTTCCCCCTTCGTCCTCGTCTCCGTCACTCGCCCCTCTCCCTTTCCAGTTCTCTCTCCACCCGTCTCTCCTCCGCCCTTTCCGCCTCCCTCTCCTTTCCTTTGTTTCCCCCTCCCTCTCTCCCTTTTCACTTTCTCCCCCCTGATCGCACTCGCCCCTCTGCCTTTCCACTCTCCCTCTCTCTGTTAATCTCCTCGCTCTTTCTCTCTCTCTCTCTGTCTCCAGCCCCCCTCCCTCTCTATTTTCTTTCTTCCCCTCCCTGGCTCTCCCTTCTCCCATTCCACCTCTCTCGCTCCCCCCTCTCTCTCTATCTCACCCCCTTCCTTTCCAACTCCTCTCCCTCTCTCTGTTCCTCTCTCTCTCGCTCCTCTCTCTGCTTCCACGTTCTCTCTCTCACTCGCCCCTCTACATTCTCACTGTCTGCCGTCCTCTCGGTCTCTGTCTCCTTACTCTGTCTCCCTCTACTTCTCCCTTTCCACGTTCTCCCTCTCTCTCGCTCTGTCTCCCCCCTTCTCCTTTTCCGCCCCTCCCTCTCTCTCCTGCCTCCTCTCTCCCCTCCCCCTCTTTCCCTACCCCTCTCATCCCATCCCCCTCTCTCCCTCCCCCTCATCCCATCCCCCTCTCTCCCTCCTCCCTCTCATCCCACCCCCACTCTCCCTCCCCCTCTCTCCCTCCCCCTCTCTCCCTCCCCCCTCTCATCCCCTTCATCCCACCCCGTCTCTTCCTCCTCCTCCCTCCCCCTCTCATCCCATTCCCCTCGCTCCCTCCCCACTCTCTCCCTCCCCCTCTCGCCCTTCTCCTCTCTCCCTCCCGCTCTCATCCCATCCCCCTCTCTCCCTCCCCCCTTTCCCTCCCTCCCATCCCATCCCCCTCCCCCTCTCTCCCATCCCCCTGTCTTCCTTCCCCCTCTCTCCCCCCTCTCTCTCTCCCCCTCTCATTCCATCCCTATCTGTCCCTCCTCCCTTCATTCACACTCTGTCACCCCTCTGCATTTTCACCTTTCTGCCCCTCTCCCTTCCAATTTCTCTCTCTCTCTCTCTCCCTTGTTCCTATCCGTTCTTCCTTTCGACTTCCTGCCTTCTTCACGCCGCTCTCCTCCTTTCCAGTCTCTCTCTCTCCGTCCATCCCCCCCGTCCGTTATCTCTGTCTGTCCCATCACTGTCCCTCCCCACCCCCCTTCTCTCTGTCTGTTCTCAGTCTATCTCTCTCTCTCTGTTCCCCCTATCACACTCCCCCCCCTCTCTCTCTCTCTCTCTCTCTCTCTCTCTCTCTCTCTCTCTCTCTCTCTCTCTCTCTCTCTCTCTCTCTCTCTCTCTCTCTCTCTCTCTCACACACACACACACTCTCTCTCTCTCTCTGCGACAGACCATCGCCTGCCTGGTCGCGAATGAGATCTGCGCTCTCGCCTGCACTCCCGCCGTCATCCTGTACTCGCTGAACGTCCGGGTCTTCCCCTGCATCGGGTACTGCTACACCGGGTGCCGGATGGTGAGTGTTCCGTACCCCCCCCCCCCCGCACACTCAACACACTGGCGAACCAGCCCGCAGCCCCACTCAACCCCCGGAGATCTCTACTCGGCCTTCCCCTCTCCCGCGACGCTTCCCTCCCTCCCGGTAGCGCTCCCTCTCTCCACGCCAAGCTCCCTCAGAACCCTCCCTCCCCTCGGTTGTAGCGTCCCCCTCCCCCGGCAGCTCCCTCCGCCACTTCCCCCGGCAGCTCCTTCCACAGACGGGCCACCCTCTAGGTGAAAAGGTTTCCCCTCGGGGTCCCCTATTAAATCTCTAAAACCTGCGCCCTCTGGTTCTCGATTCCCCGACCCTGGGGAAATGTCTGTGTTCATTCACCCTGTCTGTGCCCCTGGTGGTTTTACACACCCCTGTCAGGTCACCCCGACACTCCCGGGAATAAATTCCCAACCGCCCGACCTCTCTCCGTAACTCAGTCCCTCCAGTCCCGGCGACATCCCTGTAAATCCCCGGGATCTCAGGTCTCCTGTTCCCGGTGTCCGATCCGGCGATGGCGGGGATGCCGAGCATCGCCTTCACCGCCCCGTCTCCCCGTCACCCCACTTTCAGGGAACCGTCACCCGAAACCTGGTGTGTTCCATCACCACTGTCAAGCCCTCTCCGTCACCCAAAACCTGTCACCCCTGTCACCCCCTCTCCGTCTCCCCCCTTTCAGGGAACCGTCACCCAAAACCTGGTGTGTTCCGTGAAGAGAAAGCTACATTCCTGAGACAGGAGTTACCAGAGATTTTTCTGCACTCCCCCCCAACACTTGTAAACACATCTCCCTCTCCTACACTCCCCCTCTCTCCCCACCCAACGCGCTCCTTCCCTCTCCACCGACTCTACCCCATTCCCAAACAACACTCCCCCTCCTCCTTCTTACCGGCCATCTCTCCCTCTTCACTCCCCCCCTCACTATCTCTTCCCCTCTCACCCCTCCCTCGGAACTACCCCTCTTCTCTCTCACACTCTCAACTCTCCCACACTCTATCTCTCCTCTCTGCTCAACTTTGTCTTTCACCCCCCTTTCCCCCTTTCCGTCTCTCACCCCCTCTCTCCCCTCTGCCTCGTTCACCCCTCTCTGTCCCTCATCCCCTCTCCGTCTCTCCCCCCTCTGTTCTCCACCTTTCTCTCCCTCCCTGTCCGACCTCTCTCATCTCCAGCCTCTCACATTTCCCTCCCACCTCTCTCTACCCTCTGACTTCCACCACTCTCTCCCCCCCGTCTGACTCTCCCTTTATCAACTGTTCTGTGCCACCTCTCCTCTTTCTCCCCATCTCTCTCCCACCCACCCCCTCTCTTCCTCACCCATCGCCCCCCAGTCTCTTCCTCCCCAGCTGGGTCTCCCACCTCCGCCTACCCCAAACTCCCGCTCCCGACCCTACCCTCTCTCCCCCCTCTTCTGCCTCTCTCTTCCCCGGCCCGAGCCCTTCTCTCTCCCTCTCTCACCCCATGTCTCCCTCTCTCCCTCTGGCAGAGGTCTGTGAGCGGGGTGACGGTGATTTTGCTGGTGAACTGCCTGGTCTCCCTGGTGATGTCCGTCCTCACGGCCATCGTCAACTGCAGGAACCTCGAGTGCTGCGCCGTGCGGCCTCCGGTGGTGAGTGGGATCTTCCTGTGCACCGGGGGGGTGTGGGCGGCGGGGGATGGGACATGGGTGGGAGAGATGGGGGGAGATGGAAAGAGGGTGGGGAGAGATGGGAGGGAGCAAGAGAGAGAGATGGGGGCAGAAAGGGAATGAAAGGGGTGGGGAGAGGAGGATAGGGAGGGGGAGAGAGAGGTGGGGGGAAGAGATGGAGGGACAGAGGGGGTGGAGAGAGGGACGGAGGGAGAGAGAGGCTGTGGGAGTGGGTAGTGGATCCCGTCTCCTCTCCTCACCTTCTCTTTCTCCCGTCCCCTCCTCAATCTGATCCCTCCCTCTCCCCCACCCACAGAGAATGATGGTGATCCATGCTAACCAGCTCGCACCGCCGGACCTCGCCTCCATCTTCTCCAGCGAACCGGCGCCCACCCCGGCCTCTGACGGGCCCCAGTAACGACACGTTCCCCGCTCCACGGGACAGCCCAAAGGATTCGGGCCGAGCGGCCTGAAAGGAAAATCAAGGCCGGATTTTGGAGACGGAGTTGGGGGTGGGGGTTGGTGGGTAACATTCCCGTGGTCACATTCCTCCCCGTGGGAACCCCCCAGTTCAAGCTCCCTTGTTACGAGTCGCCCTGTCCCACCCGCGGCATCCGGTCACTCCTGACACACTCCGCTCTCTGTCCCCTCTATCACCGCCCGTCTCACCCTGGCTGGTGGCCATTTTGTGATGGTTATCATTGAAACCGCTCTCCCAGCATCGTAGAAATAGTCACACCCTTTTCCTCACCTCCCACTCACTTCCCTCCCTGTTTATTCAATCTCAACTCCTCATCGCCCTCTCTTTCAGTTACCCTGTGAGTCTCTCCACTACTCACCCCATCACTCCTGACACCCTCCCCTCTCCGTCCCTTGTCCTTTCTCCTGCCATCCAACACATTCTGGGTGGTGAACGTTGTCCGATGGGAAATTTCGCTCCCTCACCCGATCCCTTCCCTCTCTCGTTGAGTGAGTCTCTCCCCTCTCCCTCCGTTCAGACACTCAACTCTCCGTCCCATCAGCCCAGATCGCGTCTCGACCTCTCGCTCCCCACTTCCCCTGTCCGCGCTCTCCTTCTTGCCGTCCGTCTTATTTGCGAAGGATCGAAATCACCCACCCTTCCCCCACACGCCCCATCCTGTTCCTGCCCACCCTCTCCTTTCAGACCCCTCTTTCCTGGTCCTGCAACTTCCCCTCCCTTCCCGTCCCATCAGATCCCCTCCCACCTCGTCCCATTACTTTCCCTCCTTCCTGGTCAGATCACTCCCGCTCCCTTCCTGTCGTTTCACTCCTCCTCACCCCGACTCTATCTTATCCACGTCACCACCAGTTTGTGACAGGAACTTTCGCCTCCCCTTTTCGTCCCCTATTGAGTCAATGACTTCGCCACGGTCACCGTCTCATCAGTCCACTCCTCGTCCCGTCACTCCTCTTCCTCCCAAACCCCTCACCCCTCCTCCCCAAAACCCACATGTATATGTGTATGTGTGAATATCTGAGATATATACATTAGTTTATTCAATGACAAAATTATTAGAATTAAAACATACATGAAATACCCAAGACTATATAAAACACAAATTAAAATACTGTTATTATAATCAATAAGACACTCGATCCCGGGATTGTATCCACGGGCACCGCATGTTCCTTCGCCATAGATTCTGTGTGCGACTGTGACCATTGTAAGTCAGTGTCTCACTCCATCCCTGGCGGCCACATTAACCAAGGAACACACACAAAAATTCTGGTGAACACAGCAGGCCAGGCAGCATCTCTAGGAAGAGGTACAGTCGACGTTTCGGGTTGAGACCCTTCGTCAGGACTAATTTAAAGAAGAGATAGTCAGAGATTGGAAAGTGGGAGGGGGAGGGGGAGGAATGGGGCCAAGAGCTGGACAGTTAATTGGCAAACGGTATACAGAGTTGGAGAAGGGGGGGGGGGTCATGGGACAGGAGGCCTAGGGAAAAAGAAAGGGGAGGTGAACCCACTATAGTGAGAGGGACAGAGGGAGAAAAAAGGGAGAGAAAAAATGGGGAAAAATAATAATGATAATAAATAATAAATAAGGGATGGGGTACAAAGCAGAGGTGGGGCATTAACTGAAGTTAGAGAAGTCAATGTTCATGCCATCAGGTTGGAGGCTACCCAGACGGAATATAAGGTGTTGTTCCTCCAATCTGAGTGTGGCTTCATCTTTACAGTAGAGGAGGCCGTGGAAAGACATGTCAGAATGGGAATGGGACGTGGAATTAAAATGTGTGGCCACTGGGAGATCCTGCTTTCTCTGGTGGACAGGGCTTAGTTGTTCAGCAAAGCGGTCTCCCAGTCTGCGTCGGGTCTCGCCAATATATAGAAGGCCACATCGGGAGCACCGGACGCAGTATATCACCCCAGCCAACTCACAGGTGAAGTCTCGCCTCACCTGGAAGGACTGTCTGGGGCCCTGAATGGTGGTGAGGGAGGAAGTGTTAGGGCATGTGTAGCACTTGTTCCGCTTACAAGGATTAGTGCTGGGTGGGAGATAGGTGGGAAGGGATGTGGGGGGGACGAATGGACAAGGGAGTCACTGGGATTGTGTGATGGAACGGCGTGGAGGGAGCTTCACGCTGTGTCTGACCCCGGGAGTGTGTGATGGGACGGTGTGGTGGGAGATTCACGCTGTGTCTGACCCCGGGAGTGTGTGATGGGACGGTGTGGTGGGAGCTTCACGCTGTGTCTGACCCCGGGAGTGTGTGATGGGATGGTGTAGAGGGAGTTTCATGCTGTGTCTGACCCCACGAGTGTGTGATGGGACTTTATTTATTATTTCCCCTTTTTGTCCCCTTGCCCATCCTCTGGGTTCCCCCTCCTCACCCTTTTCCTTCTCCCTGGACCTCCTGTCCCATGATCCTCTCATGCCCTTTTGTCAATCACCTGTCCAGCTCTTGGCTCCATCCCTCCCCCTCCTGTCTTCTCCTATCATTTTGGATCTCCCCCTCCCCCTCCAACTTTCAAATCTCTTACTCACTCTTCCTTCAGTTAGTCCTGACGAAGGGTCTCGACTGTACCTCTTCCTAGAGATGCTGCCTGGCCTGCTGCGTTCGCCAGCAACTTTGATGCGTGTTGTTTATTATCAAAGTTCTTATTTGTCACCATATACTACCCCGAGATTCATTTTATTGCAGTCATTTACAGGACAATAAATCAATATAGCAGAATTTATGAAAAACTATACAAAAACAAAGAGTAACCAACAAGCAACGTGCAAAGGAAGGGAAATTTGTGCAAATAAAATATTAAATAATACTGACACGAGTTGTAAATTATTTGAAAGTGAGTCCGTAGGTTGTGGAATCAGTTCAGAGATGATGTGAGTGAAGTTATCCACGCCGGTGTCTCAGAAAAACCCCGCCATCATCGGGCCCTTCCTGTCTGTGTAATTCCCCGGCATGAAACGTAAAAGTTGCCCGTGAACGCAGCAGGCCAGCCAGCATTACGTACTCCCGGGATAATCCCACCCCGGGACACCGGTGTCCCAGACTGAGCACCGGCCCCCGGGCTCTTCCTGTCTGTGTCATTCCCCGGGGTCCCGAACCCGCACATCCGGCAGAAGCAGCGCCGCTGGACAGGAGGCCGAAATACGTCACCACGGGAGAACAGCGAACGACACACAGCGCGAGCCTAAAGCTAGTTCCGTTAAAAACGGTTGGGAATTAAACCTGGCGCGTGGCCATTAAAGGTAAGGGGAAGTGGGGGGGGGGTTAAAGGGGAGGGCGGGGAATCGGCTAAACTGTCGGCATCCCGCGGGCGGGGATGTTCACACATTCAGATGTTCACACGGACACGGTCAGTCCGGGTCTGGGTTCCTGCAGAGATCTCAGTTCCTTCTCCCCGGTCTCACTGAACCGATTGTTAAACAGCCTGAAACAGATGGGAGAATAAAGATGAAATAAACAGATCACACAACAGTGTCAGTAACAGGGGACAACACTCACAGACAAATATCACCAGAAAACCCGCGGATCCGCTGATATTTTATCACATTGAACATTAACACAAACACTCACAGGATCCGCTCCAGACTCGGGAGGGTCAGTATGAGGCGGCGGAGAGCGGGGACAGATCGGTCTGTGAGCGAGTTTAATCCCAGCTCCAGCCCCGTCAGTGATGGGTTTGTACTGAGAGCGGAGACGAGATCCTCGGCACCAGAATCTGTGAGACCGACATTGTCCAGCCTGGAGATGAGAGAGAGTGAGGGTGAAGGACACAGAGAGACAGGAGACGGTACAAATCCCCAGTGTTTATCAGTAACACAATTACTGATCACATTAATGTTCAGTGTCAGACACCCAGTGACTGTAAACACAATCTCCCACAGTCTGGTACTTACCACAGTTTCTGTATTTTACACTCCGGGTTCCTCAGAGCCTCAGACACCAGTTTCACTCCTGAATCTCCCAGTTTATTATCACTCAGTCTAAACACAAACAGACAAATTGATGAACAAAGTGATTCAAACTGTGGGTCTGAGGGAATTTCTCTCACTCGGATATTTCAGGAAACATTAAACTCTTCAGTAAATCACTGATCGGAGTTCCCGTCACTGTCAATGTCCCTCACTGCCCAGCTCCAGGGTATTCACCGAATGTCAGTAGTTTAGTCTGTCGGTGTGACCCTGTAAACTCCACATATTCTGTCCCATTCCCCGATGGTCAGAAACGTGTTCCTGATGTGAGAGGGTCGGGAGGGGCAGGGATGAAGGAGGCAGGTGGATGGGGAAGAGAGATCCCACAGGACGAAGGGTGATGGCATTTGTCACAATTCTTCACAATCGTATTTATCACACTTTTACCCAAATCCCTTTACATTGAAACAACACAATGGAAGAGTTTCACAGTTCAGAGTGAGAGATAAATCAAGTTACCCCAACTCCTGGCACTTGTGCAGCCCGGGTCCCAGCCGCTGGATTCCTTCACACTGAATGTGGCAGATCTCCAGGTTGAGGTGTTTTATTGTATCACAGAGTCCGATGACATGAGACAGGACCGCGCAGTCAATCGGGGTCAGTGTCAATCCACTGAATGAAAGTGTTTCCACAGATCCCAGTGCGGCCTGAGCCAGTCCACGATTCTGAGACTCAAACAGGTAGTGCAATGTGTTCAGGAGACTCCTTTTACCAGATTCACTCCCCGTGTTTCCACTCTGGCGTTTAACCTCCTCCTTCACCCAGTCAATCACCCGGCAGGTTGTTTGATGAGGAAATGGACCCAGAAACTCCTCCAGGCCCCGAGCTGTCATTGGGTTGGAGAGACCAGCAACAAAACGGAGAAATATCTCAAATCGCCCATCTGTCATGCTGTGGGCTTCAGTGAGGAATTTCAGGATATCCTCGGGATGTCGCGTCAGGAATTGTGCGACTGCAGCTACAAACTCTTGGATGGTGAGGTGTGGGAATGTGTACACCACGCTCCGGGCAGAATCCTCTCTCTCCAAAAGCTCCATCAGGAACCCGGACAGGAACTGGGAAGGCTGCAGATTGTAGTTGATCAAATCTCCATCTGTAAACACAATCTTCTTATCGGACACTCCTCTGAAGGCCATCTGACCAACCCTGAGTAACACATCACGGGGGTTCTCAATCTCACGGCCATGGTTTTTCAGGATGTTGTAAATATAGTAGGAATACAGTTGGGTGATGGTCTTGGGAACTCGCTGTGGGTCCCTGACTCTTTGTGTGAAGAAGGGGCCCAGTGCCAGAGCGAGGATCCAGCAGCAGGAGGGGTTGTAGCTCATGGTGTACAGGATCTCGTTCTCCTCCACGTGTTTGAAAACAGCTGCTGCCACTGTCTGATCTTCAAAATGCCTGATGAAATATTGCTTCCGTTCCTCACCAACAAATCCCAGGATTTCAGCCCAGATACTGATCTTCGCCTTTTCCAGTAAATGTAACGCAGTGGGGCGGGTCGTCACCAGCACTGAACACCCTGGGAGCAGCTTGCCCTGGATTAAACTGTACACAATGTCAGACACTTCACACCACCACTCGGGATCTGGGCACTGGTGCTTGGGTTCTCTGTCTCTCCGACTGTCAGCAAAATCGATTCTGTGTTTGAATTCATCCAAACCATCGAAAATAAACAGCAATCCCTCTGGGTTCCGCCAGACCTTTCTCAGTAAATTCCCAAAGTAAGGATATTGCTCCAGAATCAGTTCCCTCAGGTTTATTCTGCAGTTAATGGAGTTTAAATCTCGGAATTTGAAACAGAAGACAAAATGGAATTGTTGGTATAGTTTCCCTGTGGCCCAGTCATAAACAATCTTCTGTACCATTGTTGTTTTCCCGATCCCCGGGACTCCGGCTACTGCTGCCGAACGTCCCGAAGTTGATCGTGTGAAGAATCTTTTCATTTTGTTCCGAAAACTATGTGAGTGACTTTTCTGAAACAGATGAGCAATCGGGATTTTTTCCAGCTCTCCGCGGAGATGTTCCTCTCTCCACTCCTCGTGGTCTCTGCCTCTTGCCAGCAGCTCATGTTCCACCAGTCTCCGATCTCGAACAGTAGAAATGACCGTGAGCTCAGCGTATCGATCAACCAGCTGGAAAACCTTCACCTTCTCCCTCATCAGGATCGTGTTCACTCTCAGTGTTTCAGTTTGTGCCCGCAGAGTCTCCTTGTGTTTCTGCTGAACATCTTCCATGGGAACAGACAGTGAACAAACTGTTAGATGCCTCAACTCAGAACTCAGTATTTAAATACACAAGAGTTAGCACAAAGCTATTGCATTAATTGGGGTCTCACAGTGTGTCAGGAACCTTTTGGGGCCTGTGGGGTCTCACAGTGTGTCAGGTCCCTCTCAGGGGTGTGTGGGGTCTCACAGTGTGTCAGGTCCCTCTCAGGGGTGTGTGGGGTCTTACAGTGTGTCAGGACACTGTTAGGGGTGTGTGGGGTTGCACAGTGTGTCAAGAGCCTGTCAGGGGTGTGTGGGGTCTCAGAGTGTGTCAGGACCCTCTCAGGGTTGTTTGAGGGATCATAGTGTGTCAGGACCCACAATGTGTCAGTGTTTCACCGTGCGTCGGGACACTATCAGGGGTGTGTGCGGTCTCACAGTGTGTCAGGACCCTGTCAGGGGTGTGTGGGGTCTCACAGTCTGTCAGGACGCTGTCACGGGTTTCTGGGGTTTTGCAGTGTGTCAGGACCCTGTTACTGGTTTGCGGGGTTTCACAGTGTGTCAGGACCCTTTTCCGGGGGTGGGGGGTCTCAGAGTGTGTCAGGACCCTGCCAGGGTTGTGTGGGGTCTCACAGTGTGTCAGGTCCCTGTCAGGGGTGTGTGGGGTCTCACAGTGTGTCAGGACCCTGTCAGGGGTGTGTGGGGTCTCACAGTGTGTCAGGACCCTGCCAGGGTTGTGTGGGGTCTCGCAGTGTGTCAGGCCCTTGTCAGGGGTGTGTGGTCTCACAGTGTGTCAGGACCCCTCTGGGGTGTGTGGGGTCTCACAGTGTTTCTGAACCCTGTCACGGGTGTGTGGGGTCTCACAGTGTGTCAGGTCCCTGTCAGGGGTGTGTGGGGTTTCACTGTGTGTCAGGGTACTGTGAGTGGTTTGTGCGGTTTCACAGTGTGTCAGGATCTTGTGGTGGTTGTGGGGGGTCTCACAGTGTGTCAGGATGCTGTTGTGGGGGATCTAACAGTGAGTCAGAACCCTCTCAGGTGTGTATGGGATCGCAATGTGTGTCAGGACCCTGTCAGGGCTGTGTGGCGTCTCACAGTGCGTCAGGTCACTGTCAGGGGTGTGTTGGATCTCACAGTGTGTCAGGACCATTTTGGGGTGTGTCGGGTCTCACAGTGCGTCAGGAGCCCTTTCAGGTGTGTGTGGGGTCTCACAGTGTGTCAGGTCCCTGTCAGGAGTGTGTGGGGTCTCACAGTGTAACAGGACACTGTCTGTCAGTTGTGTGTGGGGTCTCACAGCGTGTTTGAACCATACCAGGGGTGTGTGGGTTCTCACAGTCTGTCAGGACGCTGTCACGGGTTTGTGGGGTTTCACTGTGTGTCAGGACCCAGTGATTTGTTTGGGGGTCTCACAGTGTGTTGGGACCCTTTTCTGGGGGTGGGGGGGAATCTCACAGTGTGTCAGGATCCTTTTGGGGTGTGTGGGGTCTCACAGTGCTTCTGAACCCTGTCAGGGGTGTGTGGGATCGCACCGTGTGTCAGGACCCTCTCAGGGGTGTGTGGGGTCTTACAGTGTGTCAGGACCCTACCTAGGTTGTGTGAGGTCTCACAGTGTGTCTGGACCCTGCCAGGGATGTGTGAGGTCTCACAGTTTGTCTGGACACTGTCGGGGAGGGTGGGGCGGTCTCACAGTGTATCATGACTGTCTCAGATGTGTGTGGGATCTCAATGTGTGTCCGGACCCTGTCATGCGTGTGGCGTCTCACAGTGCATCAGGATCTTGTTAGGGGTGTCTGGGGTCTCACAGTGTGTCATCACCCTCTCGGGGGTGTGTTAGGACTCACAGTGTGCCAGGACCCTGTCAGGGTTATGTGGGGTTTCACAGTGTGTCAGGACACTGTCAGGGGTGTGTGGTGTCTCACAGTGTGTCTGAACACTGTCAGGGGTGTGTGGGATCTCACCGTGTGTCAGAACCCTGTCAGGGGTGTGTGGCGTCTCACAGTGCATCAGGATCTTGTTAGGGGTGTCTGGGGTCTCACAGTGTGTCATCACCCTCTCGGGGATGTGTTAGGACTCACAGTGTGCCAGGACCCTGTCAGGGTTATGTGGGGTTTCACAGTGTGTCAGGACACTGTGAGTGGTTTGTGGGGTCTCATACTGTGTCAGAACCCTCTCAGATGTGTGTGGGATCGCAATGTGTGTCAGGACCCTGTCAGGGGTGTGTGGCATCTCACAGTCTGTCAGGACGCTATCCAGGGTGTGTGTGGTCTCACAGTCTGTCAGGACCCTGAGAGGTGAGTGTGGAGTCTCACAGTGCGTCAGGTCCCTGTCAGGGGTGTGTGGGGTCTCACAGTGTGTCAGGAACGTGTCAATAGTGTGTGGGGTCTCACAGAGTGTTAGGACCCTGTTAGGGGTGTGTGGGGTCTCACACTGTGTCAGGACCCTGTCTGTCAGTTGTGTGTGTGGTCTTAAAGTGTGTCAGGTCCCTGTCAGTGGTGTGTGGGGTGTGACAGTGTGTCAGGACCTTTTCAGGTGTGTGTGGGGTCTCACAGAGTGTCAGGACCGTGTGAATAGTGTGTGGGATATCAATGTGTGTCAGGACCCTGTCAGGGGTGTGTGGCGTCTCACAATGTGTCAGGTCCCTGTCAGAGTGTGTGGGGTCTCACACTGTGTCAGGACCCTGTCGGGTTGTGTGAGGTCTCACAGTGTGTCAGGGCCCTCTCAGGCGTGTGTGGCATCTCACAGCATTTCCTGAGCCTGTCAGGGGTGTGTGCGGTCTCACAGTGTGACAGGACCCTGTCATGGGGGTGTGGGGTCTTACAGTTTGACTGGACAGTGCCAGGGGTGTGTGGGGTTTCACAGTATGTCAGGACCCTGTCAGGGGTGTGTGGGGTCTCACAGTGTGTCAGGACCCTGTCAGGGCTGTGTGGCGTCTCACAGTGCGTCAGGTCACTGTCAGGGGTGTGTTGGATCTCACAGTGTGTCAGGACCATTTTGGGGTGTGTCGGGTCTCACAGTGCGTCAGGAGCCCTTTCAGGTGTGTGTGGGGTCTCACAGTGTGTCAGGTCCCTGTCAGGAGTGTGTGGGGTCTCACAGTGTAACAGGACACTGTCTGTCAGTTGTGTGTGGGGTCTCACAGCGTGTTTGAACCATACCAGGGGTGTGTGGGTTCTCACAGTCTGTCAGGACGCTGTCACGGGTTTGTGGGGTTTCACTGTGTGTCAGGACCCAGTGATTTGTTTGGGGGTCTCACAGTGTGTTGGGACCCTTTTCTGGGGGTGGGGGGGAATCTCACAGTGTGTCAGGATCCTTTTGGGGTGTGTGGGGTCTCACAGTGCTTCTGAACCCTGTCAGGGGTGTGTGGGATCGCACCGTGTGTCAGGACCCTCTCAGGGGTGTGTGGGGTCTTACAGTGTGTCAGGACCCTACCTAGGTTGTGTGAGGTCTCACAGTGTGTCTGGACCCTGCCAGGGATGTGTGAGGTCTCACAGTTTGTCTGGACACTGTCGGGGAGGGTGGGGCGGTCTCACAGTGTATCATGACTGTCTCAGATGTGTGTGGGATCTCAATGTGTGTCCGGACCCTGTCATGCGTGTGGCGTCTCACAGTGCATCAGGATCTTGTTAGGGGTGTCTGGGGTCTCACAGTGTGTCATCACCCTCTCGGGGGTGTGTTAGGACTCACAGTGTGCCAGGACCCTGTCAGGGTTATGTGGGGTTTCACAGTGTGTCAGGACACTGTCAGGGGTGTGTGGTGTCTCACAGTGCATCAGGATCTTGTTAGGGGTGTGTTAGGACTCACAGTGTGTCATCACCCTCTCGGGGATGTGTTAGGACTCACAGTGTTCCAGGACCCTGTCAGGGTTATGTGGGGTTTCACAGTGTGTCAGGACACTGTGAGTGGTTTGTGGGGTCTCATACTGTGTCAGAACCCTCTCAGATGTGTGTGGGATCGCAATGTGTGTCAGGACCCTGTCAGGGGTGTGTGGCATCTCACAGTCTGTCAGGACGCTATCCAGGGTGTGTGTGGTCTCACAGTCTGTCAGGACCCTGAGAGGTGAGTGTGGAGTCTCACAGTGCGTCAGGTCCCTGTCAGGGGTGTGTGTGGTCTCACAGTGTGTCAGGAACGTGTCAATAGTGTGTGGGGTCTCACAGAGTGTTAGGACCCTGTTAGGGGTGTGTGGGGTCTCACACTGTGTCAGGACCCTGTCTGTCAGTTGTGTGTGTGGTCTTAAAGTGTGTCAGGTCCCTGTCAGTGGTGTGTGGGGTGTGACAGTGTGTCAGGACCTTTTCAGGTGTGTGTGGGGTCTCACAGAGTGTCAGGACCGTGTGAATAGTGTGTGGGATATCAATGTGTGTCAGGACCCTGTCAGGGGTGTGTGGCATCTCACAATGTGTCAGGTCCCTGTCAGAGTGTGTGGGGTCTCACACTGTGTCAGGACCCTGTCGGGTTGTGTGAGGTCTCACAGTGTGTCAGGGCCCTGTCGGGTTGTGTGAGGTCTCACAGTGTGTCAGGGCCCTCTCAGGCGTGTGTGGCATCTCACAGCATTTCCTGAGCCTGTCAGGGGTGTGTGCAGTCTCACAGTGTGACAGGACGCTGTCATGGGGGTGTGGGGTTTTACAGTTTGACTGGACAGTGCCAGGGGTGTGTGGGGTTTCACAGTATGTCAGGACCCTGTCAGGGGTGTGTGGGGTCTCACAGTGTGTCAGGACCCTGCCAGGGGTGTGTGGGGTCTCACAGTGTGTCAGGATCCTGTCAGGGGTGTGTGGGGTCGCACAGTGTGTCAGGACCCTGCCAGGGGTGTGTGGGGTCTCACAGTGTGTCAGGATCCTGTCAGGGGTGTGTGGGGTCGCACAGTGTGTCAGGACCCTGCCAGGGTTGTGTGGTGTTTCACAGTGTGTCAGAACACTGTGAGTGGTTTGTGGGGTCTCACAGTGTGTCTGAACCCTCTCAGATGTGTGTGGGATCGCACTGTGTGTCAGCACCCTGTCAGGTGTGTGTGGGGTCTCACAGTGTGTCTGGACTGTGTCAATAGTGTCTGGGGTCTCACAGTTTGTCAGGACCCTGTCAGGGGTGTGTGGGGTCTCACAGTGTGTCAGGACCCTGTCAGGGGTGTGTGGGGTCTCACAGTCTGTCAGATAACTGTCAGGGGTGGTCTCACAGTGTGTCAGGAGCCTCTCAGATGTGTGTGGGATCTCAATCTGTGTCAGGACCCTCTCACGTGTGTGTGGCATCTCACAATGTGTCAGGTTGCTGTCAGGGGTGTGTGGGGTCTCGTAGTGTGTCAGGAATTTGTCAGGGGTGTGTGGTGTCTCACAGTTTGCCAGGTCCCTGCCAGGAGTGTGTGGGGTCTCACAGGGTGTCAGGGCCCTGTCAGTGGTGTGTGGGGTCTCACACTGTGACAGGCCCCTGGCAGGGTTGTGTGGGGTTTCACTGTGTGTCTGGATACTGTGCGTGGTTCGTGGGGTTTCACAGTGTGTCAGGATCTGGTTGTGGGTGTGGGTGGTCTCACAGTGGGTCAGGACGCTGTTGCGGGGGGTCTCACAGTGTGTCAGAACCCTCTCAGATGTATGTGGGATCGCAATGTGTGTCTGGACCCTGTCAGGGGTGTGTGGCGTTTCATAGTGCGTCAGGTCGCTGCCAGGGGTGTGTGGTGTCTCACAGTGTGTCAGGTCCCTGTCGGGTGTGTGGGGTCTCACAGTGTGTCAGGAACCTGTGAGGGGTGTGTGCGGTCTCACAGTGTGTCAGGACCCTATCCAGGGTGTGTGGGGTCTCACAGTGTGTCAGGTCCCTGTCAGGGGTGTGTGGTGTCTCACAGTGTGTCAGGAACCTGTGAGGGGTGTGTGCGGTCTCACAGTGTGTCAGGACCCTATCCAGGGTGTGTGGGGTCTCACAGTGTGTCCCGACTCTGTCAGGTGTGTGCGGCGTCTCACACTGTGTCAGGTCCCTGTCAGTGGTGTGTGCGGTCTCACAGTGTGTCACGATCCTGTCAGTGGTGTGTGGGGTCTCACAGTGTGTCAGGTCCCTGTCAGGGGTGTGTGGTGTCTCACAGTGTGTCAGGAACCTGTGAGGGGTGTGTGCGGTCTCACAGTGTGTCAGGACCCTATCCAGGGTGTGTGGGGTCTCACAGTGTGTCAGGAACCTGTCTGTCAGTTGTGTGTGTGGTCTCACAGTGTGTCAGGACCGTGCCAGGAATGTGTGGGGTCTCACAGTGCGTCATGTCCCTGTCAGGGATGTGTGGCGTCTCACAGTGCGTCAGGACCCTGTCAGGTGTGTGTGGCGTCCACAATGTGTCAGGACCCCTCTGGGGTGTGTTGGGTCCCACAGTGTTTCTCAACCCTGTCAGGCATGTGTGCTGTCTCACAATGTGTCAGGACCCTTTTGGGGCCTGTGGGGTCTCACAGTGTGTCAGAACCCTCTCAGGGGTGTGTCTATTCTCACAGTCTGTCAGGAACCTATCTAGGGTATGTGGGGTCTCACAATGCGTCAGGGCCCTGTCAGGGGAGTGTAGGGTCTCACAGTGTGTCAGGACCCCTCAGGGGTGAGTGGGGTCCCACAGTGTTTCTGAACCCTGTCAGGCGTGTGTGCCGTTTCACAATGTGTCAGGACCCTTTTGGGGCCTTTGGGGTCTCACAGTGTGTCAGGACCATGTCAGGAGTGTGCGGGATCCCACAGTGTGTCCGGACCCTGTCAGGGGTGTGTGGGGTCTCACAGTGTGTCAGGGCCCTGTCAGGGGTGTGTAGGGTCTCGCTGTGTGTCAGCACCCTGTCAGGGGTGTGTAGGGTCTCACAGTGTGTCAGGTCACCGTCAGAGGTGTGTGGGGTCTGACAGTGTGTCAGGGCCCTGTCAGGGGTGTGTGCAGTCTCACAGTGTGTCAGGACCATTCCAGGGGTGTGTGGGGTCTCACAGTGTGTCAGAACCCTTTCATGTGTGTGTGGTGTCGTGTGGTGTGTCACGATCCTATCAGGGGTGTGTGGGGCCTCACAGTGTGTCAGGACCCTGTCAGTGGTTTGTGGGGTCTCACAGTGTGACAGGTCCCTGTTAGGGGCCTGTGGGGTCTCACAGTGTGTCAGAACCCTGCCTGGGTTGTTTGGGGTCTCACAGTGTGTCAGGAACCTATCCAGAGTGTGTGGGGTCTCACAGTGCGTCAGGACCCTGCCAGGGGTATGTGGGATTGCAATATGTGTCAGGACCCTGTCAGGTGTGTGTGCGGTCTCGTAGTGTGTCAGGACCCTATCCAGGGTGTGTGGGGTCTCACAGTGCGTCAGGACCCTGCTAGGGTTGTGTGGGATCGCAATTTGTGTCAGGACTCTGCCAGGCGTGTGTGGGGTCACAATGTGTGTCAGGACCCTGTCAGGTGTGTGTGCGGTCTCGTAGTGTGTCAGGACCCTATCCAGGGTGTGTGGGGTCTCAGAGTGCGTCAGGACCCTGCTAGGGTTGTGTGGGATCGCAATTTGTGTCAGGACTCTGCCAGGCGTGTGTGGGATCGCAATGTGTGTCAGGACCCTGTCAGGTGTGCGTGGCGTCCACAGTGGGTCAGGTCGCTGTCAGGGGTGTGTTAGGTTTCATGGTGTGTCTGGACTCTCTCAGGTGTGTGTGGGATCTTAATGCATGTCAGGACACCGTGAGTGGTTTGTGGGGTTTCACAGTGTGTCAGGATCTGGTCGTGGGTGTGTGGGGTCTCACTGTGTGTCAGAACACTCTCAGATGTGTGTGGGATCGCAATGTGTGCCAGGACGCTGTCAGGAGTGTGTGGCGTCTCACAATACGTCACGTCCCTGTCAGGGGTGTGTGGGGTCTTACAGTGTGTCAGGACCCTGTCTGGTGTGTGTGGAGTCTCACACTGTATCATAAACCTGTCAGGGGTGTGTGGGGTCTCACAGTGTGTCAGGACCCTGCCTGGGTTGTTTGGGGTCTCACAGTGTGTCAGGAACCTATCCAGAGTGTGTGGGGTCTCACAGTGTGTCAGGACCCTTTTGGGGTGTGTCGGGTCTCACAGTGTGTCAGGACCCTATCCAGGGTGTGTACGGTCTCACAGCGTGTCCCGACCCTGTCAGGGCTGTGCGGCGTCTCACACTGTGTCAGGTACCTGTCAAGGGTTTGTTTGGGTCTCACACTGTGTCAGGGTCCTGTTAGGGGTGTGTGGCGTCTCACAGTGTGTCAGGGTCCTGTTAGGGGTATGTGGGGTATCACAGTGTGTCAGTGTCCTGTTAGGGGTGTGTGGGGTATCACAGTGTGTCAGGGTCCTGTTAGGGGTGTGTGGCGTCTCATAGTGTGTCAGGGTCCTGTTAGGGGTGTGTGGGGTCTCACACTGTGTCAGGGTCCTGTTAGGGGTGTGTGGGGTCTCAGTGTGTCAGTGTCCTGTTAGGGGTGTGTGGGGTATCACAGTGTGTCAGGGTCCTGTTAGGGGTGTGTGGCGTCTCATAGTGTGTCAGGGTCCTGTTAGGGGTGTGTGGGGTATCACAGTGTGTCAGTGTCCTGTTACAGGTGTGTGGGATTGCAATGTGTGTCAGGACCCTGTCAGGGGATGTGTGGGGTCTCACAGTGTGTCAGGTACCTGTCAAGGGTTTGTTTGGGTCTCACACTGTGTCAGGTCCCTGTCAGGGGTGTGTGGGGTCTCACACTGTGTCAGGTCCCTGTCAGGGGTGTGCAGGGTCTCGCTGTGTGTCAGGTCCCCGTCAGAGGTGTGTGGGGTCTGACAATGTGTCAGGGCTTTGTCAGGGGTGCGTGGCGTCTCACAGCGTGTCAGGACCCTGTCAGTTGTCTGTGGCGTCTCACAGTGTGTCAGGTCGCTGTCAGGGGTGTGTGTGGTCTCACAGTGTGTCAGGACCCTGTCAGTGATTTGTGGGGTCTCACAGTGTGTCAGGACCGTGCCAGGGGTGTGTGGGGTCTCACAGTGTATCAGGACCCTTTGATGTGTGTGTGGTGTCGTGTGGTGTGTCACGATACTGTCAGGGGTGTGTGTGGTCTCACAGTGTGTCAGAACCCTGCCTGGGTTGTTTGGGGTCTCACAGTGTGTCTGGACCCTGCCAGGTGTGTGTGGGGTCTCACAGTGTGTCAGGACCCTTTTGGGGCCTGTGGGGTCTCACAGTGCGTCAGGACCCTGCCAGGGTTGTGTGGGATCGCAAAGTGCATCAGGGCCCTGCCAGGGGTGTGTCGGATCTCACAGTCTCTCAGGACCCTATCCTGGGTGTGTGGGGTCTCACAATGTGTCAGGATCCTTTTGGGGTGTGTGGCGTCTCACAGTGTGTCAGGACCCTTTTGGGGCCTGTGGGGTCTCACAGTGTGTCAGGACCATGTCAGGAGTGTGTGGGATCCCACAGTGTGTCCGGACCCTGTCAGGAGTGTGTGGGATCCCACAGTGTGTCCGGACCCTGTCAGGAGTGTGTGGGATCCCACAGTGTGTCCAGACCCTGTCAGGGGTGTGTAGGGTCTCGCTGTGTGTCAGCACTCTGTCAGGTGTGTGTAGGGTCTCACAGTGTGTCAGGTCACCGTCAGAGCTGTGTGGGGTCTGACAGTGTGTCAGGGCCCAGTCAGGGGAGTGTGCAGTCTCACAGTGTGTCAGGACCCTGTCATGGTTGTTTGAGGTCTCACAGTGTGTCAGGATCCTGTCGGGGGTGTGTGGCGTCTCACAGTGTGTCAGAACCCTGTCAGATGTGTGTGGGATCGCAAAGTGTGTCTGGACCCTGTCAGGGGTGTGTGTGGTCTCGTAGTGTGTCAGGACCCTATCCAGGGTGTGTGGGGTCTCAGAGTGCGTCAGGAACCTGCTAGGGTTGTGTGGGATCGCAATTTGTATCAGGACCCTGCCAGGTGTGTGTGGGATCGCAATGTGTGTCAGGACCCTGTCAGTTGTGTGGGGGGTCTCACAGTGTGTCAGAACCCTGTCAGTAGTGTGTGGGGTCTGACAATGTGACAGGGCATTGTCAGGGGTGTGTGGAGTCTCACAGTGTGCCAGGACCCTGTGAGCGGTGTGTGTGTATCACAGTTTGTCAGGACCCTGTCAGGGTGTTTGGGGTCTCACAGTGTTTCTGTACCCTGTCAGGGGTGTCTGGGGTCTCACAGTGTGTCAGTGTCCTGTCAGGTGTGTGTGAGGTCTCACAGTGTGTCAGTGTCCTGTCAGGTGTGTGTGGAGTCTCACAGTGTGTCAGTGTCCTGTCAGGTGTGTGTGGGGCGTCACAGCTTGTCCTGACCCTGTCAGGGGTGTGTGGGGTCTCACAGTGTGTCAGGACCCTGTCACGGGTGTGTGGGGTCTCACAGTTTGTCAGGAACCTGTCGGGTGTGTTTGGGGTCTCACAGTGTGTCACGACACTGTCAGGGGTATGTCAGGTCTCACCGTGTGTCAAGATCCTTTCAAGGGTGTGGGGATCTCACAGAGTGCTTGGACCCTGTCAGGGGTGTGTGGGGTCTCACAGTGTGTTAGGACCCTGTCAGGGGTATGTGGGGTCTCACAGTGTGTCAGGATCCTGTCAGGGGTGTGTGGGGTCTCACAGTGTGTCAGGACCCTGTCAGGGGTGTGTGGGGTCTCACAGTGTGTCAGGACCCTGTCAGGGGTGTGTGGGGTCTCACAGTGTGTCAGGTCCCTGTCAGGGGTGTGTGGGGTCTCACAGTGTGTCAGGGTCCTGTCAGGGGTGTGTGGGGTCTCACAGTGTATCAGGGTCCTGTAAGGGGTGTGTGGGGTCTCACAGAGTGTCATCAGTGTGAAAGTAAGCATGCAAGTACAGCAGGCAGTGAAGAAAGCTAATGGCATGCTGGCCTTCATAACAAGGGGAATTGAGTATTAGAGCAAAGAAGTCCTTCTGCAGCTGTACAGGGCCCTGGTGAGACCACACCTGGAGTACTGTGTGCAGTTTTGGTCTCCAAATTTGAGGAAGGACATTCTTGCTATTGAGGGAGTGCAGCGTAGGTTCACAAGGTTAATTCCCGGGATGGCGGGACTGTCATATGTCGAAAGATTGGAGCGACTGGGCCTGTATACTCTGGAATTTAGAAGCCTGAGAGGGGATCTTATTGAAACATATAAGATTATTAAGGGATTGAACATGCTGGAGGCAGGAAGCATGTTCCCGCTGATGGGTGAGTCCGGAACCAAAGGCCACAGTTTAAGAATAAGGGGTAGGCCATTTAGAATGGAGTTGAGGAAAAACTTTTTCACTCAGAGAGTGGCGGATATATTGAATGCTCTGCCCCAGAAGGCAGTGGAGGCCAAGTCTCTGGATGTTTTTTAGAAAGAGATGGATAGAGCTCTTAAAGATAGTGGAATCAAAGGTTACGTGATAAGGCAGGAACTGGATTCTGATTGTGGATGATCAGCCATGATCACAGTGAATGGCGGTTCAGGCTCGAAGGGTCGAATGGCCTACTCCTGCATCTAATGTCTCTTGTCTATTTTCTATAGGACCCTGTCCGGGGTATGTGGGGTCTCACAGTTTGTCAGGACCATGTCAGGAGTGTGTGGGGTCTCACAGTGTGTCCGGACCCTGTCAGGGGTGTGTAGGGTCTCGCTGTGTATCAGCACCCTGTCAGGGGTGTGTAGGGTCTCACAGTGTGTCAGGTCCCCGTCAGAGGTGTGTGGGGTCTGACAATGTGTCAGGGCCCTGTCAAGGGTGCGTGGGGTCGCACAGTGTGTCAGGACCCTGTCAGGGGTGTGTGGGGTCTCACAGTGTGTTAGGACCCTGTCAGGGGTATGTGGGGTCTCACAGTGTGTCAGGTCCCTGTCAGGGGTGTGTGGGGTCTCATAGTGTGTCAGGGTCCTGTTAGGGGTGTGTGGGGTATCACAGTGTGTCAGTGTCCTGTTACAGGTGTGTGGGATCGCAATGTGTGTCAGGACCCTGTCAGGGATGTGTGGGGTCTCACAGTGTGTCAGGTACCTGTCAAGGGTTTGTTTGGGTCTCACACTGTGTCAGGTCCCTGTCAGGGGTGTGTAGGGTCTCGCTGTGTGTCAGGTCCCCGTCAGAGGTGTGTGGCGTCTGACAATGTGTCAGGGCTTTGTCAGGGGTGCGTGGCGTCTCACAGCGTGTCAGGACCCTGTCAGTTGTCTGTGGCGTCTCACAGTGTGTCAGGTCGCTGTCAGGGGTGTGTGTGGTCTCACAGTGTGTCAGGACCCTGTCAGTGGTTTGTGGGGCCTCACAGTGTGTCAGGACCGTGCCAGGGGTGTGTGTGGTCTCACAGTGTATCAGGACCCTTTGATGTGTGTGTGGTGTCGTGCGGTGTGTCACGATACTGTCAGGGGTCTGTGTGGTCTCACAGTGTGTCAGGACCCTGTCAGTGGTTTGTGGGGTCTCACAGTGTGACAGGACCCTGTCAGTGGTTTGTGGGGTCTCACAGTGTGACAGGACCTTGTCAGGGGTGTGTGGGGTCTCACAGTGTGTCAGGACCCTGTCAGTGGTTTGTGGGGCCTCACAGTGTGTCAGGACCGTGCCAGGGGTGTGTGTGGTCTCACAGTGTATCAGGACCCTTTGATGTGTGTGTGGTGTCGTGCGGTGTGTCACGATACTGTCAGGGGTCTGTGTGGTCTCACAGTGTGTCAGGACCCTGTCAGTGGTTTGTGGGGTCTCACAGTGTGACAGGACCTTGTCAGGGGTGTGTGGGGTCTCACAGTGTGTCAGGAGCCGGGCAGGGGTTTGTGGGGTCTCACAATGTGTCAGGACCCTGCCTGGGTTGTGTGGGGTCTCACAGTGTGCCTGGACCCTGCCAGGTGTGTGTGGGGTCTCACTGGTTGTCTGGACACAGATGGGTGTGGGATCGCAATGTGTGTCAGGACCCTGTCAGGGGTTTGTGGCGTCTCACAGTGCGTCATGTCCCTGTCAGGGGTGTGTGGGGTCTCACAGTGTGTCAGGGCCCTCTCAGGGCTGTGTCGGATCTCACAGTCTGTCAGGACCCTGTCCAGGGTGTGTGGGTCTCACAGTGTGTCAGGAACTTGGCTGTCAGGTGTGTGTGTGGTCTCACAGTGGGTCAGGACCCTGTCAGGGGTGTGTCGGGTCTCACAGTGCGTCAGGTCCCTGTCAGGGGTGTGTGGGGTCTCACAGTGTGTCAGGGTCCTGTCAGGGGTGTGTGGGGTCTCACAGTGTATCAGGGTCCTGTAAGGGGTGTGTGGGGTCTCACAGAGTGTCATCAGTGTGAAAGTAAGCATGCAAGTACAGCAGGCAGTGAAGAAAGCTAATGGCATGCTGGCCTTCATAACAAGGGGAATTGAGTATTAGAGCAAAGAAGTCCTTCTGCAGCTGTACAGGGCCCTGGTGAGACCACACCTGGAGTACTGTGTGCAGTTTTGGTCTCCAAATTTGAGGAAGGACATTCTTGCTATTGAGGGAGTGCAGCGTAGGTTCACAAGGTTAACTCCCGGGATGGCGGGACTGTCATATGTCGAAAGATTGGAGCGACTGGGCTTGTATACTCTGGAATTTAGAAGCCTGAGAGGGGATCTTATTGAAACATATAAGATTATTAAGGGATTGAACATGCTGGAGGCAGGAAGCATGTTCCCGCTGATGGGTGAGTCCGGAACCAAAGGCCACAGTTTAAGAATAAGGGGTAGGCCATTTAGAATGGAGTTGAGGAAAAACTTTTTCACTCAGAGAGTGGCGGATATATTGAATGCTCTGCCCCAGAAGGCAGTGGGGGCCAAGTCTCTGGATGTTTTTTAGAAAGAGATGGATAGAGCTCTTAAAGATAGTGGAATCAAAGGTTACGTGATAAGGCAGGAACTGGATTCTGATTGTGGATGATCAGCCATGATCACAGTGAATGGCGGTTCAGGCTCGAAGGGTCGAATGGCCTACTCCTGCATCTAATGTCTCTTGTCTATTTTCTATAGGACCCTGTCCGGGGTATGTGGGGTCTCACAGTTTGTCAGGACCATGTCAGGAGTGTGTGGGGTCTCACAGTGTGTCCGGACCCTGTCAGGGGTGTGTAGGGTCTCGCTGTGTATCAGCACCCTGTCAGGGGTGTGTAGGGTCTCACAGTGTGTCAGGACCGTGCCAGGGGTGTGTGGGGTCTCACAGTGTGTCCGGACTCTTTCATGTGTGTGTGGTGTCGCGTAGTGTGTCACGATCCTGTGAGGGGTGTGTGTGGTCTCACAGTGTGTCAGGACTGTGTCAGGGTTGTGTGGGGTCTCACAGTTTTCAGGAGCCTGTCAGGGGTGTGTGTGGTCTCACAGTGTGTCAGGACTGTGTCAGGGTGGTGTGGGGTCTCACAGTTTTCAGGAGCCTGTCAGGGGTGGGAGGGGTCTCACAGTGTGTCAGGAGCTGTGCCGGGGTGTGTGGGGTCTCACTGGTTGTCTGGACACTGATGTGTGTGGGATCACAATGTGTGTCAGGACCCTGTCAGGGTTATGTGGCGTCTCACAGTGCGTCATGTCCCTGTCAGGGGTGTGTGGCGTCTGACAGTGCGTCATGTCCCTTCTGGGGTGTGGGGGGTCTCACAGCGTTTCTGAACCCTGTCAGGGGTGTGTGCGGTCTCACAGTGTGTCAGGACCTTTTTGGGGCCTGTGGGGTCTCACAGTGTGTCAGGACCCTTTTGGGGTGTGTGGTGTCTCACAGTGTGTCAGGACCCCTCTGGGGTGAGTGGGGTCCCACAGTGTTTCTGAACCCTGTCAGGCGTGTGTGCCGTCTCACAATGTGTCAGGACCCTTTTGGGGCCTGTGGGGTCTCACAGTGTGTCAGGACCATGTCAGGAGTGTGTGGGGTCCCACAGTGTGTCCGGACACTGTGAGGGGTGCGTGGAATCTCACAGTGTGTCAGGTCCCCGTCAGAGGTGTGTGGGGTCTGACAATGTGTCGGGGCCCTGTCAGGGGTACGTGGGATCTCACAGAGTGTCAGGACCCTCTCAGGAGTGTGTTGGATCTCACAGTCTGTCAGGACCATATCCAGGGTGTGTGGGTCTCACAGTGTGTCAGGAACCTGTCTGTCAGTTGTGTGTGTGGTCTCACAATGTGTCAGGACCGTGCCAGGGATGTCTGGGGTCTCACAGTGCGTCATGTCCCTGTCAGGGATGTGTGGCGTCTCACAGTGCGTCAGGACCCTGTCAGGTGTGTGTGGCGTCCACAATGTGTCAGGACCCCTCTGGGGTGTGTTGGGTCCCACAGTGTTTCTCAACCCTGTCAGGCATGTGTGCTGTCTCACAATGTGTCAGGACCCTTTTGGGGCCTGTGGGGTCTCACAGTATGTTTGGACCCTCTCAGGGGTGTGTCGGATCTCATAGTCTGTCAGGACCCTATCCTGGGTGTGTGGTGTCTCACAATGTGTCAGGAACCTTTTGAGGTGTGTGGGGTCTCACAGTGTGTCAGGACCCTGTCAGGGGTGTATGGGGTCTCATAGTGCGTCAGGACCCTGCCAGGGGTATGTGGGATCGCAGTGTGTGTCAGGACCCTGTCAGGTGTGTGTGGCGTCTACAGTGGGTCAGGACCCTGCCAGGGTTGTGTGGGGTTTCACAGTGTGTCAGGACACCGTGAGTGGTTTGTGGGGTTTCATTGTGTGTCAGAATCTGGTCGTGGGTGTGTGGGGCCTCACTGTGTGTCAGAACACTCTCAGATGTGTGTCGGATCGCATTGTGTGTCAGGACGCTGTCAGGAGTGTGTGGCGTCTCACAGTGTGTCAAGTCCCTGTCAGGTGTGTGTGGGGTCTTACAGTGGGTCAGGACCCTGCCAGGGTTGTGTGGGGTTTCACAGTGTGTCAGGACACCGTGAGTGGTTTGTGGGGTTTCATTGTGTGTCAGAATCTGGTCGTGGGTGTGTGGGGCCTCACTGTGTGTCAGAACACTCTCAGATGTGTGTCGGATCGCATTGTGTGTCAGGACGCTGTCAGGAGTGTGTGGCGTCTCACAGTGTGTCAAGTCCCTGTCAGGTGTGTGTGGGGTCTTACAGTGTGTCAGGACTCTTTTGGGGCCTGTGGGGTCTCACAGTGTGTCAGAACCCTCTCAGGGGTGTGTCTATTCTCACAGTCTGTCAGGAACCTATCTAGGGTATGTGGGGTCTCACAGTGTGTCCAGACCCTGTCTGGTGTGTGTGGAGTCTCACAGTGTGTGAGGACCCTGTCGGGGGTGGGGGGGGCGGTCTCACAGTGTGTCAGGAGACTCCTAAGTGTGTGTGGGATCTCAATGTGTGTCAGGACCCTGTCAGTTGTGTGTAGCGTCTCACAGTGTGTCAGGACCCTGCCAGGGTTGTTTGAGGTCTCACAGTGTGTCAGGACCGTGCCAGGGGTGTGTGGGGTCTCACAGCGTGTCAGGACCCTTTCATATGTGTGTGGTGTCGTGTGGTGGGTCACGATCCTATCGGAGGTGTGTGTGGTCTCACAGTGGGTCAGGACCCTGTCAGTGGTTTGTGGGGTCTCACAGTATGACAGGACCTTGTCAGAGGTATATGGGGTTTCACAGTGTGTCAGGACCGTGTCAATAGTGTGTGGGGTCTCACAGGGTGTCAGGACCCTGTTAGGGGTGTGTGGGGTCTCACAGTGTCTCTGGACCCTGTCAGGTGTGTGTGGCGTCTCACAGTGTGTCAGGACCCCTCATGTGTGAGTGGGGTCCCACAGTTTTTCTGAACCCTGTCAGGCATGTGTGCCATCTCACAATGTGTCAGGACCCTTTTGGGGCCTGTGGGGTCTCACAGTGTGTCAGGACCATGTCAGGAGTGTGTGGGATCCCACAGAGTGTCCGGACCCTGTCATGTGTGTGTAGGGTGTCGCTGTGTGTCAGGACCCTGTCAGGGGTGTGTGGCATCTCACAGTCTGTCAGGACCCCTCAGGTGTGAGTGGGGTCCCACAGTGTTTCTGAACCCTGTCAGGCGTGTGTGCCGTCTCACAATGTGAAGGACCCTTTTGGGGGGTGTGGGGTCTCACAGTGTGTCAGGACCATGTCAGGAGTGTGCGGGATCCCACAGTGTGTCCGGACCCTGTCAGGGGTGTGTAGGGTCTCGCTGTGTGTCAGCACCCTGTCACGGGTGTGTAGGGTCTCACAGTGTGTCAGGTCCCCGTCAGAGGTGTGTGGGGTCTGACAGTGTGTCAGGGCCCTGTCAGGGGTGTGTGCAGTCTCACAGTGTGTCAGGACCGTTCCATGGATGTGTGGGGTCTCACAGTTTGTCAGGACCCTTTCATGTGTGTGTGGTGTCGTGTGGTGTGTCACGATCCTATCAGGGGTGTGTGTGGTGTCACAGTATGTCAGGACCCTGTCAGTGGTTTGTGGGGTCTCACAGTGTGACAGGTCCCTGTTAGGGGCCTGTGGGGTCTCACAGTGTGTCAGAACCCTGCCTGGGTTGTTTGGGGTCTCACAGTGTGTCAGGAACCTATCCAGAGTGTGTGGGGTCTCACAGTCCGTCAGGACCCTGCTAGGGTTGTGTGGGATCGCAATGTGTGTCAGGACCGTGTCAGGTGTGTGTGGTGTCCACAGTGGGTCAGGTCACTGTCAGTGGTGTGTTAGGTCTCACGGTGTGTCTGGACTCTCTCAGGTGTGTGTGGGATCTTAATGCATGTCAGGACACCGTGAGTGGTTTGTGGGGTTTCACAGTGTTTCAGGATCTGGTCGTGGGTGTGTGGGGTCTCACTGTGTGTCAGAACACTCTCAGATGTGTGTGGGATCGCAATGTGTGCCAGGACGCTGTCAGGAGTGTGTGGCGTCTCACAGTACGTCACGTCCCTGTCAGGGGTGTGTGGGGTCTTACAGTGTGTCAGGACCCTGTCTGGTGTGTGTGGAGTCTCACACTGTGTCATAAACCTGTCAGGGGTGTGTGGGGTCTCACAGTGTGTCAGGACCCTTTTGGGGTGTCTCGGGTCTCACAGTGTGTCAGGACCCTATCCAGGGTGCGTACGGTCTCACAGCGTGTCCCGACCCTGTCAGGGCTGTGCGGCGTCTCACACTGTGTCAGGTACCTGTCAAAGGTTTGTTTGGGTCTCACACTGTGTCAGGGTCCTGTTAGGGGTGTGTGGGGTCTCACAGTGTGTCAGGGTCCTGTTAGGGGTGTGTGGGGTATCACAGTGTGTCAGTGTCCTGTTACAGGTGTGTGGGATCGCAATGTGTGTCAGGACCCTGTCAGGGGTGTGTGGGGTCTCACAGTGTGTCAGGTCCCCGTCAGAGGTGTGTGGCGTCTGACAATGTGTCAGGGCTTTGTCAGGGGTGCGTGGCGTCTCACAGCGCGTCATGACCCTGTCAGTTGTCTGTGGCGTCTCACAGTGTGTCAGGATCCTGTCAGGGGTGTGTGTGGTCTCACAGTGTGTCAGGACCCTGCCAGTGGTTTGTGGGGCCTCACAGTGTGTCAGGACCGTGCCAGGGGTGTGTGGGGTCTCACAGTGTATCAGGACCCTTTGATGTGTGCGTGGTGTCGCGTGGTGTGTCACGATACTGTCAGGGGTGTGTGTGGTCTCACAGTGTGTCAGGACCCTGTCAGTGGTTTGTGGGGTCTCACAATGTGTCAGGACCTTGTCAGGGGTGTGTGGGATCTCACAGTGTGTCAGGACCTTGTCAGGGGTGTGTGGGGTCTCACAGTGTGTCAGGACTGTGTCAGGGTTGTGTGGGGTCTCACAGTGTGTCAGGAGCCGGGCAGGGGTCTGTGGGGTCTCACAATGTGTCAGGACCCTGCCTGGGTTGTGTGGGGTCTCACAGTGTGCCTGGACCCTGCCAGGTGTGTGTGGGGTCTCACTGGTTGTCTGGACACAGATGGGTCTGGGATCGCAATGTGTGTCAGGACCCTGTCAGGGGTGTGTGGCGTCTCACAGTGTGTCAGGACCCCTCAGGTGTGAGTGGGGTCCCACAGTGTTTCTGAACCCTGTCAGGTGTGTGTGCCGTCTCACAATGTGACAGGACCCTTTTGGGGCCTGTGGGGTCTCACAGTGTGTTAGGACCCTCTCAGGGGTGTGTCGGATCTCACAGTCTCTCAGGACCCTATCCTGGGTGTGTGGGGTCTCACAATGTGTCAGGATCCTTTTGGGGTGTGTGGCATCTCACAGTGTGTCAGGACCCTTTTGGAGTCTGTGGGGTCTCACAGTGTGTCAGGACCATGTCAGGAGTGTGTGGGATCCCACAGTGTGTCCGGACCCTGTCATGGGTGTGTAGGGTCTCACAGTGTGTCAGGTCACCGTCAGAGGTGTGTGGGGTCTGACAGTGTGTCAGGGCCCAGTCAGGGGAGTGTGCAGTCTCACAGTGTGTCAGGACCCTTTTGGGGCCTGTGGGGTCTCACAGTGTGTCAGGACCCTTTCATGTGTGTGTGGTGTCGTGTGGCGTGTCACGATCCTGTCAGGGGTGTGTGTGGTCTCACAGTGTGTCAGGACCCTGTCAGGGGTGTGTGGGGTCTCACAGTGTGTTAGGACCCTGGCAGGGGTGTGTGGGGTCTCACAGTGTGTTAGGACCCTGTCAGGGGTGTGTGTGGTCTCACAGTGTGTCAGGACCCTGTCAGTGGTTTGTGGGGTCTCACAGTGTGACAGGTCCCTTTTAGTGGTGTGTGGGGTCTCACAGTGTGTCAGGGTCCTGTCATGGTTGTTTGAGGTCTCACAGTGTGTCAGGATCCTGTCGGGGGTGTGTGGGGTCTCACAGTGTGTCAGAACCCTCTCAGATGTGTGTGAGATCGCAATGTGTGTCTGGACCCTGTCAGGGGTGTGTGTGGTCTCGTAGTGTGTCAGGACCCTATCCAGGGTGTGTGGGGTCTCAGAGTGCGTCAGGAACCTGCTAGGGTTGTGTGGGATCGCAATTTGTATCAGGACCCTGCCAGGTGTGTGTGGGATCGCAATGTGTGTCAGGACCCTGTCAGGTGTGCGTGGCGTCCACAGTGTGTCAGGACCCTGTCAGGGGTGTGTCGAGTCTCACAGTGTGTCGTGTCCTCTCAGGTTTGTGTGGGGTCTCACAGTTTGTCAGGTCCCTGCTAGTGGTGTGTGGGGTCTCACAGTGTGTCAGGACCCTGTCACGGGTGTTTGGGGTCTCACAGTTTGTCAGGAACCTGTCAGGTGTGTTTGGGGTCTCACAGTGTGTCACGACACTGTCAGGGGTATGTCAGGTCTCACCGTGTGTCAAGATCCTCTCAAGGGTGTGGGGATCTCACAGAGTGCTTGGACCCTGTCAGGGGTGTGTAGGGTCTCACAGTGTGTCAGGACCCTGTCAGGGGTGTGTCGAGTCTCACAGTGTGTCAGGTCCTGTCAGGGGTGTGTGGTGTCTCACAGTGTGTCAGGTCCGTGTGGCGTCTTCCAGTGTGTCAGGACCCTGTCAGGTGTGCGTGCCGTCTCACAGTGTGTCAGGACCCTGTCAGGTGTGTGGGGGGTCTCACAGTGTGTCAGAACCCTGTCAGTAGTGTGTGGGGTCTGACAATGTGACAGGACATTGTCAGGGGTGTGTGGAGTCTCACAGTGTGCCAGGACCCTGTGAGCGGTGTGTGTGTATCACAGTTTGTCAGGACCCTGTCAGGGTGTTCGGGGTCTCACAGTGTTTCTGTACCCTGTCAGGGGTGTCTAGGGTCTCACAGTGTGTCAGTGTCCTGTCAGGGGTGTGTGGTGTCTCACAGTGTGTCAGGTCCGTGTCAGGGCTGTGTGGCGTCTTCCAGTGTGACAGGACATTGTCAGGGGTGTGTGGAGTCTCACAGTGTGCCAGGACCCTGTGAGCGGTGTGTGTGTATCACAGTTTGTCAGGACCCTGTCAGGGTGTTCGGGGTCTCACAGTGTTTCTGTACCCTGTCAGGGGTGTCTGGGGTCTCACAGTGTGTCAGTGTCCTGTCAGGTGTGTGTGGGGTCTCACAGTGTGTCAGTGCCCTGTCAGGTGTGTGTGGAGTCTCACAGTGTGTCAGTGTCCTGTCAGGTGTGTGTGGGGCGTCACAGCTTGTCCTGACCCTGTCAGGGGTGTGTGGGGTCTCACAGTGTGTCAGGACCCTGTCACGGGTGTGTGGGGTCTCACAGTTTGTCAGGAACCTGTCAGGTGTGTTTGGGGTCTCACAGTGTGTCACGACACTGTCAGGGGTATGTCAGGTCTCAACGTGTGTCAAGATCCTTTCAAGGGTGTGGGGATCTCACAGAGTGCTTGGACCCTGTCAGGGGTGTGTGGGGTCTCACAGTGTGTTAGGACCCTGTCAGGGGTATGTGGGGTCTCACAGTGTGTCAGGATCCTGTCAGGGGTGTGTGGGGTCTCACAGTGTGTCAGGACCCTGTCAGGGGTGTGTGGGGTCTCACAGTGTGACAGGACCTTGTCAGGGTTGTGTGGGGTCTCACAGTGTGTCAGGAGCCGGGCAGGGGTTTGTGGGGTCTCACAATGTGTCAGGACCCTGCCTGGGTTGTGTGGGGTCTCACAGTGTGCCTGGACCCTGCCAGGTGTGTGTGGGGTCTCACTGGTTGTCTGGACACAGATGGGTCTGGGATCGCAATGTGTGTCAGGACCCTGTCAGGGGTTTGTGGCGTCTCACAGTGTGTCAAGTCCCTGTCAGGGGTGTGTGGGTCTTACAGTGTGTCAGGACCCTTTTGGGGCCTGTGGGGTCTCACAGTGTGTCTGGACCCTGTCTGGTGTGTGTGGAGTCTCACAGTGCGTCAGGTCCCTGCCAGGTCCCTTTGGGGTCTCACAGTGTGTCAGGACCGTGTCAATAGCGTGTGGGGTCTCACAGTGTGTCAGGACCCTGTCAGGGGTGTGTGGGGTCTCACAGTGTGTCAGGACCCTGTCAGGGGTGTGTGGGGTCTCACAGTGTGTCAGTGTCCTGTCAGGTGTGTGTGGGGTCTCACAGTGTGTCAGTGTCCTGTCAGGTGTGTGTGGAGTCTCACAGTGTGTCAGTGTCCTGTCAGGTGTGTGTGGGGCGTCACAGCTTGTCCTGATCCTGTCAGGGGTGTGTGGGGTCTCACAGTGTGTCAGGACCCTGTCACGGGTATGTGGGGTCTCACAGTTTGTCAGGAACCTGTCAGGTGTGTTTGGGGTCTCACAGTGTGTCACGACACTGCCAGCAGTATGTCAGGTCTCACCGTGTGTCAAGATCCTTTCAAGGGTGTGGGGATCTCACAGAGTGCTTGGACCCTGTTAGGGGTGTGTGGCGTCTCATAGTGTGTCAGTGTCCTGTTAGGGGTGTGTGGGGTATCACAGTGTGTCATTGTCCTGTTACAGGTGTGTGGGATCGCAATGTGTGTCAGGACCCTGTCAGGGGTGCGTGGCGTCTCACAGCGTGTCAGGACCCTGTCAGTTGTCTGTGGCGTCTCACAGTGTGTCAGGTCGCTGTCAGGGGTGTGTGTGGTCTCACAGTGTGTCAGGACCCTGTCAGTGGTTTGTGGGGCCTCACAGTGTATCAGGACCGTGCCAGGGGTGTGTGTGGTCTCACAGTGTATCAGGACCTTTTGATGTGTGTGTGGTGTTGTGTGGTGTGTCACGATACTGTCAGGGGTCTGTGTGGTCTCACAGTGTGTCAGGACCCTGTCAGGGGTCTGTGTGGTCTCACAGTGTGTCAGGACCCTGTTAGTGGTTTGTGGGGTCTCACAGTGTGTCAGGACTGTGTGAGGGTTGTGTGGGGTCTCACAGTGTGTCAGGAGCCGGGCAGGGGTTTGTGGGGTCTCACAATGTGTCAGGACCCTGCCTGGGTTGTGTGGGGTCTCACAGTGTGCCTGGACCCTGCCAGGTGTGTGTGGGGTCTCACTGGTTGTCTGGACACAGATGGGTCTGGGATCGCAATGTGTGTCAGGACCCTGTCAGGGGTTTGTGGCGTCTCACAGTGTGTCAAGTCCCTGTCAGGGGTGTGTGGGTCTTACAGTGTGTCAGGACCCTTTTGGGGCCTGTGGGGTCTCACAGTGTGTCTGGACCCTGTCTGGTGTGTGTGGAGTCTCACAGTGCGTCAGGTCCCTGCCAGGTCCCTTTGGGGTCTCACAGTGTGTCAGGACCGTGTCAATAGTGTGTGGGGTCTCACAGTGTGACAGGACCCTGTTAGAGGAGTGTGGGGTCTCACAGTGTGCCTGGACCCTGCCAGGTGTGTGTGGGGTCTCACTGGTTGTCTGGACACAGATGGGTCTGGGATCGCAATGTGTGTCAGGACCCTGTCAGGGGTTTGTGGCGTCTCACAGTGCGTCATGTCCCTGTCAGGGGTGTGTGGGGTCTCACAGTGTGTCAGGACCCTTCTGGGGTGTGTGGGGTCTCACAGCGTTTCTGAACCCTGTCAGGGGAGTGTGTGGTCTCACAGTGTGTCAGGACCCTTCTGGGGCCTGTGGGGTCTCACAGTGTGTCAGGGCCCTCTCAGGGCTGTGTCGGATCTCACAGTCTGTCAGGACCCTGTCCAGGGTGTGTGGGTCTCACAGTGTGTCAGGAACCTGGCTGTCAGGTGTGTGTGTGGTCTCACAGTGGGTCAGGACCCTGTCAGGGGTGTGTGGGGTCTCACAGTGCGTCAGGTCCCCGTCAGGGGTGTGTGTGGTCTCACAGTGTGTCCGGACCCTGTCAGGGGTGTGTAGGGTCTCGCTGTGTGTCAGCACCCTGTCAGGGGTGTGTGGGGTCTCACAGTTTGTCAGGTCACCGTCAGAGGTGTGAGTGGTCTGACAGTGTGTCAGGGCCCTGTCAGCGGTGTGTGGGGTCTCACAGTGTGTCAGGACCGTTCCAGGGGTGTGTGGGCTCTCACAGTGTGTTTGGACCCTGCCAGGGGTGTGTGGGGTCTCACAGTGTGTCAGTGTCCTGTCAGGTGTGTGTGGGGTCTCACAGTGTGTCAGTGTCCTGTCAGGTGTGTGTGGAGTCTCACAGTGTGTCAGTGTCCTGTCAGGTGTGTGTGGGGCGTCACAGCTTGTCCTGATCCTGTCAGGGGTGTGTGGGGTCTCACAGTGTGTCAGGACCCTGTCACGGGTATGTGGGGTCTCACAGTTTGTCAGGAACCTGTCAGGTGTGTTTGGGGTCTCACAGTGTGTCACGACACTGCCAGCAGTATGTCAGGTCTCACCGTGTGTCAAGATCCTTTCAAGGGTGTGGGGATCTCACAGAGTGCTTGGACCCTGTTAGGGGTGTGTGGCGTCTCATAGTGTGTCAGTGTCCTGTTAGGGGTGTGTGGGGTATCACAGTGTGTCATTGTCCTGTTACAGGTGTGTGGGATCGCAATGTGTGTCAGGACCCTGTCAGGGGTGCGTGGCGTCTCACAGCGTGTCAGGACCCTGTCAGTTGTCTGTGGCGTCTCACAGTGTGTCAGGTCGCTGTCAGGGGTGTGTGTGGTCTCACAGTGTGTCAGGACCCTGTCAGTGGTTTGTGGGGCCTCACAGTGTATCAGGACCGTGCCAGGGGTGTGTGTGGTCTCACAGTGTATCAGGACCTTTTGATGTGTGTGTGGTGTTGTGTGGTGTGTCACGATACTGTCAGGGGTCTGTGTGGTCTCACAGTGTGTCAGGACCCTGCCTGGGCTGTGTGGGGTCTCACAGTGTGCCTGGACCCTGCCAGGTGTGTGTGGGGTCTCACTGGTTGTCTGGACACAGATGGGTCTGGGATCGCAATGTGTGTCAGGACCCTGTCAGGGGTTTGTGGCGTCTCACAGTGCGTCATGTCCCTGTCAGGGGTGTGTGGGGTCTCACAGTGTGTCAGGACCCTTCTGGGGTGTGTGGGGTCTCACAGCGTTTCTGAACCCTGTCAGGGGAGTGTGTGGTCTCACAGTGTGTCAGGACCCTTCTGGGGCCTGTGGGGTCTCACAGTGTGTCAGGGCCCTCTCAGGGCTGTGTCGGATCTCACAGTCTGTCAGGACCCTGTCCAGGGTGTGTGGGTCTCACAGTGTGTCAGGAACCTGGCTGTCAGGTGTGTGTGTGGTCTCACAGTGGGTCAGGACCCTGTCAGGGGTGTGTGGGGTCTCACAGTGCGTCAAGTCCCCGTCAGGGGTGTGTGTGGTCTCACAGTGTGTCCGGACCCTGTCAGGGGTGTGTAGGGTCTCGCTGTGTGTCAGCACCCTGTCAGGGGTGTGTGGGGTCTCACAGTTTGTCAGGTCACCGTCAGAGGTGTGAGTGGTCTGACAGTGTGTCAGGGCCCTGTCAGGGGTGTGTGGGGTCTCACAGTGTGTCAGGACCGTTCCAGGGGTGTGTGGGCTCTCACAGTGTGTTTGGACCCTGCCAGGGTTGTGTGGGGTTTCACAGTGTGTCAGGACACCGTGAGTGGTTTGTGGGGTTTCACGGTGTGTCAGGATCTGGTCGTGGGTGTGTGGGGTCTGACTGTGTGTCAGAACACTCTCAGATGTGTGTGGGATCGCAATGTGTGTCAGGACGCTGTCAGGAGTGTGTGGCGTCTCACAGTGCGTCATGTCCCTGTCAGGGTTGTGTGGGGTCTTACAGTGTGTCAGGACCCTTTTGGGGCCTGTGGGGTCTCACAGTGTGTCCGGACCCTGTCTGGTGTGTGTGGAGTCTCACAGTGCGTCAGGTCCCTGTGGGGTCTCACAGTGTGTCAGAACCGTGTCAATTGTGTGTGGGGTCTCACAGTGTGTCAGGACCCTGTTAGGGGAGTGCGGGGTCTCACAGTGTGTCTGGACCCTGTCAGGTGTGTGTGGCGTCTCACAATGTGTCAGGACCCTTTTGGGACCTGTGTGGTCTCACAGTGTGTTAGGACCCTCTCAGGGTGTGTCGGATCTCACAGTCTCTCAGGACCCTATCCTGGGTGTGTGAGGTCTCACAATGTGTCAGGAACCTTTTGGGGTGTGTGGTGTCTCACAGTGTATCAGGACCCTGTCAGGTGTGTGGGGGGTCTCACAGTGTATCAGGACCCTGTCAGGTGTGTGGGGGGTCTCACAGTGTGTCAGAACCCTGTCAGTAGTGTGTGGGGTCTGACAATGTGACAGGACATTGTCAGGGGTGTGTGGAGTCTCACAGTGTGCCAGGACCCTGTGAGCGGTGTGTGTGTATTACAGTTTGTCAGGACCCTGTCAGGGTGTTCGGGGTCTCACAGTGTTTCTGTACCCTGTCAGGGGTGTCTGGGGTCTCACAGTGCGTCAGTGTCCTGTCAGGTGTGTGTGGGGTCTCACAGTGTGTCAGTGTCCTGTCAGGTGTGTGTGGGGTCTCACAGTGTGTCAGTGTCCTGTCAGGTGTGTGTGGGGCGTCACAGCTTGTCCTGACCCTGTCAGGGGTGTGTGGGGTCTCACAGTGCGTCAGGACCCTGTCACGGGTGTGTGGGGTCTCACAGTTTGACAGGAACCTGTCAGGTGTGTTTGGGGTCTCACAGTGTGTCACGACACTGTCAGGGGTATGTCAGGTCTCACCGTGTGTCAAGATCCTTTCAAGGGTGTGGGGATCTCACAGAGTGCTTGGACCCTGTCAGGGGTGTGTGGCGTCTCATAGTGTGTCAGGGTCCTGTTAGGGGTGTGTGGGGTATCACAGTGTGTCAGTGTCCTGTTACAGGTGTGTGGGATCGCAATGTGTGTCAGGACCCTGTCAGGGATGTGTGGGGTCTCACAGTGTGTCAGGTACCTGTCAAGGGTTTGTTTGGGTCTCACACTGTGTCAGGTCCCTGTCAGGGGTGTGTAGGGTCTCGCTGTGTGTCAGGTCCCCGTCAGAGGTGTGTGGCGTCTGACAATGTGTCAGGGCTTTGTCAGGGGTGCGTGGCGTCTCACAGCGTGTCAGGACCCTGTCAGTTGTCTGTGGCGTCTCACAGTGTGTCAGGTCGCTGTCAGGGGTGTGTGTGGTCTCACAGTGTGTCAGGACCCTGTCAGTGGTTTGTGGGGCCTCACAGTGTGTCAGGACCGTGCCAGGGGTGTGTGTGGTCTCACAGTGTATCAGGACCCTTTGATGTGTGTGTGGTGTCGTGTGGTGTGTCACGATACTGTCAGGGGTCTGTGTGGTCTCACAGTGTGTCAGGACCCTGTCAGTGGTTTGTGGGGTCTCACAGTGTGACAGGACCTTGTCAGGGGTGTGTGGGGTCTCACAGTGTGTCAGGAGCCGGGCAGGGGTTTGTGGGGTCTCACAATGTGTCAGGACCCTGCCTGGGTTGTGTGGGGTCTCACAGTGTGCCTGGACCCTGCCAGGTGTGTGTGGGGTCTCACTGGTTGTCTGGACACAGATGGGTGTGGGATCGCAATGTGTGTCAGGACCCTGTCAGGGGTTTGTGGCGTCTCACAGTGCGTCATGTCCCTGTCAGGGGTGTGTGGGGTCTCACAGTGTGTCAGGACCCTTCTGGGGTGTGTGGGGTCTCACAGCGTTTCTGAACCCCGTCAGGGGAGTGTGTGGTCTCACAGTGTGTCAGGACCCTTCTGGGGCCTGTGGGGTCTCACAGTGTGTCAGGGCCCTCTCAGGGCTGTGTCGGATCTCACAGTCTGTCAGGACCCTGCCCAGGGTGTGTGGGTCTCACAGTGTGTCAGGAACTTGGCTGTCAGGTGTGTGTGTGGTCTCACAGTGGATCAGGACCCTGTCAGGGGTGTGTCGGGTCTCACAGTGCGTCAGGTCCCCGTCAGGGATGTGTGGGGTCTGACAGTGTGTCAGGGCCCAATCAGGGGAGTGTGCAGTCTCACAGTGTGTCAGGACCGTTCCAGGGGTGTGTGGGGTCTCACAGTGTGTCAGGACCCTTTCATGTGTGTGTGGTGTCGTGTGGTGTGTCACGATCCTGTCAGGGGTGTGTGTGGTCTCACAGTGTGTCAGGACCCTGTCAGGGGTGTGTGGGGTCTCACAGTGTGTTAGGACCCTGGCAGGGGTGTGTGGGGTCTCACAGTGTGTTAGGACCCTGTCAGGGGTGTGTGGGGTCTCACAGTGTGTCAGAACCCTCTCAGATGTGTGTGGGATCGCAATGTGTGTCAGAACCCTGCCAGGGGTGTGTGGGGTCTCACAGTGAGTCATGACCCTGCCAGGGGTATGTGGGATCGCAGTGTGTGTCAGGACCCTGTCAGGTGTGTGTGGCATCCACAGTGGATCAGGACGCTGTCAGTGGTGTGTGGGCTCTCACAGTGTGTTAGGACCCTGCCAGGGTTGTGTGGGGTTTCACAGTGTGTCAGGACACCGTGAGTGGTTTGTGGGGTTTCACGGTGTGTCAGGATCTGGTCGTGGGTGTGTGGGGTCTGACTGTGTGTCAGAACACTCTCAGATGTGTGTGGGATCGCAATGTGTGTCGGGACGCTGTCAGGAGTGTGTGGCGTCTCACAGTGCGTCATGTCCCTGTCAGGGTTGTGTGGGGTCTTACAGTGTGTCAGGACCCTTTTGGGGCCTGTGGGGTCTCACAGTGTGTCCGGACCCTGTCTGGTGTGTGTGGAGTCTCACAGTGCGTCAGGACCCTGTTAGGGGAGTGCGGGGTCTCACAGTGTGTCTGGACCCTGTCAGGTGTGTGTGGCGTCTCACAATGTGTCAGGACCCTTTTGGGACCTGTGTGGTCTCACAGTGTGTTAGGACCCTCTCAGGGTGTGTCGGATCTCACAGTCTCTCAGGACCCCATCCTGGGTGTGTGAGGTCTCACAATGTGTCAGGAACCTTTTGGGGTGTGTGGTGTCTCACAATGTGTCAGGACCCTTTTGGGGCCTGTGGGGTCTCACAGTGTGTCCGGACCCTGTCAGGGATGTGTAGGGTCTCGCTGTGTGTCAGGTCACCGTCAGAAGTGTATGGGGTCTGACAGTGTGTCAGGGCCCTGTCAGGGGTGTGTGCAGTCTCACAGTGTGTCAGGACCGTGCCAGGGGTGTGTGCAGTCTCACAGTGTGTCAGGACCGTACAAGGGGTGTGTGAGGTCTCACAGTTTGTCAGGACCCTTTCATGTGTGTGGTGTCGTGTCGTGTGTTACGATCCTATCGGGGGTGTGTGTGGTCTCATAGTGTGTCAGGACCCTGTCAGTGGTTTGTGGGGTCTCACAGTGTGACAGGTCCCTGTTAGTGGTGTGTGGGGTCTCACAGTGTGTCAGCACCCTGCCTGGGTTGTTTGGGGTCTCACAGTGTGTCAGGACTGTGTCAGGGTTGTGTGGTGTCTCACAGTGTGTCAGGACTCTCTCAGTGGTGTGTCGGATCTTACAGTCTATCAGGACCCTATCCAGGGTGTGTGGGGTCTCACAGTGTGTCAGGACCCCTCAGGTGTGAGTGGGGTCCCACAGTGTTTCTGAACCCTGTCAGGCGTGTGTGCCGTTTCACAATGTGTCAGGACCCATTTGGGGCCTGTGGGGTCTCACAGTGTGTCAGGACCATGTCAGGAGTGTGTGGGATCCCACAGTGTGTGCGGACCCTGTCAGGGGTATGTAGGGTCTCGCTGTGTGTCAGCACCCTGTCAGGGGTGTGTAGGGTCTGACAGTGTGTCAGGGCCCTGTCAGGGGTGTGTGCAGTCTCAGTGTGTCAGGACCGTTCCAGGGATGTGTGGGGTCTCACAGTGTGTCAGGACCCTTTCATGTGTGTGTGGTGTCGTGTGGTGCGTCACGATCCTATCAGGGGTGTGTGTGGTCTCACAGTGTGTCAGGACCCTGTCACTGGTTTGTGGGGTCTCACAGTGTGACAGGTCCCTGTTACGGGTGTGTGGGGTCTCACAGTGTGTCAGAACCCTGCCTGGGTTGTTTGGGGTCTCACAGTGCGTCAGGACCCTGCCAGGGATGTGTGGGATCGCAGTGTGTGTCAGGACCCTGTCAGGTGTGTGTGGCATCCGCAGTGGGTCAGGTCGCTGGCAGGGGTGTGTGGGGTCCGACAGTGTTTCTGAACCCTGTCAGGCATGTGTGCCGTCTCACAATGTGTCAGGACCCTTTTGGGGCCTGTGGGGTTTCACAGTGTTTTAAGACCCTCTCAGGAGTGTGTCGGATCTCACAGTCTCTCAGGACCCTATCCTGGGTGTGTGGGGTCTCACAATGTGTCAGGAACATTCTGGGGTGTGTGGGGTCTCACAATGTGTCAGGACCCTTTTGGGGTGTGTGGGGTCTCGCAGTGTGTCTGGACGCTGCCAGGGGTGTATGGGGTCTCACAGTATGTCAGAACCCTTTCAATGTGTGTGGGATCGCAATGTGTGTCAGATCGCTGTCAGGGGTGTGTTAGGTCTCACGGTGTGTCTGGACCCTCTCAGGTATGTGTGGGATCTTAATGCGTGTCAGGACCCAGTCAGTGGTGTGTGGGGTCTCACAGTGTGTTAGGACTCTGCCAGGGTTGTGTGGGGTTTCACAGTGTGTCAGGACACCGTGAGTGGTTTGCCGGATTTTACAGTGTGTCAGGATCTGGTCGTGGGTGTGTGGGGTCTCACTGTGTGTCAGAACACTCTCAGATGTGTGTGGGATCGCAATGTGTGTCAGGACGCTGTCAGGAGTGTGTGGCGTCTCACAGTGCGTCAAGTCCCTGTCAGGGGTGTGTAGGGTCTTACAGTGTGTCAGGATCCTTTTGGGTCCTGTGCGGTCTCACAGTGCGTCAGGACTCTCTCAGGGGTGTGTCGGATCTCACAATCTGTCAGGACACTATCTAGGGTGTGTGGGGTCTCACAGTTGTCCGGACCCTGTCTGGTGTGTGTGGAGTCTCACAGTGCGTCAGGTCCCTGTCAGGTCCCTGTGGGGTCTCACAGTGTGTCAGGACCGTGTCAATAGTGTGTGGGGTCTCACAGAGTGTCACGACCCTGTTAGGGGAGTGCGGGGTCTCACAGTGTGTCTGGACCCTGTCAGGTATGTGTGGCATCTCACAATGTGTCAGGACCCTTTTGGGGCCTGTGGGGTCCCACAGTGTGTTAGGACCCTCTCAGGGGTGTGTCGGATCTCACAGTCTCTCAGGACCCTATCCTGGGTGTGTGGGGTCTCACAATGTGTCAGGATCCTTTTGGGGTGTGTGGCGTCTCACAGTGTGTCAGGACCCTTTTGGGGCCTGTGGGGTCTCACAGTGTGTCAGGACCATGTCAGGAGTGTGTGGGATCCCACAGTGTGTCCGGACCCTGTCAGGGGTGTGTAGGGTCTCGCTGTGTGTCAGCACCCTGTCAGGGGTGTGTGGGGTCTCACAGTTTGTCAGGTCACCGTCAGAGGTGTGAGTGGTCTGACAGTGTGTCAGGGCCCTGTCAGGGGTGTGTGGGGTCTCACAGTGTGTCAGGACCGTTCCAGGGGTGTGTGGGCTCTCACAGTGTGTTTGGACCCTGCCAGGGTTGTGTGGGGTTTCACAGTGTGTCAGGACACCGTGAGTGGTTTGTGGGGTTTCACACTGTGTCAGGATCTGGTCGTGGGTGTGTGGGGTCTCACTGTGTGTCAGAACACTCTCAGATGTGTGTGGGATCGCAATGTGTGTCAGGATGCTGTCAGGAGTGTGTGGCGTCTCACAGTGCGTCAAGTCCCTGCCCGGAGTGTGTGGGGTCTCACAGTGTGTTAGGACCCTGTCAGGGGTATGTGGGGTCTCACAGTGTGTCAGTGTCCTGTCAGGTGTGTGTGGGGTCTCACAGTGTGTCAGTGTCCTGTCAGGTGTGTGTGGAGTCTCACAGTGTGTCAGTGTCCTGTCAGGTGTGTGTGGGGCGTCACAGCTTGTCCTGACCCTGTCAGGGGTGTGTGGGGTCTCACAGTGTGTCAGGACCCTGTCAGGAGTGTGTGGGGTCTCACAGTGTGTCAGGACCCTGTCACGGGTGTGTGGGGTCTCACAGTTTGTCAGGAACCTGTCAGGTGTGTTTGGGGTCTCACAGTGTGTCACGACACTGTCAGGGGTATGTCAGGTCTCACCGTGTGTCAAGATCCTTTCAAGGGTGTGGGGATCTCACAGAGTGCTTGGACCCTGTCAGGTGTGTGTGGGGTCTCACAGTGTGTCAGTGTCCTGTCAGGTGTGTGTGGAGTCTCACAGTGTGTCAGTGTCCTGTCAGGTGTGTGTGGGGCGTCACAGCTTGTCCTGACCCTGTCAGGGGTGTGTGGGGTCTCACAGTGTGTCAGGACCCTGTCAGGGGTGTGTGGGGTCTCACAGTGTGTCAGGACCCTGTCACGGGTGTGTGGGGTCTCACAGTTTGTCAGGAACCTGTCAGGTGTGTTTGGGGTCTCACAGTGTGTCACGACACTGTCAGGGGTATGTCAGGTCTCACCGTGTGTCAAGATCCTTTCAAGGGTGTGGGGATCTCACAGAGTGCTTGGACCCTGTCAGGGGTGTGTGGCGTCTCATAGTGTGTCAGGGTCCTGTTAGGGGTGTGTGGGGTATCACAGTGTGTCAGTGTCCTGTTACAGGTGTGTGGGATCGCAATGTGTGTCAGGACCCTGTCAGGGGTGTGTGGGGTCTCACAGTGTGTCAGGTACCTGTCAAGGGTTTGTTTGGGTCTCACACTGTGTCAGGTCCCTGTCAGGGGTGTGTGGGGTCTCACACTGTGTCAGGTCCCTGTCAGGGGTGTGTAGGGTCTCGCTGTGTGTCAGGTCCCCGTCAGAGGTGTGTGGCGTCTGACAATGTGTCAGGGCTTTGTCAGGGGTGTGTGTGGTCTCACAGTGTGTCAGGACCTTGTCAGGGGTGTGTGGGGTCTCACAGTGTGTCAGGAGCCGGGCAGGGGTTTGTGGGGTCTCACGTGTCAGGACCCTGCCTGGGTTGTGTGGGGTCTCACAGTGTGCCTGGACCCTGCCAGGTGTGTGTGGGGTCTCACTGGTTGTCTGGACACAGATGGGTGTGGGATCGCAATGTGTGTCAGGACCCTGTCAGGGGTTTGTGGCGTCTCACAGTGCCTCATGTCCCTGTCAGGGGTGTGTGGGGTCTCACAGTGTGTCAGGACCCTTCTGGGGTGTGTGGGGTCTCACAGCGTTTCTGAACCCTGTCAGGGGAGTGTGTGGTCTCACAGTGTGTCAGGACCCTTCTGGGGCCTGTGGGGTCTCACAGTGTGTCAGGGCCCTCTCAGGGCTGTGTCGGATCTCACAGTCTGTCAGGACCCTGTCCAGGGTGTGTGGGTCTCACAGTGTGTCAGGAACTTGGCTGTCAGGTGTGTGTGTGGTCTCACAGTGGGTCAGGACCCTGTCAGGGGTGTGTCGGGTCTCACAGTGCATCAGGTCCCCGTCAGGGATGTGTGGGGTCTGACAGTGTGTCAGGGCCCAGTCAGGGGAGTGTGCAGTCTCACAGTGTGTCAGGACCGTTCCAGGGGTGTGTGGGGTCTCACAGTGTGTCAGGACCCTTTCATGTGTGTGTGGTGTCGTGTGGTGTGTCACGATCCTGTCAGGGGTGTGTGTGGTCTCACAGTGTGTCAGGACCCTGTCAGGGGTGTGTGGGGTCTCACAGTGTGTTAGGACCCTTGCAGGGGTGTGTGGGGTCTCACAGTGTGTTAGGACCCTGTCAGGGGTGTGTGGGGTCTCACAGTGTGTCAGAACCCTCTCAGATGTGTGTGGGATCGCAATGTGTGTCAGAACCCTGCCAGGGGTGTGTGGGGGGTATGTGGGATCGCAGTGTGAGTCAGGACCCTGTCAGGTGTGTGTGGCGTCCACAGTGGGTCAGGACGCTGTCAGTGGTGTGTGGGCTCTCACAGTGTGTTAAGACCCTGCCAGGGTTGTGTGGGGTTTCACAGTGTGTCAGGACACCGTGAGTGGTTTGTGGGGTTTCACGGTCTGTCAGGATCTGCTCGTGGGTGTGTGGGGTCTGACTGTGTGTCAGAACACTCTCAGATGTGTGTGGGATCGCAATGTGTGTCAGGACGCTGTCAGGAGTGTGTGGCGTCTCACAGTGCGTCATGTCCCTGTCAGGGTTGTGTGGGGTCTTACAGTGTGTCAGGACCCTTTTGGGGCCTGTGGGGTCTCACAGTGTGTCCGGACCCTGTTTGGTGTGTGTGGAGTCTCACAGTGCATCAGGTCCCTGTGGGGTCTCACAGTGTGTCAGGACCGTGTCAATAGTGTGTGGGGTCTCACAGTGTGTCAGGACCCTGTTAGGGGAGTGCGGGGTCTCACAGTGTGTCTGGACCCTGTCAGGTGTGTGTGGCGTCTCACAATGTGTCAGGACCCTTTTGGGACCTGTGGGGTCTCACAGTGTGTTAGGACCCTCTCAGGGTGTGTCGGATCTCACAGTCTCTCAGGACCCTATCCTGGGTGTGTGAGGTCTCACAATGTGTCAGGAACCTTTTGGGGCCTGTGGGGTCTCATAGTGTGTCCGGACCCTGTCAGGGGTATGTAGGGTCTCGCTGTGTGTCAGCACCCTGTCAGGGGTGTGTAGGGTCTGACAGTGTGTCAGGGCCCTGTCAGGGGTGTGTGCAGTCTCAGTGTGTCAGGACCGTTCCAGGGGTGTGTGGGGTCTCACAGTGTGTCAGGACCCTTTCATGTGTGTGTGGTGTCGTGTGGTGCGTCACGATCCTATCAGGGGTGTGTGTGGTCTCACAGTGTGTCAGGACCCTGTCACTGGTTTGTGGGGTCTCACAGTGTGACAGGTCCCTGTTAGGGGTGTGTGGGGTCTCACAGTGTGTCAGAACCCTGCCTGGGTTGTTTGGGGTCTCACAGTGCGTCAGGACCCTGCCAGGGATGTGTGGGATCGCAGTGTGTGTCAGGACCCTGTCAGGTGTGTGTGGCGTCCACAGTGGGTCAGGTCGCTGTCAGGGGTGTGTGGGGTCCGATAGTGTTTCTGAACCCTGTCAGGCATGTGTGCCGTCTCACAATGTGTCAGGACCCTTTTGGGGCCTGTGGGGTTTCACAGTGTTTTAGGACCCTCTCAGGGGTGTGTCGGATCGCACAGTCTCTCAGGACCCTATCCTGGGTGTGTGGGGTCTCACAATGTGTCAGGAACATTCTGGGGTGTGTGGGTCTCACAATGTGTCAGGACCCTTTTGGGGTGTGTGGGGTTTCGCAGTGTGTCTGGACGCTGCCAGGGGTGTATGGGGTCTCACAGTATGTCAGAACCCTTTCAATGTGTGTGGGATCGCAATGTGTGTCAGGTCGCTGTCAGGGGTGTGTTAGGTCTCACGGTGTGTCTGGACCCTCTCAGGTATGTGTGGGATCTTAATGCGTGTCAGGACCCAGTCAGTGGTGTGTGGGGTCTCACAGTGTGTTAGGACCCTGCCAGGGTTGTGTGGGGTTTCACAGTGTGTCAGGACACCGTGAGTGGTTTGCGGGATCTTACAGTGTGTCAGGATCTGGTCGTGGGTGTGTGGGGTCTCACTGTGTGTCAGAACACTCTCAGATGTGTGTGGGATCGCAATGTGTGTCAGGACGCTGTCAGGAGTGTGTGGCGTCTCACAGTGCGTCAAGTCCCTGTCAGGGGTGTGTGGGGTCTTACAGTGTGTCAGGATCCTTTTGGGTCCTGTGCGGTCTCACAGTGCGTCAGGACTCTCTCAGGGGTGTGTCGGATCTCACAGTCTGTCAGGACACTATCTAGGGTGTGTGGGGTCTCACAGTTGTCCGGACCCTGTCTGGTGTGTGTGGAGTCTCACAGTGCGTCAGGTCCCTGTCAGGTCCCTGTGGGGTCTCACAGTGTGTCAGGACCGTGTCAATAGTGTGTGGGGTCTCACAGAGTGTCACGACCCTGTTAGGGGAGTGCGGGGTCTCACAGTGTGTCAGGACCGTGTCAATAGTGTGTGGGGTCTCACAGAGTGTCACGACCCTGTTCGGGGAGTGCGGGGTCTCACAGTGTGTCAGGACCGTGTCAATAGTGTGTGGGGTCTCACAGAGTGTCACGACCCTGTTAGGGGAGTGCGGGGTCTCACAGTGTGTCTGGACCCTGTCAGGTATGTGTGGCATCTCACAATGTGTCAGGACCCTTTTGGGGCCTGTGGGGTCCCACAGTGTGTTAGGACCCTCTCAGGGGTGTGTCGGATCTCACAGTCTCTCAGGACCCTATCCTGGGTGTGTGGGGTCTCACAATGTGTCAGGATCCTTTTGGGGTGTGTGGCGTCTCACAGTGTGTCAGGACCCTTTTGGGGCCTGTGGGGTCTCACAGTGTGTCAGGACCATGTCAGGAGTGTGTGGGATCCCACAGTGCGTCCGGACCCTGTCAGGGGTGTGTAGGGTCTCGCTGTGTGTCAGCACCCTGTCAGGGGTGTGTGGGGTCTCACAGTGTGTCAGGTCACCGTCAGAGGTGTGAGTGGTCTGACAGTGTGTCAGGGCCCAGTCAGGGGTGTGTGGGGTCTCACAGTGTGTCAGGACCGTTCCAGGGTTGTGTGGGGTTTCACAGTGTGTCAGGACACGGTGAGTGGTTTGTGGGGTTTCACACTGTGTCAGGATCTGGTCGTGGGTGTGTGGGGTCTCACTGTGTGTCAGAACACTCTCAGATGTGTGTGGGATCGCAATGTGTGTCAGGATGCTGTCAGGAGTGTGTGGCGTCTCACAGTGCGTCAAGTCCCTGCCAGGAGTGTGTGGGGTCTTACAGTGTGTCAGGATCCTTTTGGGGCCTGTGGGGTCTCACAGTGTGTCCGGACCCTGTCTGGTGTGTGCGGTCTCACAGTGTGTCAGGACCCTTTTGGGGCCTGTGGGGTCTCACAGTGCGTCAGGACCCTGCCAGGGATGTGTGGGATCGCAATGTGTGTCAGGACCCTGTCAGGTGTGTGTGGCGTCCACAGTGGGTCAGGTCGCTGTCAGGGGTGTGTGGGGTCCGACAGTGTTTCTGAACCCTGTCAGGCGTGTGTGCCGTCTCACAATGTGTCAGGACCCTTTTGGGGCCTGTGGGGTTTCACAGTGTTTTAGGACCCTCTCAGGGGTGTGTCGGATCTCACAGTCTCCCAGGACCCTATCCTGGGTGTGTGGGGTCTCACAATGTGTCAGGAACATTCTGGGGTGTGTGGGGTCTCACAATGTGTCAGGACCCTTTTGGGGTGTGTGGGGTCTCGCAGTGTGTCTGGACGCTGCCAGGGGTGTATGGGGTCTCACAGTATGTCAGAACCCTTTCAATGTGTGTGGGATCGCAATGTGTGTCAGGTCGCTGTCAGGGGTGTGTTAGGTCTCACGGTGTGTCTGGACCCTCTCAGGTATGTGTGGGATCTTAATGCGTGTCAGGACCCAGTCAGTGGTGTGTGGGGTCTCACAGTGTGTCAGGACACCGTGAGTGGTTTGCGGGGTTTTACAGTGTGTCAGGATCTGGTCGTGGGTGTGTGGGGTCTCACTGTGTGTCAGAACACTCTCAGATGTGTGTGGGATCGCAATGTGTGTCAGGACGCAGTCAGGAGTGTGTGGCGTCTCACAGTGCGTCAAGTCCCTGTCAGGGGTGTGTGGGGTCTTACAGTGTGTCAGGATCCTTTTGGGTCCTGTGCGGTCTCACAGTGCGTCAGGACTCTCTCAGGGGTGTGTCGGATCTCACAGTCTGTCAGGACACTATCTAGGGTGTGTGGGGTCTCACAGTTATCCGGACCCTGTCTGGTGTGTGTGGAGTCTCACAGTGCGTCAGGTCTCTGTGGGGTCTCACAGTGTGTCAGGACCGTGTCAATACTGTGTGGGGTCTCACAGAGTGTCACGACCCTGTTAGGGGAGTGCGGGGTCTCACAGTGTGTCTGGACCCTGTCAGGTATGTGTGGCATCTCACAATGTGTCAGGACCCTTTTGGGGCCTGTGGGGTCCCACAGTGTGTTAGGACCCTCTCAGGGGTGTGTCGGATCTCACAGTCTCTCAGGACCCTATCCTGGGTGTGTGGGGTCTCACAATGTGTCAGGATCCTTTTGGGGTGTGTGGCATCTCACAGTGTGTCAGGACCCTTTTGGGGCCTGTGGGGTCTCACAGTGTGTCAGGACCATGTCAGGAGTGTGTGGGATCCCACAGTGTGTCCCGACCCTGTCAGGGTTGTGTAGGGTCTCGCTGTGTATCAGCACCCTGTCAGGGGTGTGTGGGGTCTCACAGTGTGTCAGGTCACCGTCAGAGGTGTGAGTGGTCTGACAGTGTGTCAGGGCCCAGTCAGGGGTGTGTGCAGTCTCACAGTGTGTCAGGACCGTTCCAGGGGTTTGTGGGGTCTCACAGTGTGACAGGTCCCTGTTAGTGGTGTGTGGGGTCTCACAGTGTGTCAGCACCCTGCCTGGGTTGTTTGGGGTCTCACAGTGTGTCAGGACCCTGTCATGGTTGTTTGAGGTCTCACAGTGTGTCAGGATCCTGTCGGGGGTGTGTGGGGTCTCACAGTGTGTCAGAACCCTCTCAGATGTGTGTGGGATCACAATTTGTGTCTGGACCCTGTCAGTGGTGTGTGCGGTCTCGTAGTGTGTCAGGTCCCTATCCAGGGTGTGTGGGGTCTCACAGTGCGTCAGGACCCTGCTAGGGTTGTGTGGGATCGCAATGTGTATCAGGACCCTGCCTGAGGTGTGTGGGATCTCACAATGCGTCAGGAACCTTTTGGGGTTTGTGGTGTCTCACAATGTGTCAGGACCCTTTTGGTGTGTATGAGGTCTTACAGTGTGTCTGGACGCTGCCAGGGGTGTGTTAGGTCTGACGGTGTGTCTGGACCCTCTCAGGCGTGTGTGGGATCTTAATGCGTGTCAGAACGCTGTCAGTGGTGTGTGGGGTCTCACAGTGTGTTAGGACCCTGCCAGGGTTGTGTGGGGTTTCACAGTGTGTCAGGACACGGTGAGTGGTTTGTGGGGTTTCACACTGTGTCAGGATCTGGTCGTGGGTGTGTGGGGTCTCACTGTGTGTCAGAACACTCTCAGATGTGTGTGGGATCGCAATGTGTGTCAGGATGCTGTCAGGAGTGTGTGGCGTCTCACAGTGCATCAAGTCCCTGCCAGGAGTGTGTGGGGTCTTACAGTGTGTCAGGATCCTTTTGGGGCCTGTGGGGTCTCACAGTGTGTCCGGACCCTGTCTGGTGTGTGCGGTCTCACAGTCTGTCAGGACCCTTTTGGGGCCTGTGGGGTCTCACAGTGTGTCAGGACTCTCTCAGGGGTGTGTCGGATCTTACAGTCTGTCAGGACCCTATCCATGGTGTGTGGGGTCTCACAGTGTGTCAGGACCCCTCAGGTGTGAGTGGGGTCCCACAGTGTTTCTGAACCCTGTCAGGCGTGTGTGCCGTTTCACAATTTGTCAGGACCCATTTGGGGCCTGTGGGGTCTCACAGTGTGTCAGGACCATGTCAGGAGTGTGTGGGATCCCACAGTGTGTCCGGACTCTGTCAGGGGTATGTAGGGTCTCGCTGTGTGTCAGCAACCTGTCAGGGGTGTGTAGGGTCTGACAGTGTGTCAGGGCCCTGTCAGGGGTGTGTGCAGTCTCAGTGTGTCAGGACCGTTCCAGGGATGTGTGGGGTCTCACAGTGTGTCAGGACCCTTTCATGTGTGTGTGGTGTCGTGTGGTGCGTCACGATCCTATCAGGGGTGTGTGTGGTCTCACAGTGTGTCAGCACCCTGTCAGTGGTTTGTGGGGTCTCACAGTGTGACAGGTCCCTGTTAGGCGTGTGTGGGGTCTCACAGTGTGTCAGAACCCTGCCTGGGTTGTTTGGGGTCTCACAGTGTGTCTGGACCCTGCCAGGTGTGTGTGGGGTCTCACAGTGTGTCAGGACCCTTTTGGGGCCTGTGGGGTCTCACAGTGCGTCAGGACCCTGCCAGGGTTGTGTGGGATCGCAAAGTGCATCAGGACCCTGCCAGGGGTGTGTGGGATCGCAATGTGTGTCAGGACCCTGTCAGGTGTGTGTGTGTGGCGTCCACCGTGGGTCAGGGCGCTGTCAGGAGTGTGTGGGGTCCCACAGTGCTTCAGAACCCTGTAAGGCGTGTATGCCGTCTCACAATCTGTCAGGACCCTTTTGGGGCCTGTGGGGTCTCACAGTGTGTTAGGACCCTCTCAGGGGTGTGTCGGATCTCACAGTCTCTCAGGACCCTATCCTGGGTGTGTGGGGTATCACAATGTGTCAGGAACCTTTTGGGGTGTGTGGTGTCTCACAATGTGTCAGGACCCTGTCAGGGGTGTATGGGGTCTCACAGCGTGTCTGGACGCTGTCAGGGGTGTGTGGGGTCTCACAGTGTGTCAGGTCCCTGTGGGGTCTCACAATGTGTCAGGATCCTTTTGGGGTGTGTGGCGTCTCACAGTGTGTCAGGACCCTTTTGGGGCCTGTGGGGTCTCACAGTGTGTCAGGACCATGTCAGGAGTGTGTGGGATCCCACAGTGTGTCAGGACCCTGTCAGGGGTGTGTAGGGTCTCACAGTGTGTCAGCACTCTGTCAGGTGTGTGTAGGGTCTCACAGTGTGTCAGGTCCTGTCAGGGGTGTGTGGTGTCTCACAGTGTGTCAGGTCCGTGTGGCGTCTTCCAGTGTGTCAGGACCCTGTCAGGTGTGCGTGCCGTCTCACAGTGTGTCAGAACCCTGTCAGGTGTGTGGGGGGTCTCACAGTGTGTCAGAACCCTGTCAGGTGTGTGGGGGGTCTCACAGTGTGTCAGAACCCTGTCAGTAGTGTGTGGGGTCTGACAATGTGACAGGACATTGTCAGGGGTGTGTGGAGTCTCACAGTGTGCCAGGACCCTGTGAGCGGTGTGTGTGTATCACAGTTTGTCAGGACCCTGTCAGGGTGTTCGGGGTCTCACAGTGTTTCTGTACCCTGTCAGGGGTGTGTGGGGTCTCACAGTGTGTCAGTGTCCTGTCAGGTGTGTGTGGGGTCTCACAGTGTGTCAGTGTCCTGTCAGGTGTGTGTGGAGTCTCACAGTGTGTCAGTGTCCTGTCAGGTGTGTGTGGGGCGTCACAGCTTGTCCTGACCCTGTCAGGGGAGTGTGGGGTCTCACAGTGTGTCAGGACCCTGTCACGGGTGTGTGGGGTCTCACAGTTTGTCAGGAACCTGTCAGGTGTGTTTGGGGTCTCACAGTGTGTCACGACACCGTCAGGGGTATGTCAGGTCTCACCGTGTGTCAAGATCCTTTCAAGGGTGTGGGGATCTCACAGAGTGCTTGGACCCTGTCAGGGGTGTGTGGGGTCTCACAGTGTGTTAGGACCCTGTCAGGGGTATGTGGGGTCTCACAGTGTGTCAGGATCCTGTCAGGGGTGTGTGGGGTCTCACAGTGTGTCAGGGTCCTGTAAGGGGTGTGTGGGGTCTCACAGTGTATCAGGGTCCTGTAAGGGGTGTGTGGGGTCTCACAGAGTGTCATCAGTGTGAAAGTAAGCATGCAAGTACAGCAGGCAGCGAAGAAAGCTAATGGCATGCTGGCCTTCATAACAAGGGGAATTGAGTACAAGAGCAAAAAGGTCCTTCTGCAGTTTTACAGGGCCCTGGTGAGACCACACCTGGAGTACTGTGTGCAATTTTTGTCTCCAAATTTGAGTAAGGACATTCTTGCTATTGAGGGAGTGCAGCGTAGGTTCACAAGGTTAATTCCCGGGATGGCGGGACTGTCATATGTCGAAAGATTGGAGTGACTGGGCTTGTATACTCTGGAATTTAGAAGCCTGAGAGGGGATCTTATTGAAACATATAAGATTATTAAGGGATTGAACATGCTGGAGGCAGGAAGCATGTTCCCGCTGATGGGTGAGTCCGGAACCAAAGGCCACAGTTTAAGAATAAAGGGTAGGCCATTTAGAATGGAGTTGAGGAAAAACTTTTTCACTCAGAGAGTGGTGGATATATTGAATGCTCTGCCCCAGAAGGCAGTGGAGGCCAAGTCTCTGGATGTTTTTTAGAAAGAGATGGATAGAGCTCTTAAAGATAGTGGAATCAAAGGTTATGGGGATAAGGCAGGAACTGGATACTGATTGTGGATGATCAGTCATGATCACAGTGAATGGCGGTTCAGGCTCGAAGGGTCGAATGGCCTACTCCTACACCTATTGTCTCTTGTCTATTTTCTATAGGACCCTGTCCGGGGTATGTTGCGTCTCACAGTGTGTCAGGACCATGTCAGGAGTGTGTGGGATCTCGCTGTGTGTCAGCACCCTGTCAGAGGGGTGAAGGGTCTTACAGTGCATCAGGACCCTGTCAGGGGTGTGTGGGGTCTCACAGTGTGCCAGGTCTCCCTCAGGGATGTGTGGTGTCTCACAGTGTGTCAGGACCCTGTCAGTGGTGTTTGAGGTATCACAATGTGTCAGGACCCTGTCAGGTGTGTGTGGGATCTCACTGTGTGTCAGCACCCTGTCAGAGGGGTGTAGGGTCTCACAGTGCATCAGGACCCTGTCAGGGGTGTGTTGGGTCTCACAGTGTGTCAGGACCCTGTCAGGGGTGTGTGGGGTCTCATACAGTGTGTCAGGAGCCGGCCAGGGGTGTGTAAGGTCTCACAGTGTGCCAGTTCCCTGGCAGGGGTGTGTGGGGTCTCACAGTGTGTCAGGAGCCGGCCAGGGGTGTTTGAGGTATCACGATGTGTCTGGACCCTTTTGGGAGTGTGTGGGGTCTCACAGTGTGTGAGGACCGAGTCCAGGTTGTGTGGGGTCTTACAGTGTGTCCGGACCCTGCCAGTGGTGTGTCGGGTCTCACAGTGTGTCAGGACCCTCTCAGGTTTGTGTCCGGTCTCACAGTGTGTCAGGAGCCGGCCAGGGGTGTGTGGGGTCTGACAGCGTGACAGGATGTTGTCAGGGGTGCGTGGGTCTCAGAGTGTCTCAGGACACTATCAGGGGTCTGTGCGGTCTCACAGTGTGTCAAGATCTTGGCGATCTGGAAGGAATCTAGAGCAGCTGGATGACCTTCGATTCATAAGGGAGAATGAGGCAGTCATAGATGAGAGCTTCAGGGAGGTAGTCACACCAAGGCTGTCGGAAGCAGGTCGTTGGGTGACGGTCAGAGGGGGGAAAGTGAAGGTGAGCAGACAGGCAGTGCAGAGCACCCCTGTGGCCATTTCCCTCAATAATATGTTCACCATTCTGGATACTGTTGGTGGGGACAACCGACCGGGTGTGAGCCACGGTGGCAGGGTCTCTGGCACTGAGTCTGACCCTGTGGTGCAGAAGGGTGGGACGGAGAAGAGGAGAGCTGTCGTCATTGGAGACTCTATAGTCAGGGGAGCAGACAGGAGATTTTGTGGACGTGAGAAGGACAGCCGCATGGTTTGTAGTCTCCCGGGTGCCAGGGTCCAGGATGTCTCTGACCGGGTGCACGACATCCTGGTATGAGAGGGAAAGCAACCAGAAGTCGTGGTACATGTTGGCACCAACAACATAGGCAGGAAGAGGGATGAGGTCCTGAAGTGTGAGTTTCGGGAACTAGGCAGAAGGCTGAAGAACAGGACCTCAAGGGTGGCGTTCTCAGGATTGCTGCCAGTGCTACGTGACAGTGATGGTAAGAATTGGAGGAGATGGCAGTTGAATGCGTGGCTGAGGAGTTGGTGCAGGGAGCAGGGGGTTTGGATCATTGGGATCTCTTCTGGGGTATTCTTCACTTATGTGAAGAACAAAAGGATGACAGGAGTGAAGGTAGGTCCATTTAGATAAAGGTGGGAAGATGTGCCTGAAAGCTGTGGAAGTGAGTGAGGTGCTCAATGAATACTTCTCTGCAGTTTTCACCAATGAGAGAGAACTTGATGATGGTGAGGACAATATGAGTTAGGTTGATGTTCTGGAGCATGTTGATATTAAGGGAGAGGAGGAGTTGGAGTTGTTAAAATACATTAGGATGGATAAGTCCCTTGGGCTAGACAGAATATTCCGCAGGCTTCTCCATTAGGTGGGGGAAGAGATTGCTGAGCCTCTGGCTAGGATCTTTATGTCCTCGTTGTCCACAGGAATGGTATCAGAGGACTGGAGGGAGGCGAATGTTGTGCCTTTGTTCAAAAAAGGTAGTAGGGATAGTCCGGGTAATGATAGACCAATGAGCCTTACGTCTGTGGTGGGAAAGCTGTTGGAAAAGATTCTTAGAGATAGTATTTATGGGCATTTAGAGAATCATGGTCTGATCAGGGACAGTCACCATGGCTTTGTGAAGGGCAGATCGTGTCTAACAAGCCTGATAGAGTTCTTTGAGGAGGTGACCAGGCACATAGATGAGGGTAGTGCAGTGGATGTGATCTACATGGATTTTAGTAAGGCATTTGACAAGGTTCCACACAGTAGGCTTATTCAGAAAGTCTGAAGGCATGGGATCCAGGGAAGTTTGGCCAGGTGGATTCAGAATTGGATTGCCTGCAGAAGGCAGAGGGTGGTGGTGGAGGGAGTGCATTCAGATTGGAGGGTTGTGATTAGTGGTGCCCCACAAGGATCTGCTCTGGGACCTCTAATTTTCATGATTTTTATTAACGACCTGGAGGTGGGGGTAGAAGGGTGGGTTGGCAAGTTTACAGATGACACAAAGGTTGGTGGTGTTGTAGATAGTGTAGAGGACTGTCGAAGATTGCAGAGAGATATTGATAGGATGCATAAATGGGCTGAGAAGTGGCAGATGGAGTTCAACCCGGAGAAGTGTGAGGTGGTACACTTTGGAAGGACAAACTCCAAGACAGAATACAAAGTAAATGGCAGGATACTTGGTAGTGTGGAGGAGCAGAAGGATCTGGGGTACATGTCCACAGATCCCTGAAAGTTGCCTCACAGGTAGATAGGCTTATGGGTTGTTGGCTTTCATAAGTCGAGGGATAATGTCTAAGAGTCGCAATGTAATGATACAGCTCTATAAAACTCTGGTTAGGCCACACTTGGAGTACTGTGTCCAGTTCTGGTCGCTTCACTATAGGAAGGATGTGGAAGCATTGGAAAGGGTACAGAGGAGATTTACCAGGATGCTGCCTGGTTTAGAGATTATGGATTATGATCAGAGATTAATGGAGCTAGGGCTTTACTCTTTGGAGAGGAGGAGGATGAGAAGAGACATGATAGAGGTGTATAAGCTATTAAGAAGAATAGATACAGTGGACAGCCAGTGCCTCTAAACATCTGGAGAAGAGTGATGCTTATGTGAGAATGCTGTTCTCGGACTACAGTTCAGTATTCAACACCATCATTCCCTCCAGGCTTGACAAGAAGCTCAGAGACCTCGGCCTTGACCCTGCCTTGTGCAGCTTGATCGTGGAATTCCTGTCAGATTGCCAGCAGACGGTAAGAGTGGGCTCCCTCACCTCTGCCCCTCCGACACTCGATGTAGGTGCCCCTCAGGGCTGTGTCCTAAGCTCCCTCCTTTACTCTCTGTATACACATGACTGTGTCGCCACCCACAGCTCCAATCTGCTAATTAAATTTGCTGACGATACTATATGGATTGGCCAAATCTCAAATAATAACGAGGTAGCCTACATAGAAGTCATCACCCTGACACAGTGGTGTCAGGAGAACAACTTCTCCCTCAATGTCGCAAAAGCAAAGGAGCTGGTCGCAATGTCGCAAGAACAAGAGGAATGGAGACAGGCTAACCTCTATTGACATCAATGGATCTGGGGCTGAGAGGGTGAACAGCTTTAATTTCCTTGGCATTCACGTCACTGAGGATCTCACATGGTCTGTGCACACCGGCTGCGTGGTGAAAAAGGCACAACAGCACCTCTTTCACCTCAGATGGTAGAGGAAGTTTGGTATGGGCCCCCAAATGCTGACGATTTTCTACAGGGGCACAGTTGAGAGCATCCTGACTGGCTGCATCATTACATGGAATGGGAACTGTACTTCTCTCAATCGCAGGGCTCTGCAGAGAGCGGTGCGGACAGCCCAGTGCATCTGTAGACGTGAACTTCCCACTATTCAGGGCTTTTCAGAGACGGGGTAAAAAGGACCCAAAGGATCATTCTGAACCCAAGTCTCACCAACCACAACCTGTTCCAGCTGCTACTATCCGGGAAACGGTACCACAGCATAAAAGCCAGGACCAACAGGCTCCGGGACAACTTCTTCCACCAGGACATCAGACTGATTAATTCACGTTGATACAAATCTATTTCTACAATTGTACACATATATACACGCTCACCGCACACACTTTACTGTAATTGTGCTGTTGGTGCAGAAAAACAGTTTTCACGACATGTGTCTGTGATATTAACCCTGATTCTGAGAATTTTTATCTGGCTGTTGTCTCATTTTTTTAGATCTGTTATTCATCGTACTCATACTGTCCTCATTCATATCAATCTAAGTGTGATCCAGTGCACATGGCGTTTTCTAGAAACTGTCATTTAAGTTCTTATTTTTCTTGGCATATTTTCCAGATCTGTTTCAGACCAGGATATTATACCAAAATTATACGTCAATATGGGCATAGTGAGTGTATACTACCTTTGTTATATTTTTACTGTTCAGCTCTGTTTGGCAGATTTTCTTGATCCTTGATGTAAATTCAGATTTTCTTCAGCCTTGAAGTAAATTTTGTTGGAAGGTTTTCCTTTATCACACGATTATCTATTTTCTTTGCTTATTGATATCCTAAGTATATGTTTCATATTCTGTTGTATTGTCCCCTGATGCTCTGTTTGATATTCTACTGGCTCTATTGCACCTTTCTTTATGTTTCATGTTCTGTACTTTTCTAGTCTAAAGTTCATGCTTATATCTTTAGAAGTTAGTTCCATTATTTGAAATATTTGTTTTAGCTTTGCTGATGCAAGAGCAAGTAATTTCAAATCATCAATGTATAGCTGTGCAAACGTATAATTCGTATTTTTACCTGATTTGATACCTGATTTTTGTCCGTTTCAGTAAATTATGAGCAGGTTTAAAGCCAAACAGAACCATACTGGCCTTAGTGAGTCGCTCTGGAAAATCCCTCAATTTTGATAATGGTGGTTGTCCCTTTGTGGTTGTTAATAGGACGATTATTTTATGCCAATGATTCATCAGATGTTGTAGAAATTTCACAAGTATTGGATGAATTTTATATCTATTTGGAACTTCTCTTAACCATGTGAGGGAGAGAATCAAATGTTTTTTGATAGACAATATTACACTGAAAGATTTCTGCTTTCCACAGGTTTTGAAATAGAATTACATAATCTGTTATCTGTTGTTCATAACCGAACGGTATTTTTTCTGCTGTCCTGTGAGTATATTGTGGTTATCTAAGTGAGTTGTTATTAGTTACCGGATGCACGATGCTACAATTATATAATTGTCTTAATATTATTAAGAGCCAATAATAACATAGTAGGTGACCATTCAGTAGTCTTATAAATGCAGTATTGAAGCTGTCCCTGAGGCTGGTGGTACACACCTTCAGTCTTTATATCTTCCGCCCCATGGCAGTATGAAAGAGAGAATGTTTGAGGTGGTTTGGGGTTCAGCAGAGCCAAGAAGGGCCAAAAGACCTGTTTCTGGCCTGTAGTTTTTTTTATGGTTTCTATGGTTTCTAAACAACATCCATGTGTAACTTCATCCATCACCTTTGTCACATCCTGCAGGAACTCAATCAAGTTGTCAAGACGCAAATCCCATCCAAAGCTTTTAATGATTATGGACCTGTATTCCCAGATCACTTTGCTCTACCGCACTCCTCAGTGCCCTACTGGTAACTGTATAAGACCGGCCCTGCTTGGTCTTTCCAAAGTGCAACACGTCACGCTTGTCTGCAATCTGCCCAATTTATTCTTAAATGTTAAAAAAGAACCCGCATTTACCACCTCGTCTGGCAGCTCATTCCACACTCCCGCCACTCTGTGTGAAGAAGCCCCCACTAATTTTCCCTTTAAACGTTTCCCCCCTCACCCTTAACCCATCTCCTCTGGTTTTGTTCTCTCCTTGCCTTGGTGGAAAAAGCCTGCTTGCATTCACTCTATCTATACCCATCATAATTTTATATACCTCAATCAAATCTCCCCTCATTCTTCTATGCTCCAGGGAATAAAGTCCTAACCTATTCAACCTTTCTCTGTAACTGAGTTTCTCAAGGCCCAGCAACATCCTTGTAAACCTTCTCTGCACTCTTTCGACCTTATTAATATCCTTCCTGTAATTTGTTGACCAAAACTGAACACAACGCTCGAGATTCGGCCTCACCAATGCCTTATACGACCTCATCATAAAATTCAGCTTATATTCAATACTTTGATTAATAAAGGCCAATATACCAAAAGCTCTCTGTACGACCCTATCTACCTGTGACGCCACTTTTAGAGAATTTTGTATCTGTATTCCCAGATACCTGTTCTACTGCACTCCTCAGTGCCTTACCATTTACCCTGTATGTTCTATCTTGGTTTGTCCTTCCAAAGTGCAATACCTCACACTTGTCTGTATTAAACTCCATCTGCCATTTTTCAGCCCATTTTTCCAGCTGGTCCAAGTCCCTCTGCAAGCCTTGAAAACCTTTCTCACTGTCCACTACACCTCCAATATTTGTATCATCAGCAAATTTGCTGATCCAATTTACGACATTATCATCCAGATCATTGATAGAGATGACAAATAACAATGGACCCAGCACTGATCCCTGTGGCACACCAGTAGTCACAGGTCTACTTGTATATTGGTAGAGTCTTTGACAAGGTCCCACATGGGAGGCTCATACAGAAAATTAATATGCTTGGGAACTGTGGGGAATTATCCTCGCTGGCGGGGATGCACACTGGGAGAAACATCTTAGCTGGCGGGCGGTGAATCTGTGAAATTATTGTCATAGACTGCTGAGGAAGACACGTCATTGGATATAGTTAAAATGCAGGTTGATATGTTCCTGATTAGGAAGAGCGTCAACATTTACAGAAGGCGGGATAATGGGGTTGAGAGGATTTGCGTAGCAAAATCACTGAGCCGATTGGCTTAATTCTGCTCCTAAGTCTTATGATTTTAGGGTGCATCTGGAGTATTGTATTCACTTCTGATTGTCCAGCTTTTAGAAGGATTGGAGAGGGTGCAGAACAGGTTTATCAGGGTGTTGCCTGGATTCGGTGGCATGTGCTACAAGTGGAGGTTTGATAAACTTGGTTTGTTTACTCTGGAGTTAGAATAGAGATCTGACAGAGGTACACAAGTTTGAGAGATAAGATTTGGGTCGACAGCCTGTATTTTGTTTGTTATTTTTTTACATAAGACTGGTGTCTAATATCAGAGGGCATTTGGTTAAGATGAGATGTGGGAAATTTACAGCAATTGTGAGTGTTTTTTTTTTCATAGAGTTCTGGTACCTGGAATTTACTACCTGAGTCATGTTGAAGGCAACTATGTTAGATATACATGAATGTACAGCAAATGCAAGCATATGGTCAATAATATAAGAAAGGATACCAAAGTATTTTTTTTAAACTTTCCCAGATATATAAAGAGTAAAAAAACAGGAGAGGTTCGATATTGGACCGCTGAAAAATGATGTTGTAGCTGCAGTAACGGGTGAAAAGGAAATACCAGACAAACTCTATAGAAGTCACTAGCGGAATTACAAAAAGTAATGAACACCAGTGAACAGAATTGTGTGTTGTGCTATTACAAAGGAAAAGGGGCTTGGAAGATGAAAGGTCTGAAGATAGAAGAGTCACCTGGACTGGGTCGTATAGTGTATCAGGAGCCTGCCTGGGGTGTGTGGGCATTCCCAGAGCGTTAGGACCTGGAGTGAAGGCTTCAGCAGAACCAACAGATGGATTAATGGAAAAATAAAATGTAGAATATTCAGGCTGCAAAGAGAAATACTTTGAATTGTTACTTCAATCCAGAGATCAGCGAATGGCTAATGGTGAATTTTGATTCCCAGGTTTTGCCAAGTCACAGACTAACACTTGAGATGTGGTTTGAACTGAGCATTTCATCACTCACCTATCAGTTGAGTGGGTAATTCAGATAACCCTTGGGCGATGTTCATGTATTCCTGTGGATCAGGACCTGTTTAAATATAAAAAGAATCCATGGAAACAGAGCTAAAATAATTAAAATAACTAAAATGTTTATTTCAATGTGCCTTTGTGCTCAGTGCATGTTTTTAACGTACCGAGCTCCTGTATTTCCCTCAGTATTCTGTCCAACTTCGGTAACTCAGTCCTCCATGTCACAAAGGATTCCCACATCGCCCTCCGGGCCCGGGAGCCTTTACCCATCACCAAACTGAGGAAGAGTCTGGAACTCTCTGTCCGGTTTCCCTTCTCTGTCAGTTCAGTGACTTTCTAGAAAAGGAAAGTAATAAATTTACTGTGAAGCAGACATACAGACAGACATGGAGAATGTGCAGGAAAATATCTGTTCATGGTCCCAGTAGCTTCAGAAATGATGCAGTCACTGGGCTGTTGCCTGATCCTCCCTGGGTTCAGTCGTTAACAAAGAAACTCTAGCTGAGGGAACTTCTAAATCAATATTGTGAAAGAATAAGGATCTACTGACACCCTGCAGTATATTCAACGTGATTAATTTACTTATCCATCAATGTGTAACATTACATCAAAAAGATGTGACAACAAGAACGGAAGAGAGGGAGAGCGAGGGAGCAAAAAATGGATGGTGGGCATCACTGAATCGTGGCTGAAAGATCATATTTGGGTGCTCACATCCAAGGATAAATATTTAATCGAAAGGAGAGGCAGGTGGGTGAAAGGGTTGGGTTGACTCTGTTGTCATAAAAAATGAAATGTGCTTCTAAAGAAGTGATAGCAGATTGGACGGTGTAGTTGTTAAGATACTGTGTAGGAAAGAAAATGACCCTGATGGAACAGTAACCAGGATGTGGGATACACATTCCAGTGGGAGAGAGAAGAGGCATGTAAAGATTTCAATGTTAAAATAGTCATGGGGAATTTCAATATGCAGGTAGCTTTGGAAAATCAGGTCGGTGTTGAATCCCAAGTGAGGGAATTTATAGAATGCCTATGAGATGGCTTTTGAGAGAAGCCTATGGTTGAGTCCACTATAGGAAAGGCAAATCTGGATTCAGTGTTGTGTATTGCACCAGATTTGATTGGGAAGCTTAAGGTAAATAAACCCCTAAGAGGCAGTGATCATAAAATAGCAGAACTGACACTGCAGTTTGAGAGGGAGAAGGTAAAAGTTAGATGTATCAGTTTTACACTGGAATAAATGAATTACAGAGAAATGAGAGAGGAGCTGGGCAAAAATAAATTGGAAGAGGCAACAACCAAGCAGGAATAAAGTATGACTATGACTATGACTAGGAATAGATGAAGATTCTGGGAGTGATTCAGAAGGCACAGGTAGAGGTAGATAATCCCAAATATGAAGAATTATTCCAAAGGCAGGATGATCAACCGTGGCTGACGAGGAAGTCAATGCAGCAGAAAAGCAAAGGAGAGGGTATAGAGTATAGCAAAACATAATGGAAAACAGAAGGACTGGGAGGCTTTTACTAACCAGCAGAAAGCAACGAAAAGCCGTAAGTAGAGAGAATATGAAATATGAAGGTAGGCTAGCTAATAATGTAAAATAGCTTACCAAATATATGCCCTTTCAGGACAACCTATTGATTTTTGGTGTCATGCGATATCAGCTTTGTGCGTGGTGGTTCCTGTCTAACCAATCTGAATGTTGAACCAGGAAGTTACCGGGAAAGTTGATGAATGGAAGGAAGTGGGTGTTGTCTGAATGGACTTTAGCCCAGCATTTGACAAGGCACTGCAGAGGAGGGTGGGGACTCTTTGAATGACAGGTGATGCTCAGCCTGGTGAAATAAATGGGAGGTCAGATGATACAGACCTCAGACACATGATCTGGACACTGAATGAGCATTGCTGTGCCCGCAGAGAAAGTGGGATTTGGAGGATCGATCAGGCGGATTGATCCAAATTGCTATTCCAGTTTGAAGGAAAAGGGGTTGACTGGTGGGGAGCTGTCTCTGTGTCCACCCTCGCCTGGGTGATAGCTCCACCACAGAAGACCGGTCCCCCTGGTTAAAGTCACAGTCGGTGACTTGTGAAGCATTTCGGACGACGACGAGAAGATCGACTGCATCAGCTCACCTGAAGACTCAACTCTGTCTCTCTCTCTCTCTCCCCATCACTACTCAACTAAATACCACGAACTGAACTGAACTGAACTTTACTCAACATCGTAAGACCGTATCTTTTTACCCCTAGACTTAAAGAAACTTGGTTTTTCATACATATATATTCCACACTTACTTTAATATATAATCATTGCTAACCTGTGTGATTTATTTACTTTGATATTACTGTATTGCGTAGTAACTAATAAATATTATTAGTGTATAGCAATACGAGACTCCAAAGTGGTTTCCATTTCTGTTGGTTTCTTTATCCCTGTCATGGGGTACGTGACAATAGGCAGTTTCAGTAGACCAGCATGGAATAGATGGGCCAAAGAGCCTGTTTCTGTGCTGTACTTTCCTATGACGATGACATGTCAGCCACTCATTGTTCAGGAACTCAGACGGAGACTAGACCAGCTGTGGTTAGTAGGTTTCCCTCCCTCAAGTACCACAGTGAAGTCAGTTGGCCCAATTTACAATCTGACAGTTTAATATTCATCCTGGATTAATGAGCTGAGGTGAATTTGACTGACGGTCCCGATAAGACGTGAAATTAGTTTTAGACTGAATGTCTGTTCAACAGCCCAGATATGCAGCCACTGCTCGTGTATCACACTGATAAATACAGCAGGTGTGAGAGGAAAAGGTGACACTGAACCTGTAGTTCCCAGTGCTCCCCACCTTAACAGCTGAAACCAGATCTGCTGGAGACCATCAGAGATCAACATCTCCATTGCCACGTAGAACTCCTAGAACGTGCAGGAGATGAATATTAATCAATATTCCCTCTGATACCAGCAGTTCGGTGACAATAGACTAAACACACTCACCTCATTTTCTTCTCTACTGAAATGTCCCTCCTTTGTCAACATCCAACCGAGTCTCTCAACCTTTTCTTCAATCGCTTGTTTAAGTCTGTCTCTGTAGAACTTTGTCAGCTGGTACAGTCGATATTCCTCCCCCTGTGCCAGGAGGTCAGAGATTGTAAACTCTGGCTCTGCAAATATAAAAAGTGAATGTAGTCACAAACTCAAATATCACCTGTCTCCACTGCTCTCACCCAACCCAACAAACCAGTCATGTCAACAACCTCAGTGTTCACCTGCCTTCATCTGGAAACATGGATTTTATCCTAATCTCTGACACTGGACTAAAACCGAACCATCAATGCGCTAGACATGACGTTACCAGAAGGACCACATTTACTAGAAACCTGTTTCTCCCACCGTCCCACCCACTCACCCATCGCAGTTTAAGATGGGCAATAAATGTTGGGACTGCCAATGATAGTCGCTTCCCAGAGATACTCTCTCCATCCTGGTGAATACGTTTCCCACAACTGTTATCCTGGAAATACTCTCTTATCCGGATAGCTGCGTTTCCTCCGATACACATCCTGGATATCATCAGAACAGGTAGTACATTTCCTGTAGTGCGGTAACGGGTGCCCCCCTACACCACATGTACCACATCCACACATTTCCCCTCTCTGACCAACCCTCCAACAAGGAATCACATTTACCCTCCTCCCTGCCACATTCTGCGAAAACATTACCCTCATATTTCACTCACCCACTCCCTGTTGGGGACTTGACAATTCCGTGTTTAATGAGCTTCTGGGCTGACAGACAGTCGCCTCACTTGTACCAGTTCCAGGGTCCTGATCAGTGTCTCTGACGTCACTGTCTCTGGGCTGACAGACAGTCACCTCACTTGTACCGGTTCCAGGGTCCTGCTCAGTGTCTCTGACGTCACTGTCTCTGGGCTGACAGACAGTCGCCTCACTTGTACCAGTTCCAGGGTTCTGCTCAGTGTCTCTGACGTCACTCTCTCTGGGCTGAATTTGCTCCACTTCCGCTGCGGCCGGACCGCATTCCATTGGGACGTCGCTCTCAATCTGACCCTGCTTTGGTACCTTGCTTCCCATGTCCCGATCATCTTCCCTCAATGAGTTGCCTGGTAAAAACCTCTGGAGTACTTTCCGTACCCGATTTAATTTCCCACCTGAAGTAAATGATGAATAGCAGGTTTAGAGTGATTTATACTCGAGCAAGGATTCACAATGGGTGCCTGCAATGGAGCCGAGACTCCGGCTGACCAGATTTGGAGTGGGACTGTGCTAGTGAATGAGAACCACACTTCCTGCTAGGTGACCGTCCCGATAAGCCGGTGTCTGGACACATCCACTCCCAGGAAAAAACTGGATAGACACAGTAATACTGATCACCGACTACGCATTAGTTGAACACACTGATAACCAGCGGTTATTAATGGAACAGCATCAGGTGATACGGGGAATTATCACTGGGATTATCTTTCATAAACATAAATCTCCCTGGGTCACAAACTGTCCAGTCACCTGTGTCACTCACAAACAATCCACTGGATTACTCATGGTCCGATCCTCTAGATCACACGTTCTCCGTTTGCTTTGTCTTACATTGTCTTGTCCCCTGGGTCACAGACTGACCATTGCCTTGATGCCTGGTCCCCTGGGTCCCATCCCGTCACCTGGAGGATGATTGTCATGTAACAACTATACAAGTCATTGGCAAAGGGAGCGTCTTGGCGTGCAGTTCTCGTAGCTAAACTTAAAGTCTCACCGAGAGAGCTTTGCGTTCATTTGCGGTTGCTGATCTATAGGATGGATGTGATTCAGCTGGAAAGACTGTCGAGGAGATTGACAAGTATGTTACTGGATGGAGCTGCTTGGTTTTTGTGTTATATGTTTCGGCTGGGACAGTTTGCCCTGGATCAGGGGAGCTTGAAGGGTGACCTTACACACGTACATAAAGTAATCAGGGGTGCAGAGAGGGTGGATAGTCATAATATGTTTCCCAGGTTAGGGGAGTCTGAGACTCGAGGGCAGAAATTTAAAAGGGACTGAAGGGGCATTTTTTCACGTGGCGGGTGATGAGTATAAATTGCACGCAGTCAGAGGAGGCTGTAAACACAAATAAAAGGATTCGTTTCCAGGCTGTAATCTCTGTTTTATTCCACCTGGAATCACAGAGTTGAGCACAATCACAATGCCCACCGGAGACAGTGACAGTTGGTCATTGGTTATACCGGGTCTCCCATCAGAGGCACTGGGAATTTAAATTCAGGTAGCAGATCATCTCAAGAGGGAAATATTGAGAACTCACTTTCACCATTTGGCCACAGACCAGACATGGATTGGGATATTAAAACAAAATCAGAATCAGGTTTATTATGACCGGCATGTGACGTGAAATTTGTTAATTTAGCAGCAGCAGCTCAATGCAATACATAATCTAGCAGGGAAAAAAATAATACTGAATAAAAAAAAATAAACAAGTAAACCAATTACGAATATTAAATAGATTTTTTAAAAACTTGCAAAAACAGAAAGACTGTATATTAAAAAAATCTAAGGTAGTGTCCAGAGATTTAATGTCCATTTAGGAATCGGATGGTAGAGGGGAAGAAGCTGTTCCTGAATCGCTGAGTGTGTGCCTTCAAGCTTCTGTACCTGCTTTCTGATGGTAACGGTGAGAAAATGGCATGCCCTGGGTGCTGAAGGTCCTGCATAATGGACGCTGCCTTTCTAAGACACTGCTCCCTGAAGATGTCCTGGGTACTTTGTAGATTCATACCCAAGGTGGAGCTGACCAGATTTACAACTTCCTGCAGCTTCTTTCGGTCCTGTGCAGTAGCCCCTCCATACCAGACAGTGATACACCAAACCAGACCACAAGTTTATCTAAAATGAAGTGTCTCCTGATCCTCAGCCATTTCCAAGGCTGGCAATGTTCTCGGCTCGGTTACAGAAAACAGAGTTCGGAAAATTTCCCTCATCTACTTTCCCTCAGAGTTTGGAAAATTTCCCTCATCTGAATTTTATAAATAAAAGTTGGAGATGTCTTTCACCTCTAAACAGGCCGATGTGCAACAAGCCCTGAGCCTGGACTTTTACGTAACAAACAACACCGCCGTCACATTCCTGTTTGTGTTTCACTCTCAACCTACTGATTCAGGGTCTCCGGCTCCTTTCACTCAGGTGGAGCTTTGCCTGGTGAACGAAGTCATTCGACCATTACTGGTGTCAGGTCCCTGCACTGGGACTGTTGGACTGATCAATTACACAAAGCCACTTTACCAGTGGGATCAATGACACTTTTCTCTGCCCTGTTAGCACCTGTGTAAGTTTCTTCATCTGAACTAGTAACCATGTAACAATTACAGCACGGAAACAGGCCATCTCGGCCCTTCTAGTCCATGCCGAACTCTTACTCTCACCTAGTCCCACCAACCTGCACTCAGCCCATAACCCTCCATTCCTTTCCTGTCCGTATATCTATCCAATTTGTTTTAAACGACAACATCGAACCTACCTCAACCACTTCTGCTGGAAGCTCGTTCCACACAGCTACCACACTCTGAGTAAAGAAGTTCCCCCTCATGTTACCCCTAAACTTTTGCCCTTTAACTCTCAACTCATGTCCTCTTGTTTGAATCTCCTCCATTCTCAATGGAAAAAGCCTATCCACATCAACTCTATAAATCCCCCTCATAATTGTAAACACCTCTATCAAGTCCTCCCTCAACCTCCTATGCTCCAAAGACTAAAGACCTAACTTGTTCAACCTTTCTCTGTAACTTAGGAGATGAAACCCAGGCAACATTTTAGTAAATCTCCTCTATACTCTCTGAACTTTATTGACATCTTTCCTATAATTTGGTGACCAGAACTGTGCACGATACTCCAAACTTGGCCTTACCAATGCCTTATACAATTTCAACGTTACATCCAAACTCCTATACTCAATGCTCTGATTAATAAAGGCCAGCAAACCAAAAGCTTTCTTCACCACCCTATCCACATGAGATTCCACCTTCAGGGAACTATGCACTATTATTCCTAGATCACTCTGTTCTACTGTATTCTGCAATGCCCTACCATTTACCATGTATGTCCTATTTTGATTAGTCCTACCAAAATGTAGCACCTCACATTTTTCAGGATTAAACTCCATCTGCCATCTTTCAGCCCAGTCTTATAACTGGCCTAAGTCTCTCTGCAAGCTTTGAAAATCTACTTCATTATCCACAATGCCACCTATCTTAGTATTATTTGCATACTTACTAATCCAATTTACCACCCCATCATCTAGACCATTAATATATATGACAAACAACACTTGACCCACTACCAATCCCTGAGGCACACCGCTACACACCGTCCTCCAATCTGACACACAGTTATCCACCACCACTCTCTGGCATCTCCCATCCAGCCACTGCTGAATCCATTTTACTATTTCGATATTAATGCCTAACGATTGAACCTTCGAAGTGCAGCTACAGGACAGAAGTTTAATGATAAAGATCCCAGTGAACGTACCTGTAGCCATTCTGATTCTGACTGACGATTGTCGTCGTCTTGTTTACACTTTGGTCGCGGTTCAGGACAGTTCCAGCTGCTGGTGATGCCCTGAATTACATACAACAAGCAGACAGTGAGTCAGAAAGAGTACGATTCTTTGCAAAATGTGACCGTATCGCCACCCTGTGTATCAGAGCAGCAGTTTGCTTAGGGAACAAACATTCCCTGTTAACATCAACTCCCACACCATGTCTGTACGTCAGTCCAGTGATATCTGGCGAATCCTATTGACAGAGTCAGAGAGCAACAGAGCACAGACACAGACCCTTCAGCACAATGAGACAATGCTGACCACAGTGCCCACAGAGATGGTCCCAATTTCCTGTGTCGGGCCCATTTCACTCTTGGCCTCTTCACTCCATCTACACATCCCAACTGCTATCGTCACAATCACTGTCTATCTCATTGGTAACTCTGAAGCAAAGCATTCATTAAGCACCGCATCACCGCATCCTCCAGGCACATTTCCTCCCTTGCTCCTGTGTAGTCCTACCCTCAATCTATTCATCCTCCTCTTCTTTTCCCACATGTAGAACGCCTTGGGCTTTCCTTCATCCTGCTTCTCAAGGACACCTCAAGTTCCTTCGACCTCTAAGTCATTACTTAAGCTCCTTCCAGGCTACCTTATAATTTCCTAGAGGCTTGCTTGGATGTTGCTTCCTAAACCTAAATAATGCTTCCTTTTCCCTCTTGCTTAAATGTTCTCATCTCTTGTGACCACAGTTTGTTTATATAAACATTCTTTCACTGTGGGTGGAACCGTATATAAGTGTTCCTAAAACAACCTTCACATTTCCATTGTGTATTTCCCCTTGAAAATGTTTTCCCAATTTACACCCCAAAGTTGCTCCGAATACCATTGTAACTATCCATCCACTAATTAAATACTGTCTCGTAGGGTCTGCTACTATCCTTGTCCATGACCATGATAAAAGTTGGGGTGTTGTGGTTACTATCTCAAAAGGGCCACCCATCGTGACATCTGTCATCTGACCTGCATCATTGCCTCATACTAGATACAGTGTGGCAACTCCTCGAGTTAGCCCATACACATACTAGGTCAAGAATACTTCCTGGACACACAACACATTCTGCCTCATTGACACATTTTGGAGCAAGGAGGTGGAATCAACATCAGGAAAGTTGAGGTCAACAATGATAACAACCTTGTTGCTTTTGCACCTTTCCCAACGCTGCCAAGTTATCTGCTCTCATTATCCCTGTGGCTTTGGGGGAGGCCTATAGAATACTCCCAGAATGATAGCCCCCTTTCCGTTTCTGACTTTCACCCACATTGATGTCCTCTGTGTATGTCGCTGTGATACCATCCCTAATTAGTACAGAGAATTCCCCCCCATTCACCCCCCACCCCCATATGTATTATGAAACAACTAAAACCTGGAGCATCAAACACCAATCCTGCCCTTGTAACAGTCAGGTCTGTGTAATGGTGATAACATGCCATCCATTACTCGGATTT